>NC_138768.1:452423739-452839257 GCF_965119305.1 Pelophylax lessonae
CAGTATGCTGCAGCTGTGGCAACATGACTGCTAGTTTCTTGTTCGTCATTGTCACCCCCTCTCTCTAGGCTCACGTTATTCCCTTCATCAACCTGGTAACCAACATCACAGCTTTCAAATTGCTGCGCATCCTCCAGCAGCATGTCACAAACACTATGATCGAATAGTTCAGGTGACTCCTCCGTGCATGATGGTGGGGCAGCAGAAGAAGTAGCTGTGGAGAAGCAGCCTGTGGAGCGGGCCGCTTTGGCAGCTGCGGTGGAAGGCAAACTAGTACGAGCGTGTAGTAGATACTGAATGGCCTGTTATATACTCAAGTGGCCTATATATCTATATAGATATCAATTTATGGTCTATACTGAAACGACCAATAGATACTGAATGGACCGATATATACTCATATATATATAGAGAGAGATCAATGTATGCTCTATACTGAACTGACCGTGACTGATAGATACTCAATAGCCTAATATATGAAATCAATTGTCCTATATCTATATATAGAGATATTAATGTATGCTCTATACTGAACTGACCGTGACCAATTGATACTCAATGGCCTAATATATGTAATCAATTGTCCTATATATAGAGGGAGATCAATGTATGCTCTAAACTGAACTGACCGATAGATACGCAATGGTCTAATATACAGTATGTAATCAATTGTCCTATATATATATAGAGAGAGATTAATGTATGTCCTATACTGAACTGACCGTGACTGATAGATACTAAATGTCCTAATATATGTAATCAATTGTCCTATATATATATATAGAGAGAGAGATCAAGGTATGCTCTATACTGAACTGACCGTGACTGATAGATACTCGATTGCCTAATATATGTAATTTATTGTCCTATATATAGAGAGAGATCAATGTATGCTCTATACTGAACTGTCCATGACTGATAGATATTCAATTGCCTAATATATGTAATCAATTGTCATATATATATATATATATATATAGAGAGAGATCAATGTATGCTCTATACTGAACTGACCAATAGATAATCAATGGCCTAATATATGTAATCAATTGTAATATATATAGAGAGATAGATCAATGTATGCTCTATACTGAACTGACCAATAGATACTCAATGGCCTAATATATGTAATCAATTGTCCTTTATATATATATAGAGAGATATCAATGTATGCTCTATACTGAACTGACCGATAGATACTCAATGGCATAATATATGTAATCAATTGTCCTATATATATATATATATATATATATATATATATATATATATATATATATATATATATTTATATATATATATATATATATATATATATATATTTATATATATATATAGAAAGAGAGAGAGAGTTCAATGTATGCTCTATACTGAACTGACCATGACCGATAGATACTCAATGACCTAATATATGTAATCAATTGTCCTATATATATATATATATATATATATATATATATATATATATATATATAGAGAGAGAGAGAGAGAGAGATATCAATATCAATGTATGCTCTATACTGAACTGACCAATAGATACTCAATGGCCTAATATATGTAATCAATTGTCCTACATATATAGAGAGATCAATGTATGCTCTATACTGAACGGACCAATACTCAACAGCCTAATAGAGAGAGAGAGACACCAATGTATGCTCTATACTGACTGTGACTGATAGATACTCAATGTCCTAATATATGTAATCAATTGTCCTATATACAGTGTATACATAGAGAGATCAATGTAAAGTATGCTCTATACTGAAATGACCGATACTCAATGGCCTAATATATAATCAATTGTCCCATATATATATAGAGAGAGAGAGATCAATGTATGCTCTATACTCAACTGACCGATAAATACTCAATGGCATAATATATAATCAATTGATAAACTGCAAATCCCTTCCCTCTCCCTGCCTCAATCACGATCCTCTCCCTGCCTAACTCACTGATAGCAATGTCTCTAATTAGACCACACTGCACTGTCTGATAAACTGCAAATCACTCTCCTCTCCCTGCCTCAATCACAATCCTCTCCCTGCCTAACTCACTGCTAGCAATGTCTCTAATAAGACCACACTGCACTGTCTGATAAACTGCAAATCACTCTCCTCTCCCTGCCTCAAACATGTTCCTCTCCCTGCCTCAACCACTTGCTATCTTGCCCGCACAGTCACACTACACGTGGCTCCTGTGCGAGCAGCCTTTATATAGTGTGGGGTGTGTACTTAGCCCCTGAGCCATGATTGGCTAAAAGCAGCCTGCCTTTGTCCAATCATGGCAGAGATGATTTGATTGGCCAAAGCATGGAGGTCAGGGTGCATGCTTTGGCCAATCACATAATGCACTGCACGCTCCACGCAGTGCATAATGGATGCAGGCACTCGAATTTCCTGCGAAGAAGCACATTTGTTTGTCATGCGATGAATGAGCGAACAGCCAATGTTCGATTCAAACTAACGTTCGACTCAAACTCAAAGCTCATCACTAATGCCTTGTAGAGCTGCTCCAGCAGATTGACTGACTGTGAGAAAAGGATGTGAACATTTTATAGTTATGTCAGCAGGATTTGCCCCATGTGATACTCCTGAATGCCTTGTAGGGCAGCACCAGCAGATTGATTTAAAGCGGGCAAAGGACAGAAACATCCTGTAGTAACATCAACAGGACACGTCACATGCATCCTCTTAGTTTCACCATAATATAAAAGAGTATAATTAAATGTGCTACGGACTCACATAATGTAATGTTATTGTACTACGTCCCAATGGTTTAGATACTGGAAATGCAAATTTTGGAGGCGCTGGGGACTTTTATGGTACCACTAATATTCACAACACTATATATAATTTAAAATCATCGTATTTTATATAAAAGTCTATAAAATCATCAATACATTATTCAAATGAAAAAAGACAACTATTTAAAAAAGGGGAAAATTACTCCTTCAAAAACTAGACGTCTTTTACATCGTGCCCCACTAACATGGGGCATCTGTAGTAGATGCTTACCTAGTCTTTCTGAACATGTTCCGTGGGGTTATCGCTTCTTCAGGAGCTTTAGAAAAAGTAGTGATCTATAGAAAAGAGAACATGAACACTAATATTCAGAAAGAAAACCAGGTGTGTACATAAATAGCCACACAAATACATATACATATATACACCTGAGAACATATGTATATAAAAGATGCATATAGATGTTTAGTTCAACAATTAAAAATATATACATATATATATATATATATACATATATATATATATATATATACATATATATATATATATATATATATATATCTCAATGCGCCTTCAAAATGTGCTTTTCCAGAATATGAAAGAGACCGAAAAATTGATTACCAGGTTGATGAAGGGAAAAATGTGCTCCAGTGGGTTTACATACACTAATAATGTTACTGAGAAAATGGGTTCATGTTCCTACTCATTCAGCCTCATAATGGCAGCTTCCGGGATAATAACCCTTGCTAATCTATTCATAGCGCAGGACCAGCCAAGATGTTGTTTGAACTGTATTCCAAAGGAAGCCGTTACCAAAATGGCTTTCTGAGCTAGTAGTCAGACAGTTCTAGTCCACTACCACTCTCTTCTTCTAGTGGCATTCCATCACTAGGGGTATACATGGGAATCACCCCAGTGGCCACATGACCAGCACAACTTTTTATAATGCTCTAGAGCAGGGATCCTCAAACTACGGCCCTCCAGCTGTTGCGGAACTACACATCCCATGAGGCATTGTAAAACTGATATTCACAGACATGACTAGGCATGATGGGAATTGTAGTTCCTGAACAACTGGAGGGCCATAGTTTGAAGACCCCTGCTTTAGAGATTACAGTTGGGGCCAATGGGTATTACATGTTTTCATTATGCTATTCGATTATTACCCAATGTCTGCTTTTAATAAATAACTTAAACAACTTACATACATTCTTAAAGGGTTAGTTCACCTTTACAAACAAAACTGCCTATGTCGGTAGGCGTGTCTGTAGATAAAAACAAACTGTGCAGCTCTGACCAAAGTTGAATAATGCCTTTGCTATACAGTAGGTTTAGGCCATTTTTGCACCTCACGTAGCAAGGGCATAACTCGAATTTGGTCAGAGCTACACAGCTTTTTTTTCCCTACAAATGTCTATTATCTGCATAGGTCATTTTTTGGTAAAGGTGAAATAACACTTTAAGCACTACAGCTCAGGGAGGTTTTACCCCCTTAATGGCCAAGTCATTTTTTACGATTCGACACTGCGTTGCTTTAACTGACAATTGCGTGGTCGTTCGATGCCATACCCAAATACAATTGATGTCTTTTTTTTTCCCACAAATAGAGCTTTCTTTTGGTGGTATTTGATCACCTCTGCGGTTTTTAGATTTTGCGATATAACCAAAAAAAAGAGCGACAAGTTTGAAAAAAACACAATATTTTTTACTTTCTGTTATAAAAAATTCCCAATAAAAAAAATAAAAAATCAATTTTTTTTTATCAGTTTAGACCAATTTGTATTCTGCTACATATTTTTGGTAAAAAAAAATCCCAAAAAGCGTATATTAATTGGTTTGCGCAAAATTGATAGCGTTTACAAACGACGGGATAGATTTATGGACTTTTTATTTATTTATTTTTTACATTAGTAATAGCAGCGATCAGCAATTTTTATCGGGACTGCGACATTGTTGCGGATGGATCAGACCCCTAACTGGCATTTTTGCCATTTTTCGGGGACCAGTGACATTACTACAGTGATCAGTGCTAAATAATATGCATTGTTGCTGTATAAATGACACTGGCAGGGAAGGGGTTAACACTGGGGGTGATCAAGGGGTAAATGTGTTCCCTATTGCACTTACTAACTGTGTGGGGGGGATGGGTTGGACAGAGGCAGAGAGAAATCGGTGACTAAGCTTAGCTGAATCACACGATCTTTCCCTGCCTCTCTGACAGAAGAGCCGCCTGCTTTGTTTACATAGGCAGGCGGCTCTTCTGTCATTCTAGCCGAAGATCGCGGGAGGCCGGCGGCAATCGAGCCCACTCCTCCTACGGTCTGGCTCCTGCTGTATCTAATCGAACACACATAATCACGTAGATCTATGTGATTAAGTGCAGCTGAGCTGCCCTGCCGCAGAAAATCTACGCGGGGCGGTCGGCAAGTGGCTAAAGGAGAAGTACTGTACTTCTCCTATGGATCACAGAAGTGAATTTCATTCTGCACTCCTGTTACCGGTTTTAGCAGACAATGGGCTGAAGCTGGCTGATGTCACTGAGCCGGTCCAGGCTTGGGCAAGATCGGGACTATATGATCGGGATAAGCCCACATGCCTGGACCAGCAACCGACTCTCAGCGAGCCACTGAGATCCTGAGTCGGCCGTTCACGCCCCTCGACAACCCAGTACTCTAGTAAGCGCGGGGTGCAGAACAGAGAGCTGCTGACTGACAGTCCACAGCTCTCTACTCAGGGAGCTGTGAGAATGGAGAGATTGGCAGTGTTTGATCGCTCGGTTCTCATTGTTAGAGCCAGCGGTGGACAGATGCAGCATCGGACCAATGCTGCATTCACCTAAGTATGATAAAAAAATTAATTATTCCCATATTTCTTTTGTAACTTAATGTTTAAACTCTACTACAAACTTGACATAAATTTATAAACACATACCAGAAATATGACAATGGATGTAAGATCATTTACAATCAAATAATTTAGCATGTTACAGTTCCAAACTTTACCATCTTTCTTCTTTCAGACTATTTATTTGCAGTACTGCTAGCAGCTTGCATCACAAATTAATAATTTGCCACTGCTTAAACTGCATATAGCAAATATATCTCATATTAAGAGGAGATATATAAAAATAATGAGGCAAGGATGCTGGAGATATTTGAATAAAGAGCGCTCAGGGTGCTTGTTTGAAGTGAAATGTTATATTACATCTCATGTTCCTGCTGCAGGCAAATTATTTTTTCCTATAAATAGGGATGAGGGAATTGAAGAATATCTGCTCTGCCCCCTTATTCACTAGGCAAATATACCTTGATCAGCTGATCCATTGTCAAATGGTTAGTAGTGGGCAGCCTATGTAGCGACCAAGCCCCTAGGAGGCTGCTGATAGATGAAACTGAATGTTTACATCTGCTACCTCTGGATTCATTATAATAGTGGTCTCTTGGTCAGCAAGTACAGCATATATAGAAGCTTACTGGACTGACTGAACAATACCATTCTCCAGATTCAAGAGTGAATAATGTTTTAGCACGGTTACGTGATAGTTTAGCTTTTTGGGGTTTTATTTGAAATATGCAAAGAGAGATCACACAAACAGGTATATGTATAACATTCAATTAGGTAATGCCTTATACAGATAAAAAAATGTAATAATATTAGAATATGTAACAAGAAAACTTAGCTATAGATGCCTTTTCTGGACCGAGTTCCCCGTCTTTGCAGTGTGGCACAATGATCAAACCAGACAAGTGCATAATGCAGTTCTGGTATGAGACTCCTGATTACAATTTTTAGCTGCAGTATATACAGGACTAGTGTGTGAGTTAATGACTGATCGTAATTGTTTGGAGCCATAATTGTTTGTTAAGCCAGTGCCAAGTGTCCAATCACCAACACCGTGTGGAATCAAAACTCACTAGAATAAATGGCTACCATTGCAGCAGCATAAACCCCTGAGTACATATGAAGTCCAGCAGGGATCAGTGTGGCAATAGTTTCCAATAGTAACCTTTTGGTGATCCAGCTAAGAATAAATAAAGATCGCCAGGTGCCCAAAGAATTGTCTCATAGTGTAGTAAGTTTATTCACCTTACATGTACATTAGCATAAAAACAAGGTTGTAACTGTCCGCTTATCACTTTAAATCCTTTGTTCAGCACTTACTGCCAGGTGGAACCTTTCTGCCTTCCTCTTGTTTCCCTGGGGAATGTTTTAATCACCAGACCACCCCTCCTTCCTCAAGAGGGAAGGCTTTTCTGTGACTCAGAATTTCATATGCAAAGCATGTCAGCAGAACCTCATGGGAAGGCGATTGCTATAGAGGATCTCTAAGGTTTAAAGTTGCACCCCTTGGCAAGCGGAGCGAGGTACGCAGTAAAAGTGCATTAGTTAGTTAAAATATGCTATAGATAATCCAAAGCATTGTACATGTAGTCATGTTTCCTTAGAAGTTTAATGTAATTTAGATATGTGTGCAGACAACTGAAATCCACCTTGTAACTTCACATTTGTAATTAACCTTGTAACCCCCTTTTTGGTGATCACTGTAAACAAATGTATTAAATAAAATAAAATGTGACCTGCGCCCCTATAAAGCTGAAGCAGTGTACTCCTAACTCCTGGTAGGTTAAAAGATATGGAAAAGACAAGGGGAGTTGCACTAGAGCATATAACAAAATCCAATGTGAGGACTGGACAATGCGTGTTATATTGGCTATGAAATACAAATAGGCAGCACCGATCTATTAAGATCGCTAGGTAAAATAAGTGTAAGCATAAAACATAAATCAGTACACCAAGGTGACCTAGATTAAAATATTGTACAGTCCACACAGATGGTAGATTATTCCAATATAACGGTAAGATAATGAAGATAGAGTTCAATCCAAATGGTTGTATAGCAGAGATCTTCCACCCAGGTGAATAAGGAGATGACAAACAGCGTGTGATCACATCCACCAAACACAGTCTCTTACCAGAAAAAGGTAGAACAAGCACATCGAGTAGTTTAGGACTACTACAGCCTATTCCCGGCGTGACTGCTCCAGGGATATCCAACCACAAGTACAGACCAGCACTGGCTCCCCTCAGGATCTCGGTGGTAAATCTCTCACAAAATGGATATGGAGTGGGGGATAATAAACAAGCGGGACAAGCCCATAGTGTAATACCGCCAATAAAAATGTATTGCCAAACAAAGTAGGAAATACACTCACCCACAAACCAAATAAAAGATTGTATAAACTCTATGATGAACCGGAGGCTTCTGGATCTCCCTGGTACCACCAAAAAGATGGCCGACCTCGGGTTTTCGGGTGTGACGAGGTGACGCTGAATTAGCTCCTCCCAAAGCGTTTCGTCATTACGACGTTGTCAAGGGGGCGTATTCAGCGTCCGCGTCACAGCCCTTATATAGCCAATCAATCAGATAACTTGCGATAACACCAAATAGGAACTTCTGGCGTGACCACTTGCAACCGAAAGTGACCTATGCGCTCCAACCCAAAGCGCAGGAAGTGTGCAGCAAGAGATACAGGATATAGCGGCCACGAATGGCAAAATAGGCTCCACCCAGTCGCTCCGAAAAGGAGCTAATCATGGAATGCCGATCAACCAATAATAATACGGACATCACATCGGGGTAGAAGTCTCAAAACTATACACAAATAAATATATATATATATAAATATCATCACACTCAGAATCCCAAAGAAGACGTCACCAGAAGCAAATCAGTGCATCGCAGAGCAAATATACAATAATTTTAAATACAATAAAATACGACCTAAAAACATCAAATAAAATTAGCATCACATTTTCTAAAAATAAAACAATAAAATTGGAACCACATATTGTTTGAAATATCCATAAAATCACAAAGTCAAAAAAGACACAGTATATAACATCACGGACAGAATCTAGTCATGTATAAGATACACTCTAAAAGGCATGGTAGGAAACAATAAAGTGTAAAAAATAGATAGGTGAAGGGATTTCCATATAATGAGAGAAGAATGGATGGGAGGAACAAACATCACAGTGAATGGGTGAAATAACATCAGCTATTGTTAATGAATGCATTAACATCCCATTCAATGTTTTCCATCTAGTCTCCAATTTTGATACTTCCCTCCTAGTATGGCAGCCCCTCCAATGAGGCTGTAATACATCTATAATCAAAAAGGAAGTGCCCCTAGGATCCCTGGCATGTTTCAGATCAAAATGTTTAGATAAAGAATGCTTAGGAAAACCCTTCCTAATATTAGCCACATGCTCATTCCTCCGTACCTGAAATGGACGGATGGTGCGGCCTACATAATGTAGGCTGCAAGGGCAAGTGATAAGGTAAACTACATTCTTGGTTGAACATGTGGAAAAATGTTCTATCTCAAAAGTCTTCTTAGTAACATTTGAGGAGAAGTCAGTATACTTTCTATTCTTCAAATGGTTCAACCTACAGATAGAACAACGTCTACATGGGTAAAAGCCTTTCATTTGAAAAAACGGGACTGGCTTCCTAGGGGGATCAACTATATTAGGTGCAACCGACAGTCTCAACGGGGGCAGACCCCTAAAAGTGACTGCAGAGGACTCAGGTAAAAGGGGCCCCAAAACCTTATCACTTTTGAGGACACCCCAATGTTTTCTCAGAAGTTTCTTTATCAAAAAGTATTGGGACGAATAACTGGTAAAAAAGGTAAACTTCGGTGGGACTTTGGAAATCATTAGAGGCTCATCAGGTAACCTGGGCCTAGAAGTGGGGTCCAGAACATGCCCCCGATCAATAGAACCCACATCCTGGGCAATGATGTCAAGTTCCTCTAAGCTGTAACCTTTGGAGGTAAACTTTCGTTTTAGTAGATCTGCTTCCACCCAATAGTCCTCCAACTTTGAACAGTTCCTCCTCAAGCGCCTAAACTGGCTCTTAGGTACCCCCTTGAGCCAAGGGCAATGGTGGCAACTGTCCAGATGGATATAACCATTACAGTCAGTTTCTTTGAAGTATGTTGAAGTTACTAATTAATTTCCTTCCACTCTGAGCCGTATGTCTAAGAAATTGATTTCAGACTCACTGGCCACATACTTGAGTTCGATGCCCCTATCATTGGCATTCAAAGTCCCATAAACAAATGTATTGTATGTTGTTTTACAGTTTTCACGGTGCTTATGGTGCTCATGGTGCTTATGGTTTAAGGTACTCAAGGTGTTAAAGAGATTAACGTTGGTGGTGTTCAACCCTCCTGCACACCTTTGATGCAAAAGAATAAAAGTACTGCACCCATCAGAAGCTCTCCTCTCGTTATTTACTCGATGCCAAAGGAGCCGCTACAAAGGTAGTGAATGCAAAGAACTCAAGGGCAAAGCTGCTGCCGACTCGGAATTGTGCAGGGGCGTGACATCAGCTGCAGAGTATACACCCTGGCGCGTTTCATCCAATGGGACATTATCAAGGGGTCCAATACTTATGTCCTTATATGGCCCCTTAACCAGGATTTGGAGGCTTTCTTATACATTAGTGAGCCACAATAAAAAAAGATAATTAATTTTCTCGATCAGATGGTGAGATTTACTAATTTCTTGTTATGATTAAATTTTTCTAATGAGGCTAATAAGGCATAATTGAGCAAGTGCAGTTGATAAAGTAAAAATCCTTTGGAGCAGAATATTCAGATATTTATTGCTGGTTTGCAAATGGTAATCCTTTTTTAAAGCAAAACAAACTACTGTAATGCATAGATTCTAATCACAAATGATCCATCAGAAATTACCTATCAGGCCACAGGAACAAAAGATGTCATTATTAAAATGTCTTAACAAGATCGTAGACAACCCAGTCCCTCCTTTGAGAAGCCCAGTGGGTTGAACGAAAAAAACTGTCAGCTCCGGTTGGAGCTGCTGTACTAACCATCCAATGTTAGTACAGCAATCCCCCCCGTTGAGCTGTTGTGTTCTGACAAGGGGGCGGCCCTCCCGTCAGAACATTCCGGTCAGTGCTCTCAGCCATTGGCGGAGAGCACTGGTTGGGAGCCAGTCAGCTGCTGGTTTTCCAACATGCATGTCCAACAGTAGCTGGCCAAAGACCGGCTGGCATACACAAATGTCGGAAACTTTTTATTGAACCGGCCGATGTCACCCGGCATTCAGCCCGTGTGTACGGGGCCTAAATAAAAAAAGGAAGGAATATTTTGCACTGCTGCTGTTTATCAAGCAAACTGTAATGAAAGCCTGTTGTTCTTGAGAACACATCTGCCCATATGGCTACCTATAGTCAATGAGACATTCAGCCTCTCATGCACACTTCAAGAAGAACTAAAGGTACTTTTTAAAATGTTGGATAGTAATGGAGGGTTATAACTCCTGTCAGGTATTTTATCTGCCATCTGTGTCCCATAGCTAAAACAGAAAATGAGAGAAAAATCACTTCAAAATCAGGCAATCCCTGGTTGTCACCAGGGTCTTCAGAACTAGTGTCCCCATTAGAAGATTTCCCCTCTATTATGGTTCCGGTTACAATCACATTTTGTGATTTTCTTTTTCTCAGTTACAACAGGAAAAATAGAGATTGTGAATCTCCATAATGCGGGCAAAGAAAGCAAAACCTCTCTATTCATTGATCCTGCCTGCAAGGTATATCGCTTGGGACTTGGGTAACCGTGAGTAGCGTTGTCATGCTCCTGCAGTAGATCAAAAGCACAACTGCATGTCTCACTGTAGTAACTGCCCCATAACCTGCTCATCACCAGGGCCGGTGCTAGACTGTTTTACGCCCTAGGCAAGATCAGCTACTTGCGCCCCCCCCAAAAATAAATAAAAAGGGAAGGGGTTAAAAACTGCTCTATGTCATATCCAGTGACCCTGATCTGATGGTTCCTCCATGTAAAGCTGTCATACCCAGTGATCCCAATGTTCCTCTATGTCACATCAGGGGACCCTGATGTTCCTCCATGTCACACCTGGGGACCTCAATCCCCCATGGCACACCCAGGGTTTCCAATTCCTCATGGCACACCTGGTGACCCCAAACCCCTGTTACACTTGTGACCCCTCTCCCCCATGTCACACCTGGTGACTCAGATTCCCCATGGCATACCTGGAGACCGCAATTCTCTTTCACACCAGGGATACTCCATGTCACACCCAGGGACCCTGATTCCCTTTTCTGGGGACACTTACTGGGCAGCATGAAGAGAGTGGCCTGCACTCTGCCCTCCTTCACCATGTTCCTGCTTATTCCTTCTCCCAGGACGCTCCTCTCCTGGACCACAGTGCTCACCACAGCTCCAATCGGCTCCTGGTGGAGGGAGAAGCAGCAGTCAGAGAGCTCTGCACCTCCTTCATCACCAACATCCTCAGACCATTCCATTGCCTCGTCGCTTCTGCTCCAGTAAAGGTGCCGCCCTCCAGTGCCGAGCTCCGGCTCAGGTTCAGCTCTCCTCCACTCCCTGCTTAATACCGACCCAGGGAAATGAACGGCTGCCCACCAGCTCAGATTAGAGAGTCACTTTCCGCCCAGGGATTAGGCCACTCAGCTCCAGACGAAGAGGATCATTATGCAGCTAGCACTCCGGTGGGCTCCTTTCCTGCCCCTTGGGGCTCCCCCAACAATAGTGGAAAGCCAGGGCCTGGTAGTTCTGCCACTGCCCCAGACACCTGGCATTTTCCTCTGTCCCTTCTTCCTCCCCCACTGCTGCCCCTTTCCTCAGCTCACAAGGATCATTCATGATGGAGCGTGAGTGCTGACTCGTGGCTGCGCCCCTAGGTGGCAATGCGCCCTAGGCGGCTGCCTAGTTTGCCTAGTGGAAACACCGGCCCTGCTCATCACCCTCTGCAACACTGACCGAGAGAGGATCAGTAGCAGCTTTATACTAGGAGGAAGAGTGACCAGTGGAACAATTCCAGCCCGCTTTTCAAAGTAAACTTGTGCAAAAGAGCACGGAAAATGTAGTCCTAAATTATCTGTGATGTGTGTGAGTCTATAAAGAGAGTCTCCTGCATGTTCTTGTAGTAAAAACAGATAAATACACAGATTTACAAAGCTCTGCCACACAGCACAGCCCTATCTGGTGTGGCATGGCATGAGATTTTTCTCTGCCGACGCTTACAGGTCTTGTGTTCACCTGACTGTACAGTGAAAGAAGAAGCAGAAAACTGGTAATGTGCTTACATACATCTCACTCTGCTTTCTCCTCCCATCAGCATGTTCTTTGCGCTGCAGCACAACTGTTTGGCTCCTTCTGCTGCCTCTCCCTCCATCGGTCTGGGGTCTGCTTTAGAGGGACTGCAGGTCATATTTATCTTGTACTGCTTACATTAAAAAAAAAACACATTTAATGTTGTAATAATGCATGCAGAGTTGCATTCATTTGTATATTTTATATCTACCAAGAGTTTAGCTTTTCGGCAGAAAAGTATTTTTTATTATGTGATCCTGTTTTAATTACTAAAGTAAATTATCTTTTATGAAGGTTTACTTCTACTCTAGTCAGCATATACTAGGCAAGCTGTAGCAATAAGGATTTTTCTTTTTTTTTTTTGCAGTATCTTGTTTACACCTTGTCTTCTACATAAATTGTCTAGTAAATTTAAACAAGAACATATACATCATTACTTTACTATTGTTATATTGTTTTCTTACAGCTCTTCTGATATGACAGTAAATCATTCTATTCAGTCTAAGACTGCAGTGAAAAAATATTATTTCTATGGTGTTTTAATCACTCTCCGACACACATTTAGTTACGTGTTTTATTACATTTGAAAATAATGGGTGTATATCTGTTTCAGTCTCTCTACACGCAGCGGGCTAAACGAAAAAAGAAAACTGACATATCACTGTACTGACACAAGCTATATTAGTACAGCGGTCTCCCACTGCTATGCTATTGTGTTCTGACAGGGGAACTGATTGGATGCTGCTTTTTTAGCATGCCTCTTCGACAGAAGCTGGTCGAGAGACCAGCTTCTGTCGGACAGGGAGCTGTACACATGGGCTGAAAGTCAGCCGTTTCGTGCTAAACCAACCATTTTCGGACAATTTTCGGCTTGTGAGTTTCCAGTATTAGGCCTCATTAACCACTTAAGCCCTGGAAGATTTTATCCCCTTCCTGACCAGGGGCTATTTTGCGATTTGGCACTGCGTAACTTTAACAGACAATTGCGCGGTTGTGCGACGCTGTACCTAAACGAATTTGGCATCCTTTTTTTCCCCACAAACAGAGCTTTCTTTTGGTGGTATTTGATCACCTGTGCGATTTTTTGATCATGCTCTATAAACAAAAAAAGAGCGTAAATTTTGCAAAAATAACAATATTTTTCACATTTTTTTATATGAAATTCCCCCCAAAAAAATGTAAAAATCAAAATTTTTTAACATTTTAGGCCAATTTTTTTTTTACCATATGTTTGGTAAAAAAAAATCGCAAAAAGCGTATTTTGATTGGTTTGCGCAAAAGTTATTGCGTTTACTAACAAAGGGAAAGATTTTTGTCATTTTTGTTGTTTTTTTTTTTAACGCGTAATGGCGGCGATCTGCGATTTTTTTTGCGGGACTGCGACATTGCGGCGGACAGATCGGACCCTTGACTGACATTTTTGACACTTTTGGGGGTACCAGTGACATTACTACAGTAATCAGTGCTATACATATGCACTGTTACTGTAAAAATGACACTGGCAGTGAAGGAGTTAACTGTATTGGAGAGGGAGGGGTTAAGTGTGTCCTAGGGGCGTGTTTCTAACTGTGATTGGCTGTGGCTTGATGTGTAAGAACAATGATCAAGGGTCCTACATAGTAGAACCGTATGATCACCATTCTTACACAGGGAGAACTGACAGGCGGATTTGTTTACACTAGCCGCCTGCCTTTCTCCCGCTGTCACGGACGATCGCGAGTGCCCGGCGGACATCGGGTCCGCAGGGCACACGCGCGGGGGGGTCCGTAACCGAGCGGGAGCGTGCATCCGGCAGCGCGCGCTAGCTCCCAAAACCCTTACAGGCTAGCGACGTAGCCCTACGTCGCTCTGCCTGTAAGTGGCTGACTGCCGACGTAAATAGTCGTGCGGCAGTTAGCAAGTGGTTAACTGATCAGTACACCTGTGCAGAGGTTCATGTTTACCCATCCAGGATGCACAGGTGGTCTGTGCAGCCTGATGCAGTCAATCTGTTCATATCAATGAGAGGCGGATGGCTACACAGATTTTCACAGACATCCCTGCTTGCACTTTGACGAGGGGCCAAAGCATGGCTCAGAACGCAGATTAAATGTACACTCAAGGATGCACGTGAAGATCCGTGCAGCCACCTACTTGACTTTGATTTGAACAGTCTGGTTGCATGGCGTTGCACAGACCACCTGTAAACACGTCCCTTTCCACTGGTGCACAGATCAGCGTGCCCACGTGAATGAGGCCTAGCTCAAAGTTTTGGCCCAGAGAGGAATGCAAAAGAAACTCCCCTGGGTAACTGATACTAATATTGCCACACAAGAAGAAACAAAAACCTTCCAGAACCCCAAAGGACTGTCAGATCAGTTTCCAGGATAAATATGTAGCACCCCCCTAGCCCCTGAAGTTAGCTATGGACCTCCAGGTGGTTTGATAGGCTACAATTTCACCTCAGAGAGTACTCCTTGACCCTTGGTTAGGTGAAAGAAAGTGGACATAAGTAACTTTAGGAGAATGTTAGACAGTTTATTAAAAGACCAGTAAACTCAGGGAGAGAGAGATGAGGGTACAGGACCAAAAATGCAGACTCTGTATTGCCACTTACAGTCAATAGAAAAACAGATCTTTAACCCAGACCAGCACCCCGTACTATTTAGATTGTAAAGCAGGACAGATGGAAGTTTGGTCTTCCAGTGGTTTTGGCCTCTCTGTAGTACAGCACATCCACCCCAGGCAACAGGTCTGGAAAAACAAAAAATGCAGCAGCACACTCCCTCACCAGGCAGAGCCTTGGAGGCAAGAGCATTTTCTAAGTTTACCACACATATTTACACCCTCTCCCAGTATACACCAGTATACACCATTTTTCAATAAACGTCCTAGTGATTGCCCAGGGAAACGTAACTATTTATAACCAAAGTTACTGGATCTCCAGCAGCTTAGGGAAAACCCAAAGAAAACAATTATAGCTCAGAATGACTACAGCCATACAGCACTAAATGTAGGCTAGAGATATTACTGCTTAGGGCAGAATCGCTACAAATATATTGCCTTTACTAATAATATAACATTTAACATTACTGCAAGAAAACCATCTATTCCTTTTTTTTTACATTCTATTATTTTTGCCATTACTAGACTCAATGCAGGCCTTTAATTTAATTTATCAAATCTTTACAATGATTTTGCCTATCTCTTAGACATTTTTATTTTTTTATTTTTTATTACATTAGTTACCAAATACACTTTTTGTAAGAGCCCCTGGCAGTGTTATAGTTTTTGCCAACCTAATTTGTTGGACTGCTTGGTTTGCATGTAAATGTAGAAAAAATATAAAGGCTTTTTAAAAGAATAACGGAAAATTCCTATCATACTTACCGTAATTTTCCTTTCCTGGTGGTCTCCATGGCAGCCTACGTGTGGGTTAACCCCGCCTCCTCTCCAATGGTATAGGACCCCCCTCTATAAATTTCAGCTTGCAGGCACAGCCAGTGTTCCATATCTTAGCCGAATCCAAGACCAGAGGGTGGGAACTCCGGCTGCCATGGAGACCACCAGGAAAGGAAAATTACGGTAAGTATGATAGGAATTTTCCGTTTTCCTGGCAGTCTCCATGGCAGCCTACGTGTGGGAAATAACTAGCCCAAACCACACGGGTGGGAATGTTTCAAATCAAATTTTACTTCAAATTATTAGCAGACAAAACAGTCAAGCCAAAATTAACTGAAGATAAGGAGGCTGGCTCCACACAATAATGTGTCATGAACGTATTTACAGAAGACCATGAAGCTGCTCTGCAGACTACTTCTGGTGCAACATGATGTGAAGCCGCCCAGGACGTTGAGATGCTTCTCGTCGAGTGGGCTGTCACCGCCTCCGGAGGAGCCAAACCCTCTACACAGTAAGCTCGCTGAATGGCAGACACAATCCAGGCCGCAATGGACCTTGACGAGGCCCGTTTCCCTCTATTCTTGCCTGAGAAAAGGACGAAGAGATTATCCGATTGTCTGAAAGAAGACGTTGACTGGAGATATTCCATAAGAGTTTTCCCTACATCCAAGGGATGAGGTTCATTATCCTCTGACGAACGAAAGGTAGGAAGTACAATCTCCTGGTTCTCATGAAAAACCGATGATACCTTCGGATTGGAATTGAGCATCGGAATTAGGACTACTCGGTCCGGGAAAAACGTGAGAAAAGGTTCTTTATAACCAAGAGAACTAATCTCAGAAACTCTTTTAGCTGAAGTGATTGCTACTAAAAAGGCTGTTTTAATGGTAAGATCTTTAATGGAGTCCGACAAACTAGATCTTGAAAGGACGTTAAGGACAAGGGGAAGGTCCCATTTTGGGAACCTTGGCTTCCTCTGAGGTCTGAGTCTGACCGCACCTTTGAAGAATTGTTGTATGAGTATATGCTTGGCCCAGGAGAACCCTGAGAACACCGATAAGGCTGATATTTGCACCCTGAGAGTCCCAACTGATAGGGACTTATCCAGACCTGCTTGAAGGAACTTCAGGACTTCTTGAACTCCGAAATTCAGGGAATGATTTCCCTCCGGGTACGTGAATTCCAAGAATCTAGACCAGACTCTACAGTAAACTCTGTTCGTGCTAGGTCTCCTAGAGTTCATTAAAGTAGGGATTGCCCCAGGAGGGCATCCGAGTGACTCCAACCTCTCCCTCTCAAGAACCAGACCGTTAACCTGAGCAAGGCGGGGCAGGGGTGTAATGTTGTTCCCTGCGAGAGAAGGTCTGGTTTGATGGGCAGGGGAATCGGGCTCCGATAGCTGAGTTGCAGGAGAAGTGGGAACCAGGGCCTGTTCGGCCAGTGAGGGGCTACCATGACGATCTCCACATCTTCCGCTTGGAGTCTCTGAAGAAATCTGAGGATGATGGGAAATGGGGGAAAAGCATATGCCCTGCTGAATTCCCATCTGTCGGTCAGAGCATCCGTTCCGCATGCTTGGTGACACTTGCTGCGTGTGAAGCACCGGACTAGCTTGTGGTGGCATGGAGATACAAACAGGTCTACTTCTGGTGAGACCCCTAGGGACAGAATCCACTTGAATGAGTCTATGTGGAGAGACCACTCGTTGTGATTCAACTGAACTCTGGAAAGGAAATCTGCCTGAACATTCTGTGGCCCCGGAATGTAGGCCGCCGAGATGTTGGACAGATGGGCTTGGGCCCATGTCATGATTGGGTCTACTTCTTGAAGAAGGGAGAGACTCCTGGTACCGCCCTGTCTTTTCACATAAGCCACTGCCGTGGTGTTGTCCATTCGAAGAAGTACGGATTTGCCTTCTATTAGATGATGGAAAGCTTGAAGAGCTAGAAAAGCCGCACGAAGCTCCAGGACGTTGGAAACCGGGGAGTGGGCTTGCGGGGGCCATTTCCCTTGAGCCACCTCTGTCATGCAATGGGCTCCCCAGCCAGAGTTGCTGGCGTCGGTTGTAATGATGACCCATGTGATGGGGACTAGAGAATGGCAATTGAGCAGGTTCTTGCGTTGGAGCCACCAAAATAAGCTGCTCCTCATGCTGTGGGAAATAAAGATATGCTGATCGTGATCTTCCGGATTCCACTGCCGAAGGAAGCCCCTCTGAAAGGGCCGCATTCGCCACAGTGCCCACTTGACCATAGGGGCCGTCGAAACCATTGTGCCGATGATCTTAAGACACTGGGATGCCGTCAGAAAAGAGGATGAGAGGGCTGGAAGGATCCTCTCCCGAACCACCGGGATTTTCTCTAGAGGCAGAGAAAGTGTATTCTGAACGGTGTTGAATTGAGCCCCTAGATAGACCAGATGTTGAGAGGGCTCCAGATGACTTTTTTGAAGATTCAACAACCACCCGAACTCCATGAGAGTTGTAGTGACCAGGTCCCTGTGGAACAAAAGTTGATCCCGGTCTTGTGACAACAGTAGAAGATCGTCCAAGTAGTGATGTAGACGTACACCCTTTGTTCTGATTAGAGCCACCACAGCTAGAAGGACCTTGGAAAACACCCTTGGGGATGTGGACAGGCCAAAAGGAAGGCAGATGAACTGGAAGTGTTGATGTTCTACCGCGAAACGAAGGTACTTGTGGAAGTTTACTGCTATAGGCACATGGAAATACGCGTCTTTGAGATCTATTGACACTAGCCAGTCTCCTGGAAGTACTGCTTTCTGGATAGTAGATAAGGTTTCCATTTTGAACTTTTCGTTCTTGATGAACCTGTTGAGATAGGTGAGATCTATCACAGGGCGCCAGGATCCATTCTTCTTCTGTACTAGAAAGAGGGGCGAGTACACGCCTTGGAATCTTTCCTGCACGGGCACCGGAATTATTGCGCCCTGAGCTACCAAAGTGCTTACATAGTCGAGCAAAACGTTTCTTTTCTCGTCCTGAGAAGGCAAGCGAGTGGGAATAAATCTGGACACGGGATCTGTTGAGAAAGTCCATGTGTGTCCTGTGGATACTGTCCTGATGGTCCAGAAGTCTGAGATTGAGGCCGCCCAGACACGCTAAAAGTGGAGCAGGCGTGCCCCCACCTGGCATGTCTGAACGGGCCCAATCTCAAAAGGACTTCGAGGTTTCTTGACCGGAAGGTGCTGAGCCTCTGACCGGCTTA
Organism: Pelophylax lessonae; assembly: GCF_965119305.1. Classification (NCBI taxonomy): domain Eukaryota; kingdom Metazoa; phylum Chordata; class Amphibia; order Anura; family Ranidae; genus Pelophylax; species Pelophylax lessonae. The sequence goes on from NC_138768.1 coordinate 452,443,264, forward strand.
CGAGAGGATGCTTGGCTGCTCTTCCAATTTCTCCTGTAATCTCGCCCAGGCCTATATGAGCGGGCATCCTTTGATCGCTCTGCAAACTGCTTTCTTGGTTGCTGCTTCTTAGGGCCAAAGAGGCGCCTATCTTGGGGAAGGAGACCTGACTTTCCACCCGTCACTTTAGTAATTGCATTATCCAATTTGTTTCCAAATAAAGAGGAACCTTCAAAAGGGATTTTGCACCAAGCCTGTTTAGAGGCTGGGTCTGCCAGCCAGGGACGCAACCACAGGGCCCGTTTGGCTGTGACAGAAGCCAACATGGATCTGGATAAGAGACGTAACACATCAATGGATGCTTCTCCAAGAAACACAGAAGCTAACTTCAGTTCCTGAACAGGAGAGTTCTCTACTGCATCTTCAGACACACTTCTTAATTTTAGTTCAACATCAGAAACCCAGGTTTCCATGGCCTTAGACATGGCTGCTAGTGCTAGCACAGGTTTACAAGCCGCACCGGCTGTGACATAAATTCTTTTTAAATCCAAGTCCATCTTCCTATCCAGAGGGTCTTTAAAGGACACCGCATTATCCAGCGGGAGTGTAACGTGTTTAGCCAGTCTGGAAACTGCAGCATCAACCAGAGGAGCTGATTCCAGGTGACTGACTTCTTCCGATTTAAAAGGATACAACTTGGACAGTTTGGAGGATAAGGAGGTCTTGCTGTCCCCTTTACTCCACTCTTCTAGGATGACATCCTTCAATTCTGACAGGAGCGGAAAGTTTAGCCGCTCTTTCCCCAAATGTTTGAAAAACCTTCTCTGTTTTACTTGTGGGGTACTGGGATCTTCCCATTTCAGAGCCTCTTTGACTGCTCTTATGAGAGGTGCAACAAGGGCAAAATCAAAACCCCCAACTGCACCTTCCTCTTCTTCCGAATCGCTCTCTGAGGATTTCCCGGAAGTGAAGCTTGGCTGAGAGGGACCTTGCTCTTCAGGAGCATCAGCAGGAGAGCTGGGAGTAGCAGATCCAGGTGTGGGACTAGCATTCCACTCTTTCATGGATTGTTGGACAATCCGTTTCACCAGGGATTCCAATCTCTGATCTTCAGACTCTCTTTCACCAGCTGCACGAGCGAAACAGGGCTCGCAAAGGGACTTGTCCTCCGGGACATGCGCCCCACAACCCCAACAGGCTCTCTGGGCCGTATGGCTACTGTGGCGGTGTGTGCGGTGTCTGGAGGAGGAATGTGAGCGTCTCCTCTCATGTCTGCTCCCTGATGGAGACTCACGGCGTCTTGACCTTGAAGATGATTCTCTTCGTGGCCTGACAGGGTCTCTTTCTTGACCAGACCTGGAGGAGCTGGGAGAAAGAGAAATCCAGGGAGACACAGGATTTAGCCATGAATCATGAGCCAGCATCCCTCCCTTCATATCCCTCTAAATGTACCAGCACTCACCTGTTGTGAGAGGGCTGGCCACAAGAGGGCGGTGAAGCAGGATCCATGTTTCAGGCAAAACCACAAACTCACTAGGAAGTAGAGCATACAGGGATCACTACAAAGCAATAAGGAACATTCAGGTGTTGTCCTAATATGCATCCAACCGCTCTCCCCCCCCCCCCCTGCATACCACAAAAAGGTATGCAGCATCCGGTCCCCACATACCTGGTAAACAAACGGACAAGGTACCGGGAAGACGTCGCTATGCCCACAGTGCATTCCCAAATGCTCTGGAGCTGACAGGCGTTTAAATTTTCGCGCCAGGATGACGTCAGCGATGGCCGGCCGTGATCGCAAGTGCGCATGCGCGGACCAGGCCTCGCTTCCGATCGCGGCGAAGTGTGCATGTGCAGGCAGCGAGCGGAGCTCCATTACCATACAGCGCATGCGTCCGCCGGACTGAGCGGAGGGGAAGCAGGAAGGAGATGGCTGGAACGCACGGAGCGTTCCAGCCGCCATTGGGCCACCAGGGATAGCAAAGAAAGATAGTTTGGAGACAAACAAACATAACAAAAACACTGCCATGGAGGAGACAAATCTTCAGACCCTGTCAGGATATCCGTCGGCCATCCGAAGCACCGCACAGTTATCAGCCAAAGGGGATTTTGAAATGTCACTCACCCGCCCGTGGCTGGGCCCTGGACATAGACACCGACTTTTCATTCTGAGGTAAGCCGACCAAATTCCAACAGGAAATAATCCAAATAGTTGATCCTTGGAGGAGGACAAAAAAGGAACACTGGCTGTGCCTGCAAGCTGAAATTTATAGAGGGGGGTCCTATACCATTGGAGAGGAGGCGGGGTTAACCCACACGTAGGCTGCCATGGAGACTGCCAGGAAATTATCATTTCATGTATCACTCTCCACCTCCTTTATTAATCAGGAGTGATCAGTTCCCTGTTCTGTGGCTGTCACAGCACAAAGAAGGTATAGCTGGAGCTGCAGGCTCTGATCTCTCTGCCTTCCACTCCCACCATTCGGCTCAGAGCGGAGGGAGAAGGAGGATTTCTGTAGAACTAAAGGCAAAACTTTTTTTCATTTTTGGATAGAATAGGGGAGGGTTAAAAGCCCAGTCAGTTTTTTTTTTTGTATTGTTTTTTTTTTTTTTGCCAACTGTGTCACATTGTGGCGATTTCCCTTCCCTTCCTCTCCCATAGTCAAAACACGAAGTAAAAAAAAATTCCTGCAAATAAGGGTAATCCCTTGGGGGTACCCAGGTCACCATGAAGTAGTATCCCCATGGGAAGATTTCCCCCCTATTACTTTTCTGGGGACAACTGAAAATTTGGGTTTTCTTTTACTTTTAATTATAATGGTAAACAGGACAAATACAGAGGGCAAATCTCCTTAAAAGGGGCACAGACAGCAATTAAAACTGACAAGGGTCCTAAGCCCTCTCCACTCTATCCAAAATATAAAAAAAGTTTTGTCTTTAGTTATACTTTAAACTTGCAGGCTCTGCTCGTGCAGTGTAATCCCTGCATGAGCAGTGAGAGGGATGTGTATTGTCTGCTGCCTGCAGCTCACATCCCATTATGAAAGGTTATACCTGGTGTGAATCTGTGGTAGTCTTCTATATGGAGAACTGTCACATTTCACTCTATACTAGAAACTGGCACCGGTAGTGCAGACAGACCTAAAATAGGTCTATCTGCTCTGTTAACCACTTGCCGACCAGCTGGCGTAGTTTTACAGCAGCAGGTCGGCTCTGTTACGTGAAATGACATACCTGTGCATCGCTTCATGTAGCAGATAGTGGGGGCGTGCGCTTGGCTAGAGGAGGAGACAATCAGCGCGTCTGGCGGACGCTCCACATGGAGACAGAATGGCTATCTGCCGATGTAAACAAGGCAGACTGCTGTTCTTTCAGTGATGAACACAGAGATCCTGTGTTCCTCTTAATTAGGAACATAGGTCTCTGTGTTCATCCAGTGATTAAATCCCCCACACAGTTAGAAATCACCCCATAGGCACACATTTAACCCTTTGACCGCCCCTGGTGTTAACCCCTTCCCTGCTAGTGTCAGTAGTACAGTAACCGTGCATATTTTTAGCACTGATTACTGTAGTAATGTCACTGGTTCCCTCAAAGGTGTCAAAAGTGTCAGTTAGGTGTCCAATCTGTCCGCTGCAAAATAGCAGTCCCGCCAAAAATCGCTGATAACCGCCATTACTAGTAAAAAAAATCAAATAAATAAAAATGACTAAATCCATCCCCTAGTTTATAGATGTGATAACTTTTGTGCAAACCAATCAATATACACTTATTGGGATTTTTTTTCACCAACAATATGTAGCAGAATACATATTGGCCTATACTGATGAAAATAAATTGATTTATATTTATTTATTTTTTTATTGGGAATGTTTTATAGTAGAAAGTAAAAAATATATATATATATTTATTTTTTTTTAGAATTGTCGCTCTTTTTTGTTTATAGCGCAAAAAATAAAAACCACCAAAAGAAAGCTCTATTTGTGGAAAAAAGGACACCTTAAGTGGGTAATATGGCACACGCCATTTCTGACAGCTACCTGCACCATTATACACGTACTGTAAGCTTAGTGGAGTCCCTGGAACATCTCTAACTTCAAGTTCCCCTCATTTCCTTAGATCTGCACAATGCAAAGGTTAAATATGTGTTTTAGTCTAGGGGGAATTTTTCTTTTCTTTACAACTTAATTTTAAGTGTATCTGAAACCAACATTTCTTTCTGTTTTGGACAGAAAAGGTAACAGTAAAAAGCCCCTGTAATCTTTTCCCATCTGCACATTGTTCAGGAGATTTACCTTCACTTCCTGTCATATAGCAAATCTCTCCAAAGAGAGGTTCATTTCCTCCTATAAAGTTGGCACCAGAACAAGTGACCCCATAAAAAAATTTCCCCTACATACATGTCCTGGTGGTAAGCAACCTAAAACTTTCGATTTTCCCTTACTTTCAGTCCCATTCGCAGTGGTACTCAGGGCAAATAGAGAGAATTAATTTATCTAGAGAGGACACAAACCGCATTAAAAACATTCTAACCCATCTCCACTCAATCCAAAAAAAAAAAGGTTTGCTTTTATATATATTTTAAATATCCCCACACACAGCAATAAAAACAACTTGGCAGAAGTACTTCTCCCAAGGCTACCTAAAACCAAAAATGGATGGAGTTAGTTGATCTTTAAATTCTGCATAGAAGCGTAACGAGGAGACACAGTATAAAAGAAATTTGGAGAAGTGTGACATATTACAATAATAGCACAAAGCAGCCTCTGCAGCAGCATGCATTCAGTAGTAAGGGCCCATACCAGATGTCACTGACACACACAGTATGGACCCATCCCTACATTCAGCTCCAACACTGCCCAGGCCCGGGCAGGCTAATCCATTAATATTTTTTGTAAAATGAGGGTAAATATTGCGCTCAACAATAGTATTCACAAAAAGTGCTTAAGTGCATAAATATATAATAAATATATAAAGACAAGTATAAAAGGTCCAACAATGCTTAAAACCATTAGTAGCTAAAAACCACAAAAATGGATGAAAGCACAAAACAAGCTCATATGCAAAATAAATAAAGTCCTTAAAGTGCTTAAAAATCAAGGTGATTAAATAGTTAATCGTAGCAATGTTTCAAAGCGTAGACTTTATAGAAGTGATGTGAAACCTTCACCTCCACACCTTCACCCAGTGCTCTTATTAAATACTCCTTACCAGAAGGATATGACCCCTTGATTATAGGGGGTCGCAATCAGCATTAGTATCCACAATAACTCCAGGCCATCCTTGACACTGTCTTCTCACCAACAAAGGGATGTGACCAGGTATTAATGGAACTCCGATTTAAGGACATCCAAATGCAAATAAAAAGAAGACTCCAATAGTGCAAAATGCCAGTATAACGACAATTTAATGATAAAATTGCACTTAGTCCATATCGCACAAACAGTCCGCCTTCTATAGCAATCACAATAACGATAGGTTTGGTGAATGGAACGCCGCTCCACGCCTGCGTTCCGCCAACCCGGAAGTCTACGGTCTCACGCTCCCGACGCATGTTTCGTCAGGCCGTGCTGACGTCATCAGGGGATCATGTGACCGTACATTTCCTTTCACTTTATATAGAGACTACAAACGCTACAGCATCCAATCCCGATCCTCCGGCTCATGAACCGCCCATTCCATCACAGATTGATAGGTTCACTCCTTTAACTAAGGATGCCTGCCGAGGTCATTTTTTGGCAAAGAATATATATACATAAAACGCAATTATACGGCCAAACAATATGCTCATTTATATTGACCACAATGTGCGATTAGTTACTTATTAATCATGTATATTAATATTAATTTACATTAATATTTTTTAATAAATCTGAGAAGTCCTTAACCTGTTCATTTACATGCTCCATCTCTGCCTGCAGCTAGAGGATCAAGGTGCTATTCATAAAACAACAACTGTTGGGTTTCTGCAGAAACCTTTCAAAGTTTCAAAATTAAGGCTTCCACTTGATAAATCACTTTTTTTTTTATTACAAAGCTAGGGCTATAAATGTAAAGCAGTGAATGAGAAATTCATGAAAAGTAATCCAATTAGTTTCATTTAAAACATATACATCAGGAAGATTATTCAGCAGTAAATGTTTGGAAAAAGTAACATTGTCTGCTTTAAAATTATACCCTATGATATTTTGATGTAAAAATTGACCCCATGGTGATTGGTTAAACTAGATTAGCTTGTGTCTTTATTCAAACATGATGTCTACATGTCAGCATGTATATCTGTGTTTATTAAGGAGATGTCTGCAGCAGTGTTTCCTCCAAATAAGATGTACAGTGCCTTGAAAAAATATTCTTACCCCTTTAAATTTTCCACATTTTGTTACAACCAAAAACATAAATGTACAAACCCAATTCCAAAAAAGTTGGGACACTGTACAAATTGTGAGTAAAAAAGGAATGGACTAATTTACAAATCTCATAAACTTATATTTTATTCACAATATAATATAGATAACATATCAAATGTTGAAAGTGAGACATTTAAAAATGGCATGCCAAATATTGGCTCATTTTGGATTTCATGAGAGCTACACATTCCAAAAAAGTTGGGACAGGTAGCAATAGGAGGCCGGAAAAGTTAAATGTACATATAAGGAACAGCTGGAGGACCAATTTGAAACGTATTAGGTCAATTGGCAACATGATTGGGTATATAAAGAGTCCCTCAGAAGACAAGATGTGCAGAGGATCACCAATTCCCCCAATGCTGCGGCGAAAAATAGTGGAGCAATATCAGAATGGAGTTTCTCAGAGAAAAGTTGCAAAGAGTTTGAAGTTATCATCATCTACAGTGCATAATATCATCCAAAGATTCAGAGAATCTGGAACAATCTCTGTGCGTAAGGGTTAAGGCCGAAAAACCATATTGCATGCCCGTGATCTTCGGGCCTTTAGACGGCACTGCAGCACATACAGGAATGCTACTGTAATGGAAATCACAACATGGGCTTAGGAATACTTCCTGAAAACATTGTCGGTGAACACAATTCACCGTGCCATTCGCCGTTGCCAGCTAAAACTCTATAGGCCAAAAAAGAAGCCAAATCTAAACATTATCCAGAAGCGCAGAAGTTTTCTCTGGGCCAAGGCTCATTTAAAATGGACTGTGGCAAAGTAGAAAATTGTTCTGTGGTCAAACAAATCAAAATTTGAAGTTCTTTTTGGAAAACTGGAACGCCATGTCATCCGGACTAAAGAGGACAAGGACAACCCAAGTTGTTCTCAGCGCTCAGTTCAGAAGCCTGCATCTCTGATGGTATGGGGTTGCATGAGTGCGTGTGGCATGGACAGCTTACACATCTGGAAAGGCACCATCAATGCTGAAAGGTATATCCAAGTTCTAGAACAACATATGCTCCCATCCAGACGTCGTCTCTTTCAGGGAAGACCTTGCATTTTCCAACATGACAATGCCAGACCACATACTGCATCAATTACAACATCATGGCTGTGTAGAAGAAAGATCCGGGTACTGAAATGGCCAGCCTGCAGTCCAGATCTTTTACCCATAGAAAAATTTGGCGCATCATAAAGAGGAAGATGCAACAAAGAAGACCTAAGACAGTGGAGCAACTAAAAAACTGTATTAGACAAGAATGGGACAACATTCCTATTCCTAAACTTGGGCAACTTGTCTCCTCAGTGTCCCCAGACGTTTGCAGACTGTTATAAAAAGAAGAGGGGATGCCACACAGTGGTAAACATGGCCTTGTCCCAACTTTTTTTTAGATGTGTTGATGCCATAAAATTTAAAATCATTTTATTTTTCCCTTAAAATTATACATTTTCTCAGTTTAAACATTTGATATGTCATCTATGTTGTATTCTGAATAAAATATTGAAATTTAAAACTTCCACATCATTGCATTCTGTTTTTATTCACAATTTGTACAGTGTCCCAAATCGGGTTTGGAATCGGGTTTGTATTTTATTGGGATTTTATGTGATAGACCAACACAAAGTGGCACATAATTGTAAAGTGGAAGGAAAAGGATAAATGTTTTTTTTTACAAATAAATATCTGAAAAGTGTGGCGTGCATTTGTATTCAGCCCCCCAGTATTCAGAGTAAATACTTTGTAGAACCACTTTTTGCTGCAATTACAGCTGCAGGTCTTTTTGGGGATGTCTCTACCAGCTTTGCGCATCTAGAGAGTGACATTTTTTTCCCATTCTTCTATGAAAAATAGCACAAGCTCTGTCATATTGGATAGAGAGCATCTGTGAACAGCAATTTTCAAGTCCTGCTACAGATTCTCAATTGGATTTAGGTCTGGACTTTGACTGGGCCATTCTAACACATGAATATACTTTGATCTACACCATTAATTTGTAGCTCTGGTTGTATGTTTAGGGTTGTTGTCCTGCTGGAAGGTGAACCTCCGCCAGATTTTAGTTAGGGGTATCAGAGTAAAGGGGGCTCCTTTACTCTGATAACCCTAACTAAAATCTAGTGGAACCAATTACCTTCAGAAGCCACCTAATTAGTAAATAGAGTCCACACTGTGTGTAATTTAAACTCCGCAAAAATACAGCTGTTCTGCGAAGCCCCTTTAGAAAAGTTTGTTAGAAAACCTTAGTGAACAAACAGCATCATGAAGGCCAAGGAACACACCAGACAGGTCAGGGATAAAGTTGTGAAGAAATTTAAAGCAGGGTTAGGTTATAAAAAAAAAATTCCCAAGCTTTGAACATCTCACTGAGCACTGTTCAATTCATCATCCGAAAATGTAAAGAGTATGGCACAACTGCAAACCTACCAAGACATGGCCGTCCACCTAATCTGACAGGCTGGGCAAGGAGAACATTAATCAGAGAAGCAGCCAAGAGGCCCATAGTAACTCTGGAGGAGCTGCAGAGTTCCACATCTCAGGTGGGAGAATCTGTCCACAGAACAACTATTAGTCGTGCACTCCACAAATCTGACCTTTATTGAAGAGTGGCAAGAAGAAATCCATTGTTGAAAGAAAGCAATAAGAAGTCCCGTTTGCAGTTTGCAGGAAGCCGTGTGGGGAACACAGCAAACATGTGGAAATAGGTGCTCTGGTCAAATGAGACCAAAACTGAACTTTTTGGCCTAAAAGAAAAACGCTATGTGAGGGGGGAAACTAACACTGCACATCACCCTGAACACACCCTCCCCATTGTGAAACATGGTTTTGGCAGCATCATGTTGTGGGGTTGATTTTCTTCAGCAGGGTCTGGGAAGCTGGTCAGAATTGATGGAAAGATGGATGGAGCCAAATACAGGGCAATCTTAGAAGTGTAGCACTGCCCCCTTGAGGACTGCTGGATAATAGACTCTCGGCCCCCCTGGGTTACCGTTAGCAACACTGGCATTCATAGATTAACATTTTACTTCTTTTGCTCAGTTAATGATCAGTCCATGGGTATGTAGTTGTTTTTGGTGTTTTATTTTAAATAGGGATGGGAGAAGGGACGAGTGGGACACTCCAGAATAAACTATTTACAATAGATGAGGACTCCTGTTTGAAGATGCAGCCCGGCTGCAGATTCACCTTGCCACTAGATGAATTCAGGTTAAGTCTCTGTACAGACGACTTAGTTGAGTAGATTATCTTCAGAATACCCACCTAGTATCCCCTTTCACTCCACAGACTGACACCCGTTCTCTGACTATCCTACACCGGGGTGACCCCCCTCAGGTCAGGCCCCTAGACACGATCCCCTGTGCTCACGATACTGTTTTTCAAGGGTCTCTAGTGTCTCTACCCCTCCAGTCAGTTCTCCTGGACCTCTGGGTACAGTTCCTTTCCTCTGGTCCCCAGGCCGACTGCCTTTGACCATTTGCCACTGCTACAGAGGTGGAGGCAGCCGCCACCCTCCCTCCGGGACTCTGCTCACCAGCCAAAGACCCGCAGCACATGTGCTCCTGGCTTTTATACAGTATCCCATAATGCACTGAGACAGCCAGTCTCTACCAATCACTGGGACTGTATCAAAGCCTGTGTACTCATTGGTCAGATTTCCTCCCACTGTCCAACATGCCTCCCTATTGAACCAGTGTGAAACGCTATGTAGACCCAATGAATCACACACTGTGCACACTGAGCAGACCTAACTCACAGATCCTGCTCTCTGGTAGGCAGAAAGCAATATAGATTTACCTGCTGCTCCTCCGATACGCAGACAGAGCCAAAAACTATACTCTCTCACTAGCACCTACCTAGGAGGGTGCTACAGAAGAAAACCTGTGACTGAGACTGGGGCCGAGGTTCACCTTCCAGCAGGACAACGAGTCTAAACATACAGCCAGAGCTACAATGGGATGGTTTAGAACAAAGCATATTCATGTGTTAGAATGGCCCAGTCAAAGTCCAGACCCACATCCAATTGAGAATCTGTGGCAAGACTTGAAAATTGCTGTTCACAGATGCTCTCTATCCAATCTGACAGAGCTTGAGCTATTTTTCAAAGAAGAATGGGGAAAAATGTCACTCTCTAAAGCTGGTAGAGACATACCCAAAAAGACTTGCAGCTGTAATTGCAGCGAAAGTGGTTCTACAAAGTATTGAATACAACTGCGCGCCACACTTTTCAGACATGTATTTGTAAAAAATTTTGAAAACCATTTATCATTTTCCTTGTGTTGGACTATCACAAAAAATCCCAATAAAATACATTTACGTTTTTGGTTGTATCATGACAAAATGTGAAATATTTCAAAGGGGTATGCATACTTTTTCAAGGCACTGGCACCGTATATGATCAGAAGATATTGAAATGTATGATATAGAAAACCTGAATGTAAAGTTTGTTTCTGTTTTATTTGCACACATTTCTTTTCATATACTTCTGGACTAAGCCTTCTATGCAAACTGCATTCATGGGTTAATTCTCAGCATGCCATATTTTTCTCCGCGATACACCAGCTAATGGATGGTATTCTCAACTCCTAATTGTTCTGATTCTGTTTCATTAATTGCATTTAGGTTCTGAGTGTCATCGAGCAGCCCGTTCTTGCTAACTAATTGGGTGACCTTGACACTGTTTTGCATATAACTGGGCGAAAAGATGATTGCAAAACAAAGGAAAACGTACTGGATAAAGGAAAGGGAATACTCTGGGAGGAAACACAAGTAGCAAAGTGAAAGTTTTTAGTTTCATAGAATCAAGTCACATATATTGTTTAATATCTAAGTCATTTTCTAATTGTGCTATGTGCTTGACTAGAATCACACAGAACTAGTAGTCATTTCCAAAAGGCAAGGAAGTGATGGAAACCTTCAGAGTAGGGCTGAACTCAAACAGGAACCAACTAGTTGCCCTATCCTATCCAAAGGACCTAATACTTAGTGCATTTACAAATGTCTTAGAGAAGGCTTATTTTAGATATTGCAGTTCACATAACACGAATCAGGGCTTATTAGTCCACTTATTGTGCATATAGCATAGTGTTAGATAAAGCCCATACAAACTGTAATACAGATATTGAAGCTCTATGACTCTCATGCTAAACATGTCAAAACTTCCAGTAATTCTAATAAAATATGATACAACCTATTCATATATACATGGAATCCCCTTCTAGCTAAGATTAGTAGAATAATGGCACTCTCATGCTTGCCCATGGCACTAAAATGTAATATTGTTAAATCATATATCTATTTACTCCTGTGATTTGGAAAATATGTTCTGACTATTGTGGAAACATATTCGCTAGGAGGCTGTATAATTATGATTCTGCTTTCAGTAGGTTGTTGTCTATTTGTAGCATGAGTGGTTAGGGCAGCTTCTCCTAGTGGCTAGGATATGACAATATCAACATAATACTGCCCTTCCAGGAGGTTGTTAAGCCTATTCATGCAGGGGGGCCTTCTTCCTTATCACACAGATATGGGTTTTCAGAAATGAAGGCCGGCCATAGATAATTTGAAAAAAAAGGCCCCTGAGGACGTCAGACATGGACTGACGAAATGGCGTTGGGTGGTGTTTGAGATACGTCATTTCCGGTCAGCTGGAATGCAGGTGGAGCACCAGCCAGCGATTCCTATACAATACATGCTGTTCCCTGTCTTCTATGATGTAAGTGCGATACAACCTTCTTTTTAAAATAAATTATTTGATATACTGGCACCATGAGAGGGTTTCTTCCTCTCCCTCTCTGTATGGCAACACTGAAGCTTTGAATATGCTATTTATATACATATTCAATGGATGACAGCAGCGTATTGAAATCATTCTTGTGACCTCATGTATGACATCTTGGATTTTCCCATATGCACAATTTGACTCCCTGTAATAGGGGGTCAATTAAGTCTGTTGAGTGTTTAGTGCATCTGCATGCTGGTGGAGAGGAACCTTTCCTATACTCACTGAGGACGCTATTCAAGTGTGGGATTATATATGGACTTCACAATTTTTATGTATTTTTTATAATTTAAATGAAGACGTATTTATTTATTTTTCTATTCAATATGGTGTTATGTATTTTATGATGTAAGAGTGTGATTTCTTTTGTTTTTTTTCCATAGACAATTCGAACTGTGTGTGGGCAGGCTGAATGTACCAAGTGGATCGATTGATAAACTTGGGTACAACCAGCCTGCTGGATTCACTTGTGATTATATCTAGCGGCTGTTATAGCTGGGGCAGACAATTGCTTGACAGGAGGGATTCCCCTCATGCAAATGTCTTTCATGCAACCTGCAACCGGAGTCATAAAACTAATAAATACATTGAAATAGAAAAGATTTTGATTTATTCAGTTGTATTCTTTAACTAGCCTGAGCCTACTATCACGTGTCCCTTGCTCCTGCCAGGAGAGGCAACTAGTGATCCAGTGCTATAGTCTGCCCTTTGCCAAGATCACACTGCTAAAATCTTTTGGAGCCACAGAAGACTCCACTGCTGGCAACCGGAAGTATCCACGTCATCCAATCAGCATCATGGGAACCTAAAGAAGGACTTCCCACTGCAGTCTAGATAGAAGTTAGAAGACTCAGCATCTGGCTTTTCATGGATTTAGGAAAGGTAATGTAGATTTTTTTTTTAATTCTTAAGAGATTAGTTAAAGAGAGTTGAGGGTATTGTTTGTGTGTTCAGGCAGATAAGTACTTACCCTCCTGGGTTTAGGCACATAAGTGCTTAACCTCTGTGTTCAGGCAGATAGGTACTTATCCTCTGGGTTCAGGCAGATAAGCACTCATCCCCCCTCCCCCCCCCCGGTGTTCAGGCAGCTAAGTGCTTATCCTCTGGGTTTAGGCAGATAACTGCTTGCCCTCCTGTGTTCAGCCTGTGGTTTAGGTAGATAAGCATGTACCTTCCTGGGTTCAGGCAGATAAGCACTTACCCTCCTGAGTTCAGACAGATAAGTAGTTACCCTCTGTGCTCCAACAGATAGGCACTTACCCTCCTGAGTTCAGGCAGTTAAAGTGGAGTTCCACCCTAAATTTATACTTACCTCCATCTTCTCGCTCCGGGTCACCTGAAAAACAAATGGATAATCACAATTTTTTTTTTTTTTTTACTTACCTCGTAGAGAAAATATACTTACCTTACTTCCTTCTTCCTCCCCTCGGCGGCCACGGCGATTCGTCACTTCCTGGCTTTTGCAATGATTCCTGGGAGCTGAACGTCATCGCACCCAGGAATCAATGCGCCTGCACCGGCCCCGACGTCAGTTCCGGTGCGTGCGCGTCATTCCCTTCTAAACAGCTTCTGGGCATGCCCAGAAGCTGTGGAGGGATGACGCGCGCGCACCGGAAGTGACGGCGGGGCCGGTGCAGTGCATCGTGGGACCGAAGAAGAAGGAAGAGGACGCAGAAGAGGATCACGCTGGCTTTAAGCTGCCCACACCTGAGATGGCAGCGCTGGACAATACTTTTTCAAGGTAAGTATTTCTCCTAAAAGGTAAGTGCAACCCGGGACAGATCAGAGGCTAGCCATTGTGGAATGTACTAGCCCTGACTGTCCTGTTGGTATTTTTATTAAAAAAGTATTCCCAGGGTGGAACTCCGCTTTAAGCACTTACCCTCCTTATTTCAGGCAGCTAAGCACTTACCCTCCTGAGTTCAGGGAGTAAGCACTTACCCTCCTGTGTTCAGGCAGATAAGTACCTATCCTTTGTGTTCAGGCAGATAAGTACTTATCTTCTGTGTTCAGGCAAATAAGTATGTATCCTCTGTGTTCTGATTCAGGTTAAATAGTCCACACAGGGGCTAAGAAATGGTGAGGTATTACAGAAAAATTCATAAGAGTTACCAACATAGCAACCATTAAGAAACAACTCTATACTAAAGAATAATAAATGCAAAAGAAAAAAAGGCAATTTTTCACAGTCTGCTCACATACATTCCATGGGTGGCCAAACTCCTGCAACCAACCCCAGAGGACGGCATTTGAATAAACAAAAAGGAGGAGAAGCCAAAAAGAAAGTGGAAGGGAGAAGGGAAGAAATAAAATCTAGAGAAAGGGAAAAAGAAAGGGAAAGAAAAGAAGATAACTAAGACTCGGAAGGCCCAAACAAGCTGGTTGGAGAGAGGGAAATTCATAGGATATCCATGGTTCCCAGATCGTAAGAAATTAAAAATGTGAGTCATTCACAATACTGGACATCTGCTCATGGAGCATTGAAAGCAGTCATATGTGACTTCACTCATTGGAAGGCAACATGCGGGGTCTTCCAGGCCTGTGCTATGGTCCGTTTGTCCGTTTGAGATAAAAAGGTAAGTGATCAGTTTGTGTTGGGATACATAAAAGCCGGGTATTGGGCAATGCAATAGGGCCAACTTTGCGTCCCTGAGTACTGTTAGATGAAACGGGGTCTGGAGCAGGCCGATGACCCGGGACAAGTACCCCACCAGTTTTGGACAGGACCACCAGGTATGCACAATATCCCCCCTTTGTCCACAGTAAGAAAGCATTTGTCACTACTTCCTGAGTAGGCATGAGCAATTTGGCAGAAAGCCAGTACCACCTGAAAAGGACCTTATACGCAGCTTCAAGCATATTTGTATGAAAGGAGCATTTTGCAACCATTTTCCAAACTTTGCTTCAGTCCTCCAGATCTATTGGGGACTGGAAGTCCCGCTCCTATTGAGACATATAGGGAAGGGATGCTGATGAGGGGTGTCCATTCAAAGAGGTGTAAATGGCCGAGATGAGGCCAGGGCCCCCAGGGCATGCTGACATGCATGTTCAAATAAAGTTTTCTGATAAAGGTAGGTGAACGTGCGGCACAGGGTAACAATCCAGTGTTTTAGTTGAAAAAAGCAAAAGTGGGATGGCCTCCCAGAATCGAAAAAAAAGAAAATCCTGAACCTGCATAAAGCCCCAGATGAAAGAGGGGATTGTAAATGATAGGAAAAAAAGGCAAAAAAGAGGATATTGTAAGAATATTTAATAATAAATATCTTGCGCTCGTACTTAATTATGTCAGAATATTTATACTGTTCTGAATATAGCAGTGTATTTATTTATGGTTAATAAGCAAAGATCTGTAAGAAAGGAGAGTCTTCGCCTATTCCATAAATCAATGTCGTTAATTCTTTTTAATTGATTAATTTCTTTTTAAAAGCATATACCAATCTTAGTGAATACAGTCTACAGTATGGAATATATATAAAAATATTTATTCTCCAGACATGTAAACACAATATATGATCAAACAGGAAGTGACACAAAACAAATAACTCTACAGAAAAATACTAACTTCAAATAATCAATGCAATGTGATGTTTAGCTCAATAATGAAAGTGAAAGTAAAACAAAGTGAAAGTGAAACCAAAACAAAAGCAAAACAAAAGCAAGATTACCATTTCTTCCAAGGTATAGTATAAGCCATAAATAAATGTTCTATATAAACAGACTACAATGGTCTGCGAATCACATAGCCCAAAGTCATTCCACTGCAGAAGGAATGAGAATAAGCCATGCAAAACGGAAGACTTAAAATTGCAAATAAATGCACTAAATCTGATATTAATAAAAATGTATAAAAACAAAAATCAGCTTTTTAGAGAAAAATCTACCATGGTTTATACGGCTGGGATTGTAATCTCATTACCCTTAAATATGCAATATAAAACATATAAGGAAAGAATAAACAATTGTTGAATAAAATCAAATAACATAGCAAGGCATATTTACCACACTTAAGATGGCCGCTAGCTTCAAATCGTTACCAGAGTCCTAAGATGGATGCCAATGAGGGAGGAGTTTCCTCCAAGTTTCAGATGAATGATGGACAAAATGGAGTATGTCTGGATGAGTCTATTGAGTAATGTAATAGTGTGTGTGATGTAAGTGTATTGTCTGATGGGCAGTGTAATGTGTGTCCTCTCTCTCTCATCTGGGTTGGTCTTTTATACGGTAAGAACAAAGAGCTATAAAAATTACCATAAGTAAAACCCAGAGGGATGAAACATTATCCCTATTGAATGGGATATTCTATACCTAAACTGGTGAGGTCAGAGACACACCTCTTTTGATAATTAACCCAATACTTGGTATAATAAAATTAAATGATGATTTCTCTACATGTAAGAGTAATCATAAAACACAACATAAAACTTTGTCCAGACTCCCAGTACATACATAAATGTCCACCTGTATCTCCATCATTCACCTTGGCAAGTAATGCCATTTCAATAATTATATTTTTTTTTAACACAATATAATATTTTTAAATGGGAAATCTGAAATTATCTCAAGACTGCACCTGGTATTTTGTCTCCAGAGGGCAGTATCGTACCGTTCATTAGATTTCGTATTTAACCACTTGCGGACTGCCTAACGCCGATCTACGTCGGCAGTCAGCCCCTCACAGGCAAAGTGACGTAGGGCTACGTCACTAGCTTGTGAGGGTCTAGGGAGCGAGCGCGCGTGCCCCCCCCTCTAGGGAGCGAGCGCGCGTGGTCACGGACCCCCCCGCGCGTGTGACCTGCGGACCCGATGTCCGCCGGTCACTCGGCGATCGGCGGGGGAGAGGGAGAATGTCAGGCAGCTGGTGTAAACAAGCTGCCTGTCATTCTCCTCGCTGTAAAGACACTGATAAAACGGATCTAGTATGTAGATCCGTTGATCAGTGTCCTTACAGCTCAAGCCACAGCCAATCACAGTAGAAAGCATGCCCCTAGGGATACACACAGCCCCTCCCTTCCAAATAAAGTTAACCCCTTCACAACCAGTGTATTTTTACAGTAACAGTGCATATGTATAGCACTGATTACTGTAGAAATGTCACTGGTAACCCCAAAAGTGTCACAAATGTCAGTCAAGGGTCCGATCTGTCCGCCCCAATGTCGCAGTACCGCAAAAAAAATTGCAGATCGCCGCCATTACGCGTTAAAAAAAAAAACAACAAAAATGCCAAAAATCTTTCCCTTTGTTAGTAAACGCGATAACTTTTGCGCAAACCAATCAAAATACGCTTTTTGCGATTTTTTTACCAAACATATGTAGCATAAAACAAATTGGCCGAAAATTTTAAAAAATTTAGATTTTTACTTTTTTTTGGGGGGGAATTTCATATAAAAAAATGTGAAAAATATTGTTATTTTTGCAAAATTGACGCTCTTTTTTTGTTTATAGCGCGTGATCAAAAAATCGCACAGGTGATCAAATACCACCAAAAGAAAGCTCTGTTTGTGGGAAAAAAAGGACGTCAAATTCGTTTAGGTACAGCGTCGCACGACTGCGCAATTGTCCGTTAAAGTCACGCAGTGCCGAATCGCAAAATACCCCCTGGTCAGGAAGGGGGTAAAATCGTCCGGGGCTTAAGTGGTTAACATAATTAAAACATTTTGTTATCTGATGACCTATTGACCTCTAGCTAGTAAATAGCCATTACTTATTTGAATTGTGACACAACTGTCAGACATCCAGACTAGGATAGGAAGATCTATGATACCTCTGAACACTTAGACACAAACTTCTCTGAAATTAGGTAATTAGTGACGAGATACATATGTTCTTACACTTATTAGAAAAAGAATTCTAAGTAAGATTATTACTATGAGAATATAAACCCAAAATGTGATATAACATTCCTAAATATATATGTATATTCCTTACATAATATAATGACATAATTATGGCTAATATCTTCTCACATATAATAATGTACCTTTAACATTTATATTTTATATGTCTGATGAAAAACACTGAGCCATTGTCTATTGTTAAATACTTATAGACAGACTGGCACTACTATCCCCTTAACATCTGTTATCTGATAGAGATGTCAATGTATCAGCTTATTTATGATAAAAGAAAATAGAAATGTTTGCTGAAATTATAAGACCCTATTGTTGAAATTCTATGCTCTCTTGTAAGCTTGTAAGAGACATTTTGTTTAACAAGTATATATATGAACTTTGTTTGACCTTAAAAACAAGATGGAAGCCATGCCATTCAGAATCTCTTATGCATAATACGAAATATACATGGCTTTTAAAATCATTTTTCTTTTTACCTATTATTATTTTAATCAACCCCCAATAACCCCGACATATCCCCCCCCTTTCTTCCCAGTAGACAAGGGAGCAACTTAGGCCTACCTGGAAAG
Source organism: Pelophylax lessonae (assembly GCF_965119305.1). Lineage (NCBI taxonomy): Eukaryota > Metazoa > Chordata > Amphibia > Anura > Ranidae > Pelophylax > Pelophylax lessonae. The sequence goes on from NC_138768.1 coordinate 452,461,831, forward strand.
AAAGCTTTTTAAGGAGTAGTAAAAGGAAAAAAAATGTCTTGTTCTCTTTTTTTATAAAAGAATAGTTCATATTGGGAATTGTTCATAACTTTTAAGTAAAGCGGTAAAAATGAGGAAAAAAAATAATTTCAAAATGTCAGTTCCTAGCGACTTTGCTTAGCGTTAGCTATGTCACAAACTGTTCCTTATTAGTGTCTTTGAATTCTGATCTCCTGGTAAAGAAACTCAAATGTTCCTTGAAATCTGCATCTCCAGTTTGCAAAGTCTTAATGGAGACAGAAATTAACTGCTGCAATGGCATTGGCAACTACCATTCAAAGAGCAGTAAAACAATGTTGGCAATCAGGAACTCGAGAAATCTTTGAACGTTCAACCTTGGATATTGGTTGGATAATGAATGGTTTCAGCATGGTCTAGAGTGTCATACACCTAGACTGAGGTTTGGCTCACATGTGCAATGCACCATTCTCACATCTCCTTCAACTGAAAACAGGAGGAAATGCGATTCCTCTTAAAGGATTTCCTCTGATCCAATGCACAAAGATCTGTTGAAACAAATCTTCCTCTCCATCAACAAGAATCTGGGGCGTCTTGCAGCTTGATTCCTGAAGAGGGATCCGATTCAATGAGGGGTTCCATCCTGAGCTGGGCTTTAGGGAGAGATGACCCATCCGATCGCTGTGTCTTTGGCAAACATCATCGTCTGTACCAATCAACAACCTGGCATGGAAGGTTAATCTCTTCCTATTGGATGAAACATATAGTATAAATATACATTCTTATCAATTGACCTTTCAATGCGATGTTGGTACCCTAAGCTTTCTCAGAGTTCTCCTTTACTCCACCGTGTGATCAGTCCTCTTATGACACCAGGGAAGGTGAGACTATATATGCCACCTTTCCTAGGGCAACTGACTTCTGGGGCTTATTAACATGGAGATGTACTTATCGCCATGGATACTATGCATTGGACAATGCTACAATGATACAATATTTTGTTAAAATTTACCTACTACTTAGGAGAAAAAAAAAAATGATATCTCCCCCTTTGGGGCATCAATGCAATTTATTGGAGGCAATAAAACTACCTGGCATTGAGGATTCCTTCTTGGTTACCGTATACAACCTTTAACCTCTTGACTGCATTACATCATTAGGGTTTGATCCTCCTTGGTATCACCGTCATTGGCGATTTTTCAAAGTGTGCCCGCTTTGAGCAACCTGTTCGAGTCAGAGGGATGAAGTGACCACTGAAAAATAGGAGTTTAGTTAGTATCTAACAACCAAGATTCCCTTGACAGGGATTTCAGGATCCTCAATGCTGAGACCTGGGAATAAAATGGTGTTAGAACCTCTGTATCCTATGCCTCTATTCAGTGTATCCCTTTGATTCCTGCCACTTGGGCATTTAAGGATTTTGTGGCCTTTGGCTGGCCACAGGATTTGTTCCTAAAGAGGAATTATGTTAATTCTGGGCTGCAGTGCCCTGAGTGAACCAATTGATCAGCTGATCAATTTGGCATCTACTCGGCTAAAAACCTTTACAGAGTTAAATTATTGGCTCCGCCTCCTGCGGTGCCTATGTCTCTCGAGATCAGACAGATTGGACAGATCCCTATCAGAACCATTTATTCGGTTCTGGCGTGAGGTCTGGGCCTGAATGTCACTTGATCTTCCCGAGGATTTTGGGGAACCCTAAGATTGGACAAATCCCTATTTATTTGTGGGTGTCCCCCCCTTGTTAATGGGATGTCCGGTGTCCTCCTTATGGTATCCGGTGTTTCCCTTGGGGCCTAGGTGGCATATCTTGCTCCTTTGCCAAACATTATTTTTATGTGCATGGGCAATGCCTCAAAGCACAGGGATTTAAATTCCTGATGGTTGTAATCAGCTCCTTCATTGAAGGGTGTTAGGCACTTTTGAGTACAGACAAAAAAAAAATTCAATGGGGCTTTGGTGCTGTGTACATTTTAAATTGTAGATAACAGCTCTAGCAGCAGTAAAGTTTTTATTTTTGTGTGGGCCTAATTTTAAATGACATCCTGCAGGCACAACACAGAAAGTTGTTTTCATAGGCCTCAGGGTAATCAATGTCTAAGACAATGTATAAGGACCCTTTTCATGACAAAATCAGGACAGTACTCTTTTTAAAACTTTTTAAAATTCTGGAGGTGTATGGTGTCTTTTTAGGGGTGCTAGTCTTTTTGCAATGACCTGATATGACTCATACCTATTTATGCATGGCTGCCCAATTTCTGCCCTCCTATATTAGGAATATGGCTGGGGTAGGACATGGACTCTTTTGCCTGACTATCCCCCCTTTGTCTGGGTCATAACCAACAGACTGGGAATCATATCTGGGTCTATGAATAATTACATCATATTTATACTGCAGGACTAAATTAAGCATTGCCCTTTTGCATGGACACCATGACCTTTTGGAACTCTCCTATGTATTTACTGATGAGTTCCTGTTATGACATGAACTGTTACATTTTTTTTTTCCCAAAATTTTCCATTGCTGGTTACTTGGCAACTTTTTGCTAGAAAACTTTTTTCCTTGCTCAAAACTTCCTAATTATGGCATTAATCATTTACATTTCACTTTCAAATGGTTACTTTCATTACAGTTTACTTGATAAAACTTCTGCCACAGTTCTACTTCATTTTGCAGTTTCACGCTACATTCTCTTAACTGATGTGTCCCAATAGAGGTCACTTTCACCTGCTCAAGGAGGTTCCTTATCTCACTTCCTCTCATTTATTTGGAGTGGAGATTGAAACTTTACTAAACTCCTTTTTGCTGAGCCTTCTGGTGCAGTTCCTCATAAAGATACAGTAAGATTGGCCATGACTCAAAAAGTATGTGATCACACTTCCTGACGTCTTCTGGTGTTAGATAAGCTTATTGGTGAGTTCATACATACAGGTTTAAAACAATAAATTATTTTCCGCGCTGTGATGTATATTTTGGTGAAAAAAATAAAAACAATGTATAAAACCTGAAGCTGCTGCTCACTAGGTAAAATCCCAGAAAAAACTAAAAACATAAATAGACAGCGCTAACAGGTGACAAAATGTAAAATGAATTATAAATATATATAAATGTGCTACAATAATTAATTGGTGCCCTAAAACATTGATGCTCTAAAAAATTGATTGGTACAACCAAAAAGTGTATTTATAAACAATACATATATAATAAATAATAAAGTGCTATGATTAAGTGTCCATAATATAACCATTAAGGTGCAAAGTGATTTGTTAAGGTGCAGTCCAATAAATGCTTCTTCAACAGAAAACTAAAGTGCCAAACAGGTGCTCGAATCCATAAAAGTGCCCAAGTGCTCTTCAGGAAAAAGGCCCCCAATGGGGATGCACTCACCAGATTTTGGGTAAAAATGAGCCTTGAACATGTATAATGTTCCTTGATCGGATCACAGGATCAATGCAGCTACCCTAGCATATGAGATATCCCTCAAACGGATGGATGGATGACATGCACCTCATAGACTGGCTCCTTAATAATTCGTCTCCTCTCTCTCTCCCATGTGTGTTTCAAATATAAAGAGAGAAGCCATACATAGTGAAGCCCGTAGTATTTATTTAAAACAGAATGGTAAGAATAATACTCACAAAGTATCTTTAAAAAATCGGCAATAAACAGCATTAAGCAGCCTAGCACAGTCAATCCTCCAATTTCCGTGTCGCTGCCGGCGTGCGTTCCACGGTGGTTAACAGGAAATGACGCTGCAAAAGCTCCGCTGCCCGGAAGTGCGTCGACGCGTTTCGCCCGCCTTAATGGGCGTTATCAAAGACATGTCTTTGATAACGCCCATTAAGGCGGGCGAAACGCGTCGACGCACTTCCGGGCAGCGGAGCTTTTGCAGCGTCATTTCCTGTTAACCACCGTGGAACGCACGCCGGCAGCGACACGGAAATTGGAGGATTGACTGTGCTAGGCTGCTTAATGCTGTTTATTGCCGATTTTTTAAAGATACTTTGTGAGTATTATTCTTACCATTCTGTTTTAAATAAATACTACGGGCTTCACTATGTATGGCTTCTCTCTTTATATTTGAAACACACATGGGAGAGAGAGAGGAGACGAATTATTAAGGAGCCAGTCTATGAGGTGCATGTCATCCATCCATCCGTTTGAGGGATATCTCATATGCTAGGGTAGCTGCATTGATCCTGTGATCCGATCAAGGAACATTATACATGTTCAAGGCTCATTTTTACCCAAAATCTGGTGAGTGCATCCCCATTGTGGGCCTTTTTCCTGAAGAGCACTTGGGCACTTTTATGGATTCGAGCACCTGTTTGGCACTTTAGTTTTCTGTTGAAGAAGCATTTATTGGACTGCACCTTAACAAATCACTTTGCACCTTAATGGTTATATTATGGACACTTAATCATAGCACTTTATTATTTATTATATATGTATTGTTTATAAATACACTTTTTGGTTGTACCAATCAATTTTTTAGAGCATCAATGTTTTAGGGCACCAATTAATTATTGTAGCACATTTATATATATTTATAATTCATTTTACATTTTGTCACCTGTTAGCGCTGTCTATTTATGTTTTTAGTTTTTAATACATACAGGTTGTCCTCTACCCATGTCAGATGACCTTTATTGGCCCAACGTTCTGAGGATTTTGATATATGACTCTAACCAGCATTTACATATTCCACCATTTCAGACTCAGAGAGGTGTTTCCACACATTTATGGATCTATGCCAAATCTACTGGGGTTGTGGCATTACCACCAGGGACTCACACCTTGCCAGAGTTGGCAGCATGAACATTACCTGCTGTAGACATTTTTAAGGCATTTCTATCACATTCACAATTAATAGAAAAACATTTTTTTTTTTTTTTTTTAAAGTTATTGATTATGTCACCTGATCAATATTTATGATTGGCATATGTAAGAAATCAATAATTATCTCAGCAGTGCCTCCATTATATGTAAGAATATTTAATAATAAATATCTTGCGCTCGTGCGCTCGTACTTAATTATGTCAGAATATTTATACTGCTCTGAATATAGCAGTGTATTTATTTATGGTTAATAAGCAAAGATCTGTGCGGGAGGAGAGTCTCCACTTATGCCATAAATCAATGTCATGAATTCTTTTAAATTGATTAATTTCTTTTTAAAAGCATATACCAATCTTAGTGAGTACAGTCTACAGTGTGGAATATATATAAAAATATTTATTCTCCAGACATGTAAACACAATATATGATCAAACAGGAAGTGACACAAAACAAATAACTCTACAGAAAAATACTAACTTCAAATAATCAATGCAATGTGATGTTTAGCTCAATAATGAAAATGAAAGTAAAACAAAGTGAAAGTGAAACCAAAACGAAAGCAAAACAAAAGCAAGATTACCATTTCTTCTAAGGTATAGTATAAGCCATAAATAAATGTTCTATATAAACAGACTACAATGGTCTGCGAATCACATAGCCCAAAGTCATTCCACTGCAGAAGGAATGAGAATAAGCCATGCAAAACGGAAGACTTAAAATTGCAAATAATGCACTAAATCTGATATTAATAAAAATGTATAAAAACAAAAATCAGCTTTTTAGAGAAAAATCTACCATGGTTTATACGGCTGGGATTGTAATCTCATTACCCTTAAATATGCAATATAAAACATATAAGGAAAGAATAAACAATTGTTGAATAAAATCAAATAACATAGCAAGGCATATTTACCACACTTAAGATGGCCGCTAGCTTCAAATCGTTACCAGAGTCCTAAGATGGATGCCAATGAGGGAGGAGTTTCCTCCAAGTTTCAGATGAATGATGGACAAAATGGAGTATGTCTGGATGAGTCTATTGAGTAATGTAATAGTGTGTGTGATGTAAGTGTATTGTCTGATGGGCAGTGTAATGTGTGTCCTCTCTCTCATCTGGGTTGGTCTTTTATATGGTAAGAACAAAGAGCTATAAAAATTACCATAAGTAAAACCCAGAGGGATGAAACATTATCCCTATTGGATGGGATATTCTATACTGGTGAGGTCAGAGACACACCTCTTTTGATAATTAACCCAATACTTGGTATAATAAAATTAAATGATGATTTCTCTACATGTAAGAGTAATCATAAAACACAACATAAAACTTTGTCCAGACTCCCAGTACATACATAAATGTCCACCTGTATCTCCATCATTCACCTTGGCAAGTAATGCCATTTCAATAATTATATTTTTTTAACACAATATAATATTTTTATATGGGAAATCTGAAATTATCTCAAGACTGCACCTGGTATTTTGTCTCCAGAGGGCAGTATCGTACCGTTCATTAGATTTCGTATTTAACATAATTAAAACATTTTGTTATCTGATGACCTATTGACCTCTAGCTAGTGAATAGCCATTACTTATTTGAATTGTGACACAACGGTCAGACATCCAGACTAGGATATGAAGATCTATGATACCTCTGAACACTTAGACACAAACTTCTCTGAAATGAGGTAATTAGTGACGAGATACATATGTCCTTACACTTATTACAAAAAGAATTCTAAGTAAGATTATTACTATGAGAATATAAACCCAAAATGTGATATAACATTCCTAAATATATATGTATATTCCTTACATAATATAATGACATAATTATGGCTAATATCTTCTCACATATAATAATGTACCTTTAACATTTATATTTTATATGTCTGATGAAAAACACTGAGCCATTGTCTATTGTTAAATACTTATAGACAGACTGGCACTACTATCCCCTTAACATCTGTTATCTGATAGAGATGTCAATGTATCAGCTTATTTATGATAAAAGAAAATAGAAATGTCTGCTGAAATTATAAGACCCTATTGTTGAAATTCTGTGCTCTCTTGTAAGCTTGTAAGAGACATTTTGTTTAACAAGTATATATATGAACTTTGTTTGACCTTAAAAACAAGATGGAAGCCATGCCATTCAGAATCTCTTATGCATAATACGAAATATACATGGCTTTTAAAATCATTTTTCTTTTTACCTATTATTATTTTAATCAACCCCCAATAACCCCAACAATATCCAATTGCCTGAGTAGTGGACCGAATCCCACACCCCTCAGACTATGTAACATAATGGGGCTCAAAGAGGGGGGGGGGTAACTTATGCGGGAGCCAGAGCAAGGCCTGTATTGAAGATGGATCACAGTTGGGCAATTAGGCAATTAAGGAACTCAAAGATCTAAGCCTTTTTCTATGAACACAAAAGGCCTATTTCTCTCAAATATTGTTCACAAATCTGTCTAAATCTGTGTTAGTGAGTACTTCTCCTTTCCCGAGATAATCCATTCACCTCACAGGTGTGGCATATCAAGATTCTGATTAGACAGCATGATTATTGCACAGGTGTGCCTTAGGTTGGCCACAATAAAAGGCCACTCCTAAAATGTGCAGTTTTATCACACAGCACAATGCCACAGATGTAGCAAGTTTTGAGGGAGTTTGCAATTGGCATGCTGACTGCAGGAATGTCCACCAGAGCTGTTGCCCATGAATTGAATGTTAATTTCTCTACCATAAGCCGTCTCCAAAGGCGTTTCAGGGAATTTGGCAGTACATCCAACCGGCCTCACAGCCGCAGACCACGTGTAACCACACCAGCCCAGGACCTCCACATCCAGCATCTTCACCTCCAAGATCGTCTGAGTCCAGCCACCCGGGCAGCTGCTGCAACAATCGGTTTGCAAAACGAAAGAATTTCTGCACAAACTGTTAGAAACCATCTCAGGGAAGCTCATCTGCATGCTCGTCGTCCTCATAGGGGGCTCGACCTGACTGCAGTTTGTCGTCGTAACTGACTTGAGCGGGCAAAGGCTCAAATTAGATGGCACTTTGGAGAGGTGTTCTCTTCACGGATGAATCCCGATTTTCTTAGACCTTTGAGTTCAGCTCATGAAAAATGGGGGCAAAAACAAGTGTTGTGTTAATAATTTTGTTCAGTATAAGTGAGAGAAAATCCAAAAATGTGTACAGGGTACAGGAGAAATCTCCCAATGAGAGCACTTGTTCCCTTGACAACTGTTTAAGAGGGGATATCCCTCAAATTGGAAACATGTCCTCACATTTCCTCACATATTGAGTCTACAATAGGAAACAGGAAGTGAAGGAAAACTCCCTAATTACACTGACAGTAGTTTTAACTCTCTACTTAAAGCGGAGTTCCGGGCACAAAAACGATATTTTTTTTGTGCCCCTCCGCTAGGTAGACCTTCCCAAAAGGAATTGGATAGTTATTTTTTTTTTTTTTTTTTTACTTACCTTGTAATTGAAGATCGAAGATACTCACCTCAGAGTACTTCCTCCCTCGGAGCCACGGCTCACCCCGTCACTTCCTGTCTCGCTATGATTCCTGGGAGCTGAACGTCATAGCTCCCAGGAATCAATGCGATGGCACCGGCCCCGCTCGTCATTTCCGGGCGACGCCGCATTCCCCTGCTAAACAGCTTCTGGGCATGCCCAGAAGCTGTGGAGGAATGCGGCGCCGCACCGGAAGTGACAAGAGGGGCCGGTTCAGGCGCATTCTGGGACAAGAAGACGCGGAAGAAGACACAGAAGAGGACCGCGCCGGCTTCAGCTGCCCACAAGAGAGATGGAAACGCTGTGGAAGAAATTTTATAAGTAAGTATTTCTTCTAAAAGGTAAGTGCGAACCGGGACAGATCAGAGGCTAGCCATTGTGGAATGTGCTAGCCCTGACTGTCCCAGGGGTATGTTTAGTAAAAAATGACTTCTGTGCCCGGAACTCCGCTTTAAAATAAAAAAAAAAATTTTTGCTTTAGATATACATTACCTTCCACCAAGCAAGGTGAAGGAAATCAGAGCCAATAAATACTTTACAATTGCACATATTTAATATTTAATTGAATATATTACTTTCAGTTATATGTCAAAAATGTACAGATCGCACATTTGCTTCACAATTCTTGGTAGAACCAGTTCTTTTGAGTGAGTTGTCGATTTGTGCATCAAGATTGTGGTGACAAAACAAGTAGCAATACCATTGCTCCTGCTGATTGATGGCTTATGAAAATATGTTTTTTTTTTTTACAAAACTAGGCCAGCAGGCAAAAGCAGAAAAGCTCAACATTTGCTAACAGCAGACCAACATACAAATAATCTACATAAACTATTGTGTGGTTGTAATGTTAATAAGAATTACCTCCCATAAATTTCAAACGTCACTGCTTTGCCATATGATAACTTGGGTTTGTTCTGTAAATTTTATGTGAACAGTACTCTTATAGAGATCTTATTTCTTGCTTGTGTGATTGCTTTGTTGCTTTTCCAAAAAGTCTGCACTGAACTACAATTCAGCTTACATCAATCCCTGCAAAGATATTGTTGTCTTGTTACAGTACTAAGGTCTGTAGCACAATTGCTATTGGATATTCAAGTTTCTATGTGTCACTCTACTACTGGCCAGGATAGCAGGGCAGCGCTCCCTTGGGGTGGGAAATGTCACCTCGCTTATCTGGTGGGTAAGGGAACCGTGCCCAGTTCTGTCACTGGCGAGGATTGCTAGTGTACCATAACCCTAAGTTTGCTCAAGATATGAACCCCCCCCCCATTATGAAAGCAGTCTAAAAAAAGCAAAAATATATGACTCTGCTAAAAGTAAAGTTTGAGAAATCCTTGTGTAGGGACCCTGCCCTATGCTGTTGTGCTTCTAATCAAATTTAGTGTGTAGTTGGTAGGGTGTAACCAGCCTAAACTGTTATTTACCCTTTTTTTGGGATTCTTAGTGTAGCACCCTTCTAGACAGGTGCTAGGTAAAAGCATCTATTTTGCTCCTGCTGCTTATCAGGGGAGCGGATCTGTTAGTTTTGCCTGACACATGTTTCCAGGTGTGATTCACTGGGTCTGAGGGAGTGTGCCCACTGTATCCAATGAGGGAGCTTGTTGGACAGTGGAGGAAACCCAGCCAGTGACACATCCTGTTTCATGGCAGTCCCAGTGGGAGGGCAGGTGGCAATGCATCCTGGGATTGGCCATAAATAGGACAGGAGCATGTGACAGGGCATCTTTTGGCAGGAGCAAAGTCCCAGGAAGAGGTGGAAAGCTGTCTCTCCCCCTGCAGAGTGAGAAAGGTGTTCCAGGCGGTTGGCCTAGGGATCAGGAGTGGAGCTGGGCTGCAGAGGATCCCGTGTGCTGACCAGTGGAGCTGCTGGGCAGAGGACTTTGGGAAAAACAGTATCGTGAGTACCAAGGGGTCTGCCTAAGAGAGTGGAACACTCCAGAGAAGTCAGGGGATCAAGGAGCCAGCTCAATCAGAGTGTTACAGTAAAGGGGGTGCCGTGTAGTGAACCCTGAAGATTAGGAACAAAGGGGGTGCCAGGAAGGGCCCTGAAGTTGTTCAGCAGTACAGTTCAGTTGCTTCAGAGTACAGATTACTTCAGAGTACAGATTACTTCAGAGAATAACTTCAGTTCTGCGTCACAGCTAGTGACAGACTGAAACCAGCGGCCTAGCCATGACTATCTCAATTCTAGTGTTACTCAGCGTTAACCAGCATTTACTCAAGTCGTCCCTGCCTATTGTGCATAGTTTTGTTCAGTTGTAGTATCCCATTCATCCCTTCTCCTATCCAAGTTCCTCATAAAACATAAAAACCAAAGAAACTAGACTGATTCTTGTCTGAGGTAAAAAAACTTGGAAAATGCCAGATTGTTCTACTGTCTCTAATGGTAACCCAGGGGGACCTGTAACCAGCAGCTCCCTTGGGAGTAGTGCTACATTAGGTATTAAACAAGCAAAAAAATTGGGGGAGCATACCCATGTATTTCTAAAGCTGGTGCAGCTATGAACCAAAAGACATGTATTTTAAAAAAAAATAGCGCACACATGCAAAAGAAATTACCAAATTTGAAGACAATCCATAAATAAAAATGGGGATTTGGTCCCACCATATGGCCATATAGTGCTCAAGCCCACCACTACGTCAAAGTACCCCATTATCAGTGGGTCCTACACTATCCATAAAAAAGAGATGAATCTAGCCTTTCTAACCCTTGGAGACAACACTCCTTGCTGGGAAAGATGTGCAAATGCACTACAGGGGACTTCTCCTATATCTACTTGATAGTGGACACTGATGGAGTACAGGTGTGTATCCCCTTGTTACAGTAAAGGAGACTCTAAAGTAAACATTATGGAAAGGTCAGTCCCTGAGTTATGAATGTGTTTCCTATCCAACTAATGCCTGAGTTGCTCATTTGGTGGTATGGTTTGAAAGAAAGCCTGTGACTGCTCTTATTGGTTTGTACAATAAATTTGTTCGTCCGGAATTGGTGTGTAGCCGATACCTATTTTGCTGATCTTAGGCTTACGGTTGCGAGCCGGGGCTCACACTCAGTCCAGCCAACCATCTGAATTACTACACTCACCTGGAGCAGCAGCTTGTCTCTTTAGTTCTTAAAAAGACTGAAGTGACTGGTGCCCAGCAAAGGCTGGCCATTCATCAAGAACCAGACCCTGGCACTGACTCAGAAGCCTGACACACTTCTTAGGGGCTCATTCCACACTACCTAAAGGAGGGATGCCACATCTGCAATACATGTATTTTCTTCTCAACAAAATCGAGTTACACTTTAATTCTGTATTCAGCTGCAAAATATTTCATTGTGTGCAGTGTATCGTTTCACACAATAGACCATTTCAGAGTTTATTTTGTTGGAATTTGAAATGATGACATTTTTGTATGTCTTCTGAACTGCAATGACCACTGCATGATTACATTCAAAGGGATTGTCTTTTCTCCCATGTGTTACATCCTTTTGGACAAGTGTTTTCACACAGGTCTCCAGCTGGAGTAGGTGCTGGAATGGCCCTTGCAGAGTACGCTGCAGGTGGTTTAGCCAGTTGCCTAGCAACTAGGAAGTCTCAACAGCACAATGATGGCACCACACAAAGTTACTAGATAACATGATGTTAGTGCAACAAGCTGGGACATGCTTATTGATTTGTTGATGTTTCTGAAAAGAGAAAATGAATAAGTTAATTATTTTGGCTCACTGTATAGAAGAACCACTGCTAAAATAAAAACTGGCAAAATTCAAAGACTGAACCTCCCATCCAGCCTGACACTACAAAGGTTACAGCCAAAAACAAGACCTATCCTAGTATAGGACAGTGGCTGATTCCTTTCCTCTTGTTACATTAACTAACCAAAAACAAGACCTATCCTAGTATAGGACAGTGGCTGATTCCTTTCCTCTTGTTACATTAACTACTTTAGGTCCGCCCTATAGCAGTTTTACTGCTACAGGGTGGAACCTGTGTGCCAGATCAAGTATACAGTCAGGTCCATAAATATTGGGACATCAACACAATTCTCATCTTTTTGGCTATATACACCACCACAATGGATTTGAAATGAAACAAAACATGATGTGCTTTAACTGCAGACTTTCAGCTTTAATTTGAGGGTATTTACATCCAAATCAGGTGAAAGGTGTAGGAATTACAACAGTTTGTAAATGTGCCTCCCACTTTTTAACAACTTGCCGACCACCGCACTATTATTTACGGCGGCGGTCAGTACCTCCTGGGCAAAGTGACATAGGGGAACGTCACTCGCCCGCGAGCCAATAGGGGGTGAGCGCGCGCCGCCAGAGGCGCGCTCCCGCCCCCGCTCGTTCACTGTGTTCCCCGAGCGAGTGACCGGCGGCTCGGATGTCTGCCGGCCACCCGCGATCGTCCGCTGCAGAGGGAGAAAGGCAGGCGGCTGATGTAAACAAAGCCGCCTGTCATTCTCCCTGGTGTAACTGCAGAGATCATAGGATCCTGCTATGTAGGATCGTATGTCTCTGTGGTTACATGAAAAGCCACACCCCTTTACAGTTAGAAGCACGCCCCTAGGGACACATTTAACCCCTGCCTCTCCAATAAAATTAACCCCTTCCCTGCCAGTGTCATTTTTACAGTAACAGTGCATATGTATAGCACTGATTACTTTAGTAATGTCACTGGTACCCCAAAAAGTGTCAAAAATGTTTGTCAAGGGTCCGATCTGTCCGTCGCAATGTCGCAGTCCCGCAAAAAAAAAATCGCAGATCACCGCCATTACTCGTTAAAAAAAACCAATAAAAATGACAAAAATCTTTCCCTTAGTTAGTAACAGAGTTGTATAAAGTACACGAAACCCATACTTGAGTAAAAGTACAAGTGCTCGATCAAAAAGTGACTTGAGTAGAAGTGGAAGTGCTCTATCAAAAAGTGACTTGAGTAGAAGTACTAAAGTATTCAACATTTTTTGTACTTAAGTATTGCAAGTAGTTTTTTTTTTTTTAATTTTGCTACTTAAGTACTGAAAGTAAAAGTACCAGTAGTTTTTTAAAAAAAATTGCTACTCAAGTACTGAAAGTAAAAGTACAAGTACTGTGTTATGTAGTTATTAAAGAAAGAAGTCAAAAGTTTGAACATCATTTTGTTTTATATTATTTCAAATGATTAACCTGAAGGACAATCACAATTTGTTTGTTTCATATTTTCTTTTTAGTGGAAAGATTTGGTATAGCAGCTTTTATTTATACATACAGTAGCATTTATTTTCGTATGCGCTGATTTACACATGACATTATACACATTTGTTTGAGCTTCATGAAACCTGCTGTTCTGCAGTGGTAATTTTTATAATTATAACTATGCAGCACAAAAAAAAAATATCGGAGTAGAAGTATTGAAATCATCGAAAAAATGTAGTGAAGTAAAAGTGGAAGTAGGAGAAAAAAATTCTACTCCAGGAAAGTTCAGATACCGCCTTTCGATACTTAAGTACAGTAGTGAAGTAGTTCTACTTAGTTACTATACATCTCTGGTTAGTAAACGCAATAACTTTTGCGCAAACCAATCAAAATACGCTTATTGTGATTTTTTTTTACCAAACATATGTAGCAGAAAACAAATTGGCCTAAAATGTTAAAAAATTTAGATTTTTACATATTTTTGGGGGGAATTTCATATAAAAAAATGTGAAAAATATTGTTATTTTTTTTAAATTATCGCTCTTTTTTTGTTTATAGCGCAAAAAGTAAAAATCAAACAGGTGATCAAATACCACCAAAAGAAAGCTCTGTTTTTGGGAAAAAAAAGGACGTCAATTTCATTTGGGTACAGTGTTGCATGCCCGCGCAATTGTCCGTTAAAGTCACGCAGTGCCGAATCGCAAAATAGGGCCTGGTCAGGAAGGGGGTAAAATCTTCCGGGGCTTAAGTGCTTAAGGGACCAAAAGTAATGGGACAGATTAACAATCATAAATCAAACTTTCACTTTTTAATACTTGGTTGCAAATCCTTTGCAGTCAATTACAGACAGAAGTCTGGATCGCATAGACATCACCAGACGCTGGGTTTCATCCCTGGTGATGCTCTGCCAGGCCTCTACTGCAACTGTCTTCAGTTCTTGCTTGTTCTTGGGGCATTTTCCCTTCAGTTTTGTCTGCAACAAGTGAAGTACATGCTCAAATCGGATTCAGGTCAGGTGATTGACTTGGCATTTGCATAACATTCCACTTCTTTCCCTTAAAAAACTCTTTGATTGCTTTCGCAGTATGCTTCGGGTCATTGTCCATCTGCACTGTGAAGCGCCGTCCAATGAGTTCTGAAGCATTTGGCTGAGAATGAGCAAATAATATTTGCCCGAAACACTTCAGAATTCATCCTGCTGCTTTTGTCAGCATCAATAAATACAAGAGATCCAGTTCCATTGGCAGCCATACATGCCCATGACACTACCACCACCATGCTTCACTGATGAGGTGGTATGCTTTGGATCATGAGAAGCTCCTTTCCTTCTCCATACTCTTCTCTTCCCATCACTCTGGTACAAGTTGATCTTGGTCTTATCTGTCCATAGGATGTTCTTCCAGGATTGTGAAGGCTTTTTTAGATGTTGTTTGGCAAACTCTAATCTGGCCTTTCTGTTTTTGGGGCTCACCAATGGTTTACATCTTGTGGTGAACCCTCTGTATTCACTCTGGTGAAGTCTTCTCTTGATTGTGGACTTTGACACACATACACCTACCTCCTGGAGAGTGTTCTTGATTTGGGCCAACTGTTGTGAAGGGTGTTTTCTTCACCAGGGAAAGAATTCTTCGGTCATCCACCACAGTTGTTTTCCGTGGTCTTCCGGGTCTTTTGGTGTTGCTGAGCTCACCGATTCATTCTTTCTTTTTAAGGATGTTCCAAACAGTTGATTTAGCCACACCTAATGTTTTTGCTGTCTCTCTGATGGGTTTGTTTTGTTTTTTCAGCCTAATAATGGCTTGCTTCACTGATAGTGACAGCTCTTTGGATCTCATATTGAAAGTTGACAGCAACAGATTCCAAATGCAAATAGCACACTTGAAATGAACACTGGACATTTTATCTGCTCCTTGTAAATGGGATAATGAGGGAATAACACACACCTGGCCATTGGAACAGCTGAGCAGCCAATTGTCCCATTACTTTTGGTCCCTTAAAAAGTGGAAGGCGGCCGTCAGCTAAGATGGCCGCTTGAAAAGGGATCTCCGGCACCATCGAGGTACAATCGGCCTCCATCCACCTCTCTGCGCTCTTCATTGCCCCACACACGACTCCACATCACTCTGCATACCCTCCGGCTGCCCTACATACCATTATTGAGCCTGCTCCACGAAGGATTGCATCGGATCTTCTTCTGCGGCCTACCGGGACTCACGCTGCCTGCGCAGCGGCCGCGGCCTAGCATATCTTGACCCGGGGGAAGATAGGCTCCTTCTCACCCTCCATCTGAGGGTCTGCCTAGCACCTCCATCCCCCTCACCCCCTGTCTGGCCTCTAGATGCCCCGGGGACACTGATCGGCCTACAATACCATGCAAGGCCGCAAGCCGGCCGCCATTTTCTCTGCCCTCCATGCTGGCTGGCTGACTGATCTGAGGTGCACAGGAGACCTCCACTATCACTGGGACTGGGATCAGGAGACCCCTCAACCCCCAGGGCAGCGGACTGGGTGGTCATTAACCCTGGACGTTCTTCCCTATTAAAGACTCCCCGTCCACAGCCTGTTGCGGCCTAGCGGAGGCCTAGTCACAGTTTCCTGCCTCGCAGACCCAGGGGGGGATCCAGTAGATTGGGACTAACCCCATGTGCTTACCTACATCCCCACAGCTGACCACCTAATACCCTGCAGGTTGCACTCTGCAGGTCTGCAGCAGCAAGGAAAACCAGCCTATCTACCATTACTCTGCAGAGTATTGCACACAGCTTTCAGTTTCAGATTCACACTATTCTTGCCAGTTTCTCTCACCCTCCAGCTTTTCAGTCCTGTGAGATTTTGTGACCTGCTGCCCCTTGGATTTACTAGCCTCCACTCCATATTTTCAATTGACTGCTTTTGTGACCTTTATTGCAACTGATTTGAAGCCGTCAGTTATGCGGTGCTAAGCCCCGGGACCACCAGGCACCAGCAGATGACTTTATAGACTAGCTACACCTACCTTCCGTATGTCGACGGGTACCTCACACCCCACTGACTCTACGGAACTCCAACAGAGCTCAATCCAGGGATACTAACTCCACACTGCCCCTCTGGAGCCCCGCTCTCCTAGGCCTGACAAGATAGCGCCCAGTCACAGGGTGGGCAAACATAACCCCCCCTCCAACTTCCCTACCGCCCCCCCCTGATGGGGACACGGGACACAGTGAGCGGACCCCTTCACCAGAGACATTGAATTCTACACCCTCTCCGTTTACCACTTCTACTATTCATGGGGAATCTGAACAATTGGCCAATGGGGGACCCCTCCGGTCGGAGGCTGCTTTCCTATTGTCAGCCTTCCATTCGGACTTTGACTTCTGGGCCTCCAAGATGGAACTTTCACTGCATACAGAAGTTAATGCAATCCGTCATCAGATCTCGAACACAGACTCCATCGTAGCCTCGGTAGCGGCTACTCAGGAAGCCCATGAGACCCGCATCTCTGCATTACAAGCTGCCTCCCAGGACCACCCCTGACGCCTACGCCTATGCCAACAACAGCTCTGCATCGATGATGGGGAAAACAGAAGTCGCAGGAACAACATTAGGATCCAAGGCCTTCCCGAGGCCATGTCTGGTGCAGACCTCAAACCCACTGTGATTGCGATTCCTAATCAGGTGCTGGACAGGGAGCCAACCACCCCCATTGAATTGGACAGAGTACACAGAGTGGGGGGTCCGGGTGGTAGAGTTGATGACCACCCACGTGACGTGTTATGCAGGGTTCATTACTACACTCTGAAGGAAGAAATTATGAGGAAAGCCTGGCATATGGGGTCCTTGGACTTTGATGGCTCCTCCATACATCTTTACCCTGACCTGTCCCGGAACACCTTACATATGCCAACTTGAAACAAAGCATAGACAGACCCCCTCTGATGCCACTCTGGCCAACCTCTCTACAACCCGATCCCAATTTAAAGATCTTTACGTGGCCTCAGCTCGCACGTATGAACAGAAGATGGCTCTACACAGGTACAAGTTTCAGGATAAATGTGGCCGCCCACTGGCTGGAGCTCTCCACCCACGAACCCCCTCTACCTTTATCACCCAGATTTGTGACCCTGTAGTGTCCCTGGTGACGACCCCAACGCAAATTGGTCAGTCTTTTGCGAATTACTATCAATCGCTTTAACATCTTTCTGCATCACTGCCCCAGGGCGCCCCGGGGGCCTCCCTAGTCGACAAGGCTGCATATGTATCGAGGACCGCCCTCCCATGCCTACCTACTGCGACCGTCTCAGACCTGGAAACGCAGATTTCGGCCAACGAGGTTATGGCGGCTATTGCATCTATCCCTACAAAATCCCTAGCAAAAGTTCTGGCCCCGACAGCTTTACTGCCAAGTTCTATAAGACGTTCGGCCCTCTACTGGCCCCTTTCCTAGCACGGGTCTTTAACTCAATCCCAGATGGCTCAGATTCCCCCCCCCCCCCCCAGACTTTGGCCCACATATCTCTCATTCCGAAACCGGGGAAAGACCCCTCGTCGTGTGCCAATTACAAACCTATCTCTTTGATTGAAGTTGACCTTAAACTCTATGCTAAGATCCTGGCGACCCAACTGAAACCATTATTGCCGGACCTTATTCATATGGACCAAGTGGGCTTTGTCCAAGGCCAGGAAGCTAGGGAAAACACCCTGAAGACCCTTCTTCTTACTGACTAGGCCCGTTCTCAAGATATACCGTTGTGCCTGCTGACGGTGGGTGCGGAGAAGGCCTTTGACCGTGTTGACTGTCCTTTTTTGCGTCTTACCCTAGAGCAAATCGGTCTCGGCCCTCTGTTGCTAGCTAGAATTATGGCCCTCTATAAGTCGCCTCCCGCTAGGCTCCGGATTAACGGTTCCTTGTCTCCTGCCTTCAGCATACACAACGGCACCCGCCAGGGATGCTCTCCACTTCTCTATGTCCTTGTAATGGAACATCTGGCCATTGCTCTTCGTAACAACCCCAACGTCTGCGGAGTGCCCATTGGCCCCATATATTCTAAACTAGCGCTATTCGCGAATGACTTACTGCTCTATGTCACTTCTCCTCAAAAGTCCCTCCCTGCGATCCTGGCCGAGTTCCGAGACTTTGCCCTTATGAGCAACTTTAAAGTAAATCACTGTAAATGAGAGATACTGAATGTTTCCCTGCCTAAATCGACTCTTAAGCATATCTTGGGCGCATATCCCTTTAAGACTGGGTCCTCCTCCGTTCGCTATCTGGGCATCAATCTGCCTTCTGACACGCCTCTTCACTGAAAATTCTGTTCCCCTCTTAACTAAAACTCTGTCTGACCTGTCTACCTACTCCACGAAAGCGCTCTCGAGATTCGTATGGCTCCATAGCCGACCCCGCTTGAAGAATGCGACTCTCACACTTCCAAAGTCCAGAGGGAGTACAGGTATCCCAGACCTTGCTCTCTACCACCGAGCAGTGACTCTGACATGCTTAGTGGATTGGTTCCACAATGCCTCCACTAAACTATGGGTGCAAATTGAACATCTTCTCGCCCCCTTTGATCTCAGGGTACTCCCCTAGACCCCGGTACATCTTTGTAGCCACGCCTCCTCTCTCAGAGCTTTAACACACCAGACCCTGTGCACCTGGGATCGCCTGAAAAAATCGGACCGTCTCTCAAGTCCTCAGGGTCCCATGACGCCCTTCTTTGGCACCCCAGCGTTCCCCCCGGCAGTCTCGTGTTCTAGATTTGGACCCTGAACTGCGGCGGATCATCGACGGGTGTCCCACCTTCTCTGAGTTGACCCGTCCTTGTTGATACCTCCTGTTTCCACCACTTCACTTTAAAAGGTGATCTTGTGAGCTGCCTGCAGCACCGCCAGGCCCTCTCCTATATATGCACCCTGCCCTCGCTGACTGATGTCTAGGGAGACCCTTCGGCGTTTGACACTATCCTACTCCAGGATGTCCCCCCCACGCACACGGTGTTCCTCTTATATTCCTTACTCCTGCATACCCTCCGCCCTGACCTGCCGACATATACTGCTATCTGAGACAGGGACTTGGGGCGAGTCCTTTCACCTAATGACTGGTACAAATGCTTCGCTCTGACCCACTCACTGTCTACTGTTACACAAGTTCAAGAGAAGGGGTTTAAACTCCTGAGCAGATGGTACAAGGGCCTTTCCTTGGCTAAATATATTGATCCACTTCAGTCGGACAAATGCAGGAGGTGCCCGTCGTCTAGGGGAACGCTTATTCATATCTGGTGGGAATGTCCACAGATCCACAAATTGTGGACTGGCATTATTGCTCTGTACTGCAAGCTCCAGGTGACCACAGTCTATACGACACCAGAATTGGCCCTATTGTCTCTGTTACCCGGCTCCTTCCGGTAGATCAAAAGAAATGTTCTTCGGTTCTTCTTGGCTGCTGTTAGGACGGTAATACCCAGACACTGGAGGACCAAGCACATACCCTCTAAACTCGAGTGGGCTCTGGAACTAGATAGACTTAAGGACATGGAAAATTTACTAGCACGGGAGGGGGGCAGGGAGGAATGGTTCTCTGCTACGTGGTTGTCCTGGGACATGTTTCGGCGTTCAGATGCCTTCAAGTCATGGCTCAAAACACCTGTGTTGCCGGGTGCTGGGGGGCCGTAGAGGGATGTGGGTGGCCCCTCCTGATTTCCTATCCCCTCTTTGCCCCCTTGGCTTCCCTCTGTTTACATTCTCCTGCTTTATCCCACATTACTCCCTTCTATACCCCTCTTCTGGTATACCACTGGTACCATAAGGCAATCCTTTTTTGTGCTTGTTTTTAGGCGTTTCTCAGTAGGAGGCCTGGATATTTACCACTGCCTTACACACTGCACATCATCTTCTATTGCAACGCCTGCTACAGCGGTGTCTCTACCAGTGTTGTTCTTTGTTTATCTTTTCTTTTGACTATGTTGACACATGTTACACCAAGTTGATGTTTGTTAAGCTACGATGCAACTGGGATCCGATGGCCCTGGAGGTTTACATTTCTTATCTGCACTTATTGATATTGATTGTTATATGTACTTATTCATAACGATCACTATGTGTCATGCCTTATTTTTTTTTTCTGTATGTTTCTTACTTTCCTGCTTCTCCCCACATTAGGGAAAATTCTTTCTTTTTCAATAAACTAAGATTGAACTAAAAAGTGGAAGGCACATACAGTAAGGTCCATAAATATTGGGACATCAACACAATTCTAATCTTTTTGGCTCTATACACCACTACAATGGATTTGAAATTAAACAAACAAGATGTGCTTTAGCTGCAGACTCTCAGCTTGAATTTGAGGGTATTTTTGAGCTGACCACTGGGGGGAGGCATTATTAAATGGCGGTTAGGGATCCTGGCAGGTTTCAGCACCTTAACAACCACCCACCAGTGTCCTTAACAACCAAAGAATAGTAAGTTGCTAAGGAGTTAGCACCCGGGCAGCATCTTTAACAACCAGCAATTCATCAATACTGTATGTGCTGCAATGCAGCTCATTTAAAATGCACTATACGTTTTTTTAAATGCATAGTGTGTTTTAGAAGCGCTGCAGTATGAAAGAAGCTGCTCTGCAGTGTAAAGGCAGCTAAGGATAGATAACTATGCAAACAGCATATGCACGCCTTGTTGCCAAGTGATACAGATCTTGAGGGGCAGACACAGGTTTTGGACCCTGCCTCACAGTCTGCAGCTCAAACGATCCATGGCACTTACACTGTGTTTTCCAGTTTCTGGCGTTGCAACTACGCAAACACCGTCCAGCAGTATGATCTCCCGTGTGACAAACATCATATCTGATGAAACGTACGTCGGTCGCGGCGTGCTGACGTCCCCAATACGAGATTGAGGACGGGCGGAAGAGTCAACCGGCCGGCGGCTCATTCAAACAAACGCTCTCTATTTCTGATGTTTGTAAGTTGCTTCCCTTATTTTTTATGAATAAATGTTATGGTTTTACACTATGGGGCACCTTATTCTTTTTTATATGAACCTGTGACTTGATGCCTGCTGGGGATATCGTTTGGAGGCATTGCTCCATGTTGGGACCTGCTGAATTCTATGATCCTGAGTTTACTGGCATTGGACATTGGCTTATTACTGAGTATATCTAGTAAGCAGTTTTGTATGTCGGTGGTGGTCACGCTTCTGACTGAAGTTTCCGCACACCTTGGGATTTCCTTCCTTTGGCTTTAATTCCCTCAAACAAATTGTTATCCGATACTGGCACTTAATTATGTGCATCTGGTAAGCAGCTTGTGCATGTGGGTGTCGGTCGCTTCTCTGACTGGAGTTTGGCACATAGTTATTTGCAACTTCCTTTGGCTATACCCATTTGTATGTCTGGTAAGCAGCTTGTAATATTGGTGGAGGTCACTATCTTTCACTTCAGCACTTTATTCCTTATTAAGTGGATTGCACTTAAGGTGTAAATTTCCCCATTGGGTGTACATTTGTGATATATGCACCCATAACAATTATACAGTGTTACGCTATGAGATCTTGTATCATTTTTTACATGCACGTGGTCCATGTTTGTTGAGCTTTTCCTGTCGTCTGAGGTTGGAATTTATCCAGAGGTCTATCCTATTGAAGATCCTGGGAGCATACACTTTTGAATCAGGCACTTGATATACCTCAATCTGGTAAGCAGTCTGGGTATCTAGTGGCTGTTCCTTGCAATAGGAGTGATCTAACACTTTGGAATCTCACACGGACTACTGGATTGATCCCCAGGAGTTTTCCAGCAGTTTTTGTGGTCAAGATCAATTTTGACCTTTAGACATTTTTATTTGTCACGGTTGATTTTTTGGGTCCTTATAGGGACTATTGAACTTTAATTAACTCTGCACACAACTTGCCTTACACACTTCCTGGTTGGGTGTATGTCACATTCAAGTTGTTGTTATTATTATTATTTTTATTCACTGTATATTTCAAGTATTTAACACCATATATAATATTTTGTGTGTTATAGCACAAATTCACTGCTTAGCGCAGCTTACCTTGATATAATTTTGTTTAAGTGTTTGTCACACCATAAGCTGCTGCTTATTTGTACATTAGCTTAGCGCGGTTATCTTCCAAATTTACTGATGAGCACTGACTGGCAGCACTATAGGCACTGATGGCGGGCATTGATGACGGGCACTCTGGGCACTGATGGTGGGCAGTTATGGCACTTTATTTCACTCTTGTGTAATCAGGGCACTGGTGATCAGTGCCCTAATTAAATTTCCCTGTGTCCCCTATGAGAAGGAGCTGCTGATCGGCTCTCCTCGCTTCACAACACTAACAGTGTGAGCCGAGAAGAGCCGAATAACGGCACTTCGTCATTTACATGTGACCGGCTGTGATTGGACACAGCCGATCACATGGGTAAAGAGTCATGTCATTGACTCTTTACCGAGATCGGGATCGCGCCGTGTCCTAGCAACACGGCGCAGTCACGATCACCGCTCCACGTGCCCCCGGGGACGCGCGAGAGAGGCTGTTCTGGTGCGCCGTCATACGAAGCGTCCCAGGATAATCGCTACACCGCTCCGCCGTCATTTGATGGCGGGTGGGTAGTAAGTGGTTAACTTGGGTACAACCAGCCTGTAAAATTTTCTATGTGACTACTGCCAGCGGCTATAGCCGCTAGCAATAATCACTGTGTGTTCTCATGGACAGGAAGGTTCCACCTGCCTCCCAGCTGGGAGAACACAATAACTCCGTGGGAGGGATTCCTTCATCAACACGGAGCGAGTTGATTGGGGGAATCAAGCGATTTTTTTTTTCCTGCAACCAGTCTATGACCAGCTTTAGTTCTCCTTTACCAAAAAACTGCCTATACAGATAAGGGGCGTCTGTAGATAAAAACAAACTGCAGCTCTTACTAAAGTTAAATAATGCCCTTGCTATGAGTGTTGGCCATTTACATACCTCATGAAGCCGGACTGAAATACTTCCAGGATGTTGCTAGGACATTGATAAGTGGAGCCTAGTTGTTACTTCTCACCTCCATCACAGAAGTGAGTTCTCAAATGCTGAGCTCAGAGCTACTTCATCAGGGGAGAGAAAGAGCACGTAACAGGGTTTGAATCAGAGAAAGAGCTCAATCCTGTGATATTGGAGGTGAAAAGTAATGACTAGGCCTCACTTAGCAACGTCCTAGCAATGTCCTGGGAGTATTCCAGTCAGGCTGTGGAAGGTATGTAAATGGCCTACACCTAAAGCAAAGGCAATATTCAACTTTAGTCAAAGCTGCTCTGTTTGTTTTTATCTATGGACCACATTATCTGCATAGGTGTAGCAGTATTTTCAGGCATTGAGCCTGATGTGGGTCTGCCATTGTTACCGGTAACACTTTCAACATATTTAGGTTGAAAACCCAAGTGGGAGAACTGGGACAATGACCATTCCTATATCTTTGGTTTGTTTTGTTTATTTTGTGATGGGGATGGGAGAAGGGAATTAGTGGGATACTCCTCTGGCTCAACTAGGTTCAACTGGGACACTGTACAGAAAAATGCCTGTTGGCGCTGTCTTGACGCCAGCTGAATGCCGGCCAACGCTCCCTGGCACTCGAAGATACTGTTTTGCTGAACTGTGCTGAAACTTTGACTTTAATCCTCAGATTGACTCACAAGATCCAGGACTGTAAGACATTTGACTCCTGACACTCTGTTTAGCTCAAAAGTCCGGTGAACAGCTTCCTCCAGCCCTTCACTGGCTGAGGTAGCTCCACTGGCTTCACACTGTACACTTAACTCTTCAGGGCCCAACCACTGGCGCCCCCTCTACACTTCAGGGTCCTCTCGCTAGGCACCCCCTCTAACACTTCAGGGTCCTATCACTAGGCACCCCCTTGACACTAGCTGGCTCCTGGATCCCTGAGACCTTCACCGGAGTGGTCCCCTCTATACTTCTGGCAGACCCTCAGGGGCAATTCACAGTACTCACAAACTTGGCATGCTTTCCTGGAACTGAACCCCTCTATCTCCACTGGTCCTCGGCACACGGGATCCTCTCTGCAGCTCAGCTCAGCTCTCTCTCTCTCTCTCTGGACTCTCATGCAGCCACCCGAGACACCCGATCCTTCTGACAGGAGGAGAGACAGCGTACCCTCCCTCCTGGGACTCCTGCCAAAGATACTGCATCATGTGTTTCCCTCAAACTTATACCCACTCCCAGAATCCTCTGCTGCAGAATCTGCCTTCTGGGGTAGCTACAGGCCTGAATGAGCCACTGATTGGGTTTCCTCCACTGCCCAATGAGAATCCTCTCATGGAGCTAGTGGGGAGACTCCCCTCTCAGCAGTCACACCTGGGAGACATGACAGCCCAGCTGAAAATCATGGCCCTGTTGTTAGGCAGCCAAGGCTCATTATACTTTTACCTAGCACCTACCTTTTGGGGTGCTACATCGGCAATTTTTTGGTAAAGGTGAACTTACCCTTTAATTTTGCTCCCCACTGACACCAACAACAAATGATGAGGTTTATTTGCTCCCACTGTCATTGGATGTTAATTTGGCTTCCAATAACAATAATGAGTTTTTTTTGCTCCCACCAACAACAAAGTTTAGGTTAATTTGCCCCCACTAGTTCCAAAGTTGAGGTTAATTTTGCTACCACTGACATCAGTGATGAGGTTCCTTTTGCTCCCTCTGACATAAAAAAAAAAGAAGCTTATTTTTCTCCCACTGATACCACCACTCAGGCTCATTTGTCTCTCAAAGACACTACTTTATTCCTGTAGGCACCAACAAAGGACTTCCTGTACTTCTACTGACATTGATAATGTATGTACCCATTCATTTTCAGGCCGTTTTCAGTTTTCAGTGCTATGGTAGCTTGACTGACATTACTCAGTCATGCAAAACTGTAACCAAATTAATTTTAGATTCATTACCTGTGATTACTCTGCTTCAGTTTATGAATGAACAGGGACATCTGTCTGTAGTGCAGCTGAGGCTACAAAGAGAGGAATTGAAGAATCTGCAACCTCAATTCCTTTCTCTCTCTCGAAGGAGAGATGTCAGAGGTCTGTTTTTGTTGGGTAAATTTAGCTTGCCTCACTGTAACCAGTGTGGCTGTATTGTGTTTTTTTTCTATTAAAATAACAACCATATTATACTTAACTCCTCCCTGCAGTGGTTTTGCACAGGGCAGCCCAGATCCTCCTTTTCTCAGGTCCTCAGCTGGAGCTCCTGGCCCCTCCCTCCTGTTGAGCGCACCCAATAGCAAGCAGCTTGCTATGGGGGCACCCGAGCCGAGCTGCAGCTACGTGTATCCATTCAGACACGAAGCTACCATTCGGTCCCGTCCCCCTCTCCCCTTATTGGCTAACTGAGTTTGATTGACAGCAGTGGCAGCCAATGGTGCTGCTGCATCTCAGCCAATCAGGAGAAACAGTCCCAGATGGCTGAGGCACTCGTGGACATCACTGGATAGAGAGGGGACTCAGGTAGGCTGCCGAACACAGATGGCATTTTATCTTATCTAATAAATATAAAAACTACTGACACCATCCACTGCCCCACTCACTGACACCTTCCACTCTCCTACAGACACCGTCCACACAGCTTCCACTGCCCCACTGACACCGTCCACTTTTAAAGTAAGTTCATATTTTTACAGTGACATATCTTTTATTATATTTTTCTACGTTTTTCCTACTATTTAGTTAGGTCTTGTTATTTAATGTCTTTATTCACTTACAGCGGAGTTCCAGGCACAGAAGTCATTTTTTAATAGACATACCCCCGGGACAGTCAGGGCTAGCACATTCCACAATGGCTAGCCTCTGATCTGTCCCGGTTCGCACTTACCTTTTAGAAGAAATACTTACTTATAAAATTTCTTCCACAGTGTTTCCATCTCTCTTGTGGGCAGGTGAAGCCGGCGCGGTCCTCTTCTGTGTCTTCTTCCACGTCTTCCTGTCCCAGAATGCGCCTGCACCGGCCCCTCTCGTCACTTCCGGTGCGGCGCTGCATTCCTCCACAGCTTCTGGGCATGCCCAGAAGCTGTTTAGCAGGGGAATGCGGCGTCGCCCGGAAGTGACGAGCGGGGCCGGTGCCGTCGCATTGATTCCTGGGAGCGATGACGTTCAGCTCCCAGGAATCATCGCGAGACAGGAAGTGACGGGGTGAGCCGCGGCACTGAGGGAGGAAGTACTCTGAGGTGAGTATTTACGATCTTCAATTACAAGGTGAGTAAAAAAAAAAATAACTATCCAATTCCTTTTCAGGTAATGTCGAACTAGCGGAGGGGCACAAAAAAAAAATATCGTTTTTGTGCCCGGAACTCCGCTTTAAGGATCGAAAAGTTTTCCCCCTTAATGACCAGGCCATTTTTAGCGATACGGCATTTCGTTACTTTAACTGACATTCGCGCGGTCATTCGAGGCTGTACCCAAATAAAATTGATGTCCTTTTTTTCCCCAAAATAGAGCTTTCTTTTGGTGATAATTGATCGCCTGCGCGATTTTTATTTTTTGCGCTTTAAACAAAAAAAGAGTGACAATTCGGAAAAAAAACAATATAATTTTTTACTTTCTGCTATGAAACAAACATTCTCACCAAAAAAAAAAAAAAAATCTAATTTTTTCATCAATTTAGGCCAATATGTATTCTGCCAAATATTTTTGGTAACAAAAAAAATCCCAATAAGTGTATATTGATAAGTTATCATGTCTATAAAACAGGGGAAAGATTGATGTCACTTTTATTTATTTTTTTATTAGTAATGGCAGCGATCAGCGATTTTTAGGGGGACTGTGACATTGCAGCGGACAGGGGTTGTACTCACTGGATGAACACAGAGACCTGTGTTCCTAAATAGGAGGAACACAGACAGGATCTCTGTGTTCATCTCTGACAGAACAGCAGTCTGTTGTTTACTTTGGCAGACCCCTGATCTGTCTCCATTGGGAGCGATTGCGTGTGGCTGGCAAACATCGCGTCCGGCGGATCCACATACTGGCTCCACCTCTGGCCAATCGGTGCGTGTGCACGCCACTCAATTTGGCCAGGTGGCCCACTCTAGTTGTAGAATTTTTAGGAAAATAATGAATTGAATCAATTTTGGAATAAGGCTGTAACATAAAGTGTGGAAAAAGTAAAGCGATGTGAATAATTCCTGGGATGCACTGCATGTAGATGTAAGAATTTTATCTACAGTATATAATGCCAGCTGTATGCAATTTCCTTTATATGTAGATTAAACTCCACAATTCAAGTATCTAATTTTAGGCTTATTAGTTAAATTAAATTACATTTAGGTTAAATAAATTAGTAATATTCTTCAGGATAGAAATATAAATTTTGCAGATGTTATTTACTTGAGATAGGACTATTTTTAGGTTTTGAATGCTTCCTCACCACCTGTTTTAACCCCATTTTTGCCGGAAAACGTGGATTAAACTTCACAGTGGAATTCAAGTATCTAATTTTAGACTTATTCATTAAATTAAATTACATTTAAGTTAAATTAAATTACGGTAGTAATATTCTTAGGGATAGATATATGAATTTCGCAGATGTTTCATGTTATTTACTTGAGATAGGACTTTTTTTAGATTTTGAATGCTTCCTCACCACCTGTTTTAACCCCATTTTTGTCAAGAAACATGTAGATTTAACTCCACAATTCAAGTATCTAATTTTAGACTATTCATTCAATTAAATTACATTTAACTTAAATTAAATTTGTAATATTCTTAAGGATAGATATATGAATTTCACAGATGTTTCATGTTATTTACTTGAGATAGGACTATTTTTAGGTTTTGAATGCTTCCTCACCACCTGTTTTAACCCCATTTCTGCTTGTTAGTTGCCTGTGGTTGAGGGGTGTTTGTGGCAGTTCCTCATTTGCTAAAATGCAAAGGGATTGCCCAACGCTCGCTAAATGTTGGGTAAACATTGCCGCTGGCACAAAGCCTCGGGACTTCGGCATGTCACCCCCCCCCCCTTCCGCTGCCTACTGTTGCTTAGGGGGTTTGGCGGGTGGCAAGAATGTGCAGTTGAGCTGTTTTTGTCCCAACTGCATCCCAAAATAAGGCCTTATACAATCATTTACTAAACATATAACATTTCTATTACATATGCTTTTCTGCACACAGAATAGTCAGAGAGTTAAAAGAGTTAACACTTTTTTCAGCCTAACCTAAAAAGAGAAACTTATTTAACCAGATTAGGACCAAGCCTATTTCTGACACATGTTATACAAGTTAAAATCAGTATTTTTTGCTAAAAAATTACTAAGAACCCCATTATATATATATAAATATATATATATATATATATATATATATATATATATATATATATTTTTAGCAAAGACTCTGGAGAATAAAATGGATGTTGTTGCAATATTTTTTGTCATGCGGTATTTGCAGAGCGGTCTTTCAAACGCAATTTTTTTTTTTTTAATTAATTTCTCTGATGTTCATTGAAGGACACAGCTCCTGATCTTCCTAACTATTGGGTTATACTGCCCCCTACAAGAGAAGGACACTAGGCAGAAAAAAAGTCTGGCTATTGCTTTGGGCAGTCACGGGGGGGGGGGGTATACTCCCTCTCTCTGCTATAGGTACTCAGTTTTGTTACAAGCAGTGTCAGAAGAATTACCACTCCACAGTTGACGGACACAACTCCTGATCTTCCTAACCATTGGGATGTCCCAAAGCAGTTTTAAACATGAGGCGTGGGAACAGCAAGGCTAAACTATAGCCAACCAGGTAAACAGGAGCTCAGACAAAACAACTGGAGCTCACCTGAAAAACCAATATACCCTCAGGATCAGGTCCTCTAAACAGCAGTCTGCAAAACCACATCCACATCCACTTTATAGAACTTTGTGAAACTGCACCGACGACCAGGTAGCCGCTTTGCAAACCTGCGTCACTGACGCCTGATGGCGAAAGGCCCAGGATGCACTGAGCACCCGAGTACAATGCGCCTTGACAGGAAAAGGAGGAACTTGACCCATTGATGAAATAGACCTGAACCACCATCTGTCTGATCCATCTGGAAATGGTCGCAGAGGAAGCTAAAAACCCTTTCCGAGGCCCATCTGTGAGCACAAATAGTGAGTCCGACTTTCTAAAAGACTCGGTAGCTGTAACACCCTAATTGCCCGGACCACATCCAAGGCATGCAAGGCAATTTCCTTCGGATGTTTTGGACTGGGAAACAGGGAAGGTAACACAATGTCTTCATTCAAATGAAAATCAGAGACAACCTTTGGGAAGAACGACGGACAGGGGAGAAGAACCACCCTATCTCTGTGAATCGCCAAGAAAGGTGAACAGCAGGATAATGCCGCCAGTTCCGACATCCTGCACGCAGAGATTATAGCCACCAAAAAAGCCACCTTCTGAGACAGCGTAAGCAAGGGAAACTCCCAAAGATTCTCAAAGGGAGGCTTCTGGAGGTCCGAAAGTACCAAATTGAGGATCCAAGGGAGACCGCACTGGAGGAACCAAATGTCTGATACCCTGAAGAAAGCTACACACCAGGGAGTGTGTGGCCAAGGGTCGTTGGAAGAAGATCGCCAAAGCCGACACCTGGCCCTTGATGGTACTCAAGGCCAATTTCTGCTCAACCCCCCCTTAAAGGAAAGTCAGCGAGGTCACCAAGAAGGAGCGAGGATGAACCTCAAGAGACTCACACCATGCAATGTACGTCTTCCATGTACGATGGTAGATCTTCCTAGGAGGTAGATTTCCTAGCTTTTAACAGCATTGGAATCACCGACTAGATCGGCGTACCAAGCCCGGCAAGGCCAGTCCGGAGCCACTAAGATGACCGGAATCCCTTCTGCCTCGATCCTGCGTAGAAGTCTTGACAGAAGGTTGAGAGGAGGGAAGGGGTAAATCAGATGATACTGACCCCACGGGGCCACCAGCGTGTCTGTGGTGTCCGCCAAAGATCCGATCGAGCCACAAACCTCTGAACCTTTCTGTTGAGCCGAGACGCCAACATATCCACTTCGGGGATGCCTCACTGGAGACACAACTGATGAAACACTTCTGGATGAAGGGACCGCTCTTCTTGGTCCAACGCCTGCCGACTGAGGTAATCTGCCTGCCAGTTTTCCACTCCGGGAATGTGTACGGCGGAGCGGGCTGGAACAAACCGTTCTGCTCACCTGAGAATGCCGGCTATCTCCAGATCCGCCAGGACACTTCTTGTGCCCCCTTGGTGATTGATATAAGCCACGGCTGTGGCATTGTCCAATTAAATGCGCACTGGACATCCCTGAAGACAATCTGTCAAATGGTCTAGGCACAGTCTAAACGCTTGGAGTTCCAAGACATTGATCGGTAGTCTGGACTCTTCCAGTGTCCAGATCCCCTGAGCAGAATTTTTGCTGAGCATGCCTCCCCAGCCAGACAGGCTGGCATCCATGGTGATCACTGTCAGATATAAGGGGAAGGAAGGATTTGCCCAGATGAAACGCCTGAGAATTAAGCCAATATCGGGACTTCTTCGTTCCCCAGCTTAGCCAGATCAGAATGTCCAGAGACTGCGAAGTCTGGTCCCATTTGGCCAGAATCTCCCTTTGCCACCCAAGTAGCCAAGAACTGCGATCCCCCATTGGCGTAACAATGCTAGCACCAGGGCCAACACAAACTGATAATCCTCCTCTCCCATGGCAAAGTGTGGTAAGTGCTGGTGACTGGCACATATTTGAATGTGAAGGTAAGATTTCCTTGATGTCGATAGAGGCAAGAAAATCCCACTGATACAGGGATGCCACCACCGTGCAAAGGGACTTCATCCTGAACTTCTGCACCCGCACAAAGCAGTTCAGCACCTTGAGGTCCAGGATTGGATGCACCTTACCTTCCTTCCTGGGAACTGTAAATAGGTTTGAGTAAAAACCCTGAAAACGCAAGTTGGAAGGAAAGAACCTTTCCGGTAGGTGAAGAGCAAAACTTGATCTTGTAGCGGGACTGAATGACTTTGTGGACCCACTTGTCGTGTACCAGGGAAGTCCATGGGTCTGGAAACCAACAAATACGTCCCCCCATCCCTGATATGGGTGAGGGTGCACCATCATGCTGAAGGAGCCTTGTTTATGACAGAAATTTATGGAGAAACCCGCTCTCAGCTTGCCAGACCAGGTTCTTTTGGATCCTCCAGAGGAGGCCCTGAAAGGCTTTGAGCCCTTGTCAGTCGAACCTTGAGGGACGAAAAAACTTCTTATGAGCCAAGAAGGAGGGCCCACGTCTACAATGAGGTTCCTTGCCCTTAGTATCCTGCGGAAGAAAAGTACTCCCCCCCCCCCCCGTGAGACCTTTAATGATGTCATCCAGGGTAGCCCCAAATAGGCAATCAATAGGGAGATCAGTCAAGGCCTTTTTAGAAGTCTGGTCTGCAGATCAGCATTTAAGCCAAAAGACCCACCGAAGGACCACTGCCGAAACAGAGAGCCAAGCCACTAGGAGAGCTGCATCCAAAGAGGTATCACAGATAAACTGCAGGCCCTGGACCAGCTGGTCAGCCAGCTCAACAAAGGTAGTGGGGGGCTGTTTTCCCTCTAGGTCATGGCGTAAAAGCCTAGTCCACTCGGTCAGACAGCAGGGCAATAGGGAATACCGGCCTCAGTGCCGAACCAGCCAGAGTGTACATATTGCGGGCCAAGAGTCCCTAAGAGTCCTTAAAGGCCAGGGACTCTTCAACCAGAATCATGGTTGCCTTGATCAATCTGGAAACCGTGGGGTCCACCACTGGTGGAACAGTCCACTTCTTAATAAGGGACTTCTCATAGGGGTAACGCCTAGTAAATCACTTAGGCACCCCAAGGGGACGCTTTGGTCATCCCCACTTTTTAGTGACAATTCTGTCAAAATAGGCAGGGAAAGGAAACACATTTGCCAATCTGGATGGCTTGTGAGTGCCAAAGGGTACCTGCGCCTCCGTCGCAGCTGCGTCCTCCATCTTCAAGGTCTCACGTACAGATACAATCAGTGCATTCACCAGCGCCCTTTCGTGCGCCATTGCAGATGTGGAGGAATCATCCTCACTATCTGAGGATTCTGGGCGCATGGTCGCAGACCCAGCAAGGTGACCCACATCCACAGCGGCCGAATCAGATTCAGAATCTGATAAGAAAGATGAGGAAGGGGAAGGAGGGGGGTCACTTTTTGAAAGCCTGTCGCCCGAAAATCATCTCCACCGGGGACACTAAGGACTCCAGGACCGCCGTCAGCGCAGGTTTGGATGATTGCGACCTGGAGGGCCCCTCAGCCTCAGAGAGGGGATCAGGTGGGGAGATGTGCTTCAAAGACTCTGTGAGTCACCAGGGGAACTCCACAAAAGTGTAAAACACTGCAAAAGGACAACCCCCACCGCGCTGGCAGGACCACCCAGTCACGGGGCACAAAGCACCAAGCGATCCTCAGCAGAGAGGGAGAGAACCCCACCAGACAAACCACCGAGCAGAAACGGGCACCTGCAGCCACCAGGATAATCTGCACTCCATGTTCGGCGATCAGGAAGTGAAAAGATCCAGGAGTTAGCACCAGGGGAGGAGGAGGGACTCCCACCGCCGAAATCGCTGGCCACAGGGCTCCACTGTCATGGCCACGGCTCATTTCAATGGGAAACCACAGCAAAATGGGCGCCAGACTACACAAACATGGCCACCATGCATAGAAACACACAGGCTACAGCAAAATGGTGGCCCCATGCAGCACCACGAGGCTCCCAGGGACCCAGGAGGGATCCCTAGGCCTCAAGGACAGGCCCAGGCAGGATGGGGGACCCTGGCAGGAGCCCCCACCAGGTACAACCCCCCCTACACAGCTGATCATCTAGTTGGCAGCTGTATACCCCCTCCTGGCCCCCATCTCCAGCATATCGCCCTGCCCCCACCCCAGGAGGTGAACCAAACCACCCACACAGCCCCAGCATAAGTGGAGGATGGGTAGGATGGGGGACAGATGAAAGGGAGGTGCCTGATGGGAAGGAGGGGCCCACATCCACCCCAAAACCCTCCAGGGGGAGAGGGGGGACAACTGGTCACCATACCAAGAACCAGGTGGGCACCCTTCCAGACAGAACCCGTCGCTATCGAAATTGGGGGGCTGTCGACCAGGAGGAACGCTGCGAATTCGGGCCAAGACCTGGTCGTATGCGACCTCACGAGGCATTTAACTCACAGGCCAGTCTGCGCATGCTGGCTGGCCAGACTGGGGTGACCACTGGATCTAGATTATCCAGCACCTCGCCCAGTCCGGCAGTTGATTGTAGATCTCACAGGAAAAAAACAGGAGAAAAAAAAATGTATTTTTAAAAAGAAAAAATTTGCCAGGACCAGAGATTCCAGCAAGGAACTAGGTCCTTACTCCTGACTAGGCAGAAAAAAACTGAGTACCTATAGCAGAGAGAGGGAGTATACCCCCTGGGACTGCCCATAGGCATAGCCAGACTTTTTTTTATGCATAGTGTTCTACTCCTGTAGGGGGCAGTATAACCCAATGGTTAAGAAGATCAGGAGCTGTGTCCGTCAATGAATGAAAATGTTTTTTCCCCTTATTTTATTTTTTAATTTATACGCTGTTTTAAAAAAAAAAAAAAAAAAATGATCACTTTTATTGCTGTCACAACGAAAGTAAACATAGCAGTGACAGGTACTCTTTATAGAGGGATCTGGGGTCTTAAAGACCCCAGACCCCTCCACCGCACTTCAAAGTATTCAAAACGCTGAAATCTGCATTTTTGAATACTGATAGTTTTTTTTTAAATCAGCGCCATTGGCAGCCGAGTAAACTGGAAGTGAAGTTGTGACATTGCTTCTGGGTTACATGATCGGAGACCCGATCAAAGCTGAATCCAGCTTCGTTGAGGACTCCAACCAGCCGGTGGGCAGAGCCGCAGAAGTCGTTGTCTCCCCCCTCCCCCCCTGCTTGCTGGGATAATGGCTGAGCAGCTGCTGAGCCACATCGGCTGTTATCTCCTAAAAGCCGACCGCCGGCTATAAAAAACTCTACAGGGTTAATACCGGCAGCCGCAGGCATCTTCCCGGTTCAACCACTTCTTCAAGCCGACGTACAGGTACATTGATTTGCGGGAAGTGGTTAATATAGTTGAGGACTACTAAGCAACCAGCTACTGTTGAGGCAATGTGCATTTTGATCCGGAGTATGTAATGTATCATAAAGAGTGCATTCTGTAATGTAGCATAGAGAGTGCAGGGTTTATATATAGCAAAACTAGTGCAGGGATCTTAGGTATGTAATGTGCTGAGTGAAAAATTCAGAAGTATTTAATGTACAACATAGTGTATACAGTGAAGGGGTTGGAACTGTATAATGTACAGGAGTGTGTAGTATGTCACAAACAGTGTGTAGGGGTCAGTTCTATGTAATGCACAGAGCAAATGGGTCAAAAGTGTGTAATATACAAAGTGCAGCGATAGGTGATGTACAATATGCAAAAAGCAGGTACCAGTAGTATTAAATGTACAGAGTGTAGGGGTCTTGGGGATGAGTAAGAGTCAGGAGAATGTATTGTACAACAAATTGTATATAGTGCAGAGGTCAGAACAATGATGGATTTATAGGGGGACAGAGCCCCCCTACACCACAATAGAGGGCCCCAGACTTCCTTTATAAAAAATGAAACTTATTTTCCCTCAAGACTTCATTAGTGTGTTCGATGAGGAAATTGGCCAGTTTGCAGCCTTTGCCAAGGTCTGGTCATGTCTCACTTTATCTCGTCAGCCAGTTTTTTTTTTACATGATGAAGGTCTTGCTGCTACCTTTCCAGGTGTTAATGTAGCGTTTAGAATACATTTGAGCATGATGGTCACTAGTTGTTCAGGAAAAAGGTAATTCGGCAAATGAGCACCGATAAAGAATTATCTGAGAACCATGATGAACCATGAAAGTCTAAGGCAGGCCATAGCCGGCGCAAATTTCTTTCCTGCAACCACTAGTAGCAGGAAAGAAATTCTCACGATTCCCCCATCAACACAGACAGTGCTGACAGGGGGGATCCCTCCTGCCGAGCAATTGTCTTCTCCAGGCCGGGGAGGCTGTTCCCGCTGGGAGAAGAAGGTGATTATCGCTGCAATCATTGCAATAATGAAGCGAATCTAGCAAGCTGATTGTACCCAAGTTGATCGATCGATCAACTTCGTACATTCAGACTGCCCATTAATGGTTCCTGCTGAACCAGCTGAGAATCGAACCATCTATGGCCAGCCTAAGTGCTTTGTGCCTACTGCCTGTTGAGAGCAGTGCCCTTAAGATGATACAGTTTGACGAGTTAGTTAAAGATATTGCAGATGCTAAGTGCAAGAAGAAAGACTTTTTGTAAATATTGTAGTGTGATGCATAACTGTGATTTTATGCCAGTTCCAATTACCTGTGTAACGTGTAATCATATGGTCAATAAAATTGACAAACAAATTTAGACAAGTGCCTTTTTCGGAACCTAGCATATTTTTTTTAGAACAAATGCAGTTTATCATGAATTTGGGTTCACTTTTTTTATTTGTCATACAATTTAATTTCTATATTGAGGGGCCCCGAACTTTAAGTGCTCTGAGCCCCCCAAGGTCTAAATCCAGAACTGGGTCAGAAGAATGCTGTTATGCACAAAGATTGTGTAATGTACAAAGTTCAGGAGACACTTAAAGTCCAAGTTTTGGGCAACAGAAAAACTTTTATAATGGGGGCCCCCTCCCTTTACCATAGCTCCAGGCACAGGCTCTCTGACGTCATCATGTATAGTGTCCAAGCAGTCCTGCATTGAATGTAAGGTAGGACAGAGAGCCTGCCCACATCCCAGAATGTCAGATAGTGGGACCATTTTTAAATCCCTTTTGGTGTGTTGACAGCCCATTCAGATGAGTGCAGGGACTAGTACAAGGACTTTGTAAACACCAAGGCTAAGACTACACTGACAATTACACCTCTTTGTACTGAGAGATTTAACTTCTTGTAGCCCATTACAGTAAAACCTTGGCTTACAAGCATAATTCGTTCTGGAAACATGCTTGTAATCCAAAGAACTTGTATATCAATTTCCTTATAAGAAATAATGGAAACTCAGAGGATTCCTTCCACAAACATTTATTCATAAGTCTTTCAGTTTAAAGTCCATATAAAAAAGATTATATCAATGTGATTGTAACCATAAAATGTCCATCCACAAATGGCAGCCACCACAAGGGGATTAGAAGCAAAATCCAGCAGGAGCTACAGAGTATAAAAGAGAAGAGAGGCGCCTCTAAGTGTAGCAATATGGGTACATTTATTGACGGTTCAACATTAAGCAACTCACATGGTTGATGATTAAAAGAGGCACATCTAAGTATGCAGGCATCCGGGGTAAAGCTGTCCACATAGACCATTGTCATTTTTATTTATTTTTATTTTTTACTAGTAATGCCGGCGATCTGCGATTTTTAGCGGGACTGCGACATTGCGGCAGACACATCGGACCCCTAACTGACATTTTTGACACTTTTGTGCTTACTAACTGTGGGGGGTGGGGTCGTTTGGACAGAGGTAGAGAGAGATCGGTGATTCAGCTTAGCTTAATCACATGATCTTTCCCTACCTCTCTGTCAGGAGAGCTGTCTTGCATTGTTTACATACCAGGCATGTCTTCTGTCAGTATTGCCGAAGATCGTGGGAGGCCAGTGGCGATCGAGCCTGCTCCTCCCGTGGTCTGCCTCCGGTGGAAACAGCGTGCACAGAATCACGTAGAGCTATGTGATTATGCACAGCCGAGCCGCCCTGCTGCAGTAAATCTAAGTGGGGCAGTCGGCAAGTGGTTAAAGTAGTAGTAAAGACATTTTTTGTAATTTTACCTACAGGGAAACCTATAATAAGTCTTACCTGTAGTTACAGTAAATATCTCCTAAACGTGCCGTCCATTGATAGAGCCATGCCATGGCTGTAACTCCCGCATGGCTCGGCTAATCAAACGGAGGCCGCCTGCGAACCCAGAAGAAAAGACCAGCTAAAGGTGGAAGCCCTGTCAGTGGTGACAGCACACTGGAGGGCTTCACTTTCAGGTAAGTCTTTCCTAATGCGCTAGTATGTGATGCAGGGAGATTTCTTTTTTTTTTTTACGGTTTACTACCACTTTAAAAATACTGCCAAATAGTAGTTAACCACTTGCCGACCACCGCACGACTATTTACTGCGGCAGTCAGCCCCCTCACCCGCGAGCCTCTAGGGGGTGAGCGCGCGCCGCCTGAGGCCCGCTCCTGCTCCCGCTCATTCCCTGCCTTCCCCGCGCGAGTGACCGGCGGCTCCCATGTCTGCCGGTCACTCGCGATCTCCCGCTGGAGAGGGAGAAAGGCAGGCGGCTAATGTAAACAAAGCCGCCTGTCATTCTCCCTGGTGTAACAGCAGAGATCATACAATCCTGCTATGTAGAATTGTATGTCTCTGTGGTTACATCAAAAGCCACGCCCCCCCACAGTTAGAATCACGCCCCTAGGGATACATTTAACCCATTGATCACCAATAAAGTTAACCCCTTCCCTGCCAGTATCATTTTTACAGTAACAGTGCATATTTATAGCACTGACTACTGTAGTAATGTCACTGGTACCCCCAAAAGTGTCAAAAATGTCAGTCGCAGTCCCGCCATTACTAGTAAAAAAAAACAATAAAAATGACATAAATCTTTCCCGTAGTTAGTAGACGCAATAACTTTTTTAACCAATCAAAATACGCTTATTGCAATTTCTTTTACCAAACATATGTAGCAGAAAACAAATTGACCTAAAATGTTAAAAAAAATTTGATTTTTACATTATTTTTTTGGGGAATTTCATATAAAAAATTTTGAAAAATATTGCTATTTTTTCAAAATTGTCGCTCTTTTTTGTTTGTAGCGCAAAAAGTAAAAATCGCACAGGTGATCAAATACCACCAAAAGAAAGCTCTGTTTGTGGGAAAAAAAGGACGTCAACTTAATTTGGGTACAGCGTCGCACGACTGCGCAAATGTCCGGTGCAGTGCCGAATCGCACAATAGGCCCTGGTCTTTGAGCAGCCAAATCCTCCAGGGGGTTAAGTGGTTAAAGGGTAACTCCACTTTTGTGGGGGGAAAAAATATCAAATAAAGAAAAAACAATATAGCGTATGCAATTGCAACACAAATCATATTGTATTAAAAGTTACCTTTCCTTTTCAATCTGCAGCTGTCGTTATTTTCTGAAAATGCAATGCAATATGGCTACCTGGAGGTGTTCTGTACACAGAATGTGTAATGACCACACCCCAGAAACATCATTTCCTGCATGTGTGATTGGCTCACCAATTTTCCCAGAAGTCTGCACTAAGAAGTCAGATTTCTGGCATCCCCTGCAACAAAAAGGTCATTTTTGGTGAGATAATCCTAATAGGAATACACCTAAAGGGATGCAGGCCCAGCAGATTTCCTCAGTAGTGCCCTGCAGCTGCCACAGCAGATAGATAATTATGAAACCACTCCCATTTGACCCACTAAGCACAGAGGAACAAATAATGATTTCTTCAGAATAACAAAAGGTAGGAATCTGCAACAAAGTTTGTTAAAATCCCTGCAATGTACAGAGATCACCCAGAGGGGAATGTTTTTTTCTTAACAAAAGTGAAGTTACGCTTTAAATCTCTCATTAGGGCATTTCACATCTGTCCCATTTGTTGGAGTGAGTTAACAAACGCACGTACAGTATCTCACAAAAGTGAGTACACCCCTCACATTTTTGTAAACATTTTATTATACCTTTTCATGTAACAACACTGAAGAAATTACACTTTGCTACAATGTAAAGTATTGAGTGTACAGCTTGTATAACAGTGTAAATTTGCTGTCCCCTCAAAATAACTCAACACACAGCCATTAATGTTTAAACCACTGGCAACAAAAGTGAGCACACCCCTAAGTGAAAATGTCCAAATTGGGCCCAATTAGCCATTTTCCCTCCCCGGTGTCATGTGACTCATTAGTGTTACAAGGTCTCAGGTGTGAATGGGGAGCAGGTGTGTTAAATTTGGGGTTGTCGCTCTCACTCTATCATACTGGTCACTGGAAGTTCAACATGACACCTCATGGCAAAGAACTCTCTGAGGATCTGTAAAAAATAATTGTTGCTCTACATAAAGATGGGCTAGGCTATAAAAAGATTGCCAAGACCCTGAAACTGAGCTGCAGCACGTTGACCAAGACCATACAGAGGTTTAACAGGACAGGTTCCCCTCAGAAGAGGCCTCGCCATGGTCAACCAAAGAAGGTGAGTGCACGTGCTCAGCGTCATATCCACAGGTTGTCTTCTGGAAATAGACATATGAGTGCTGCCAGCATTGCTGCAGAGGTTGAAGGGGTGGGAGGGGTCAGCCTGTCATTGCCCAGACCATACGCCGCACACTGCCTCAAATTGGTTTGCATGGCTGTCATCCCTGAAGGAAGCCTCTTCTAAAGATGATGCACAAGAAAGCCCGCAAACAGTTTGCTGAAGACAAGCAGACTAAGGACATGGATTACTGGAACCATGTCCTGTGGTTTGATGAGACCAAGATAAACTTATTTGGTTCAGATGGTGTCAAGCATGTGTGGCGGCAAACAGGTGAGGAGTACAAAGACAAGTGTGTCTTGCCTACAGTCAAGCATGGTGGTGGGAGTGTCCTGGTCTGGGGCTGCATGAGTGCTGCCGACACTGGGGAGCTACAGTTCATTGAGGGAACCATGAAAGCCAACATGTACTGTGACATACCAAAGAAGAGCATGATCCCCCTCCCTTTGGAGACTGGGCCGCAGGGCAGTATTCCAACATGGTAACAACCCCAAACATACCTTCAAGACAACCACTGCCTTGCTAAAGAAGATGAGCGTAAAGGTGATGAACTGGCCAAGCGTGTCTCCAGACCTAAACCCTATTGAGCATCTGTAGGGCATCCTCAAATGGAAGGTGGAAGAGTGCAAGGTCTCTAACATCCACCAGCTCCGTGATGTTGTCATGGAAGAGTGGAAGAGGATCCCAGTGGCAACCTGTGAAGTTCTGGTGAACTCCATGCCCAAGAGGGTTAAGGCAGTGCTGGAAAATAATGGTCGCCAAACAAAATTTTGACACTTTGGGCCCAATGTGGACATTTTCACTTAGGGGTGTACTCACTTTTGTTGCCAGCGGTTTAGACATTAATGGCTGTGTGTTGAGATATTTTGAAGGTACAGCAAATGTACACTGTTATACAAGCTGTACACTCACTACTTTACATTGTAGCAAAGTATAATTTCTTCAGTGTTGTCACATGAAAAGATATAAATTATTTACAAAAATATAAGGGGTGTACTCACTTTTGTGTGATACTGTAAATGTGTGCATCATCCTGTGTTAAGCTGTACTGGCATATGAGTGAGCAGTCAGCTCTCCATACCTGGACTGCTGATCTTGCATTGTACATGATGATATTGGAAAGTACCCCTACTTCTTTTATCAATTCTGTCAAACACATACATATGACAACCTTTATGCTTTGGTAAAGGACATTGGTCACTTAAAGTGAAATCCATTGTTTTTCAGGGCAAACACCTTGTCAGCTTTCTTCATCACTTGGGAAAGCCATACGTTTCTTTGATTACTTGAGCAAATGTCATTGGCAGAGCGTGGGAAGGAACTTTTGTCTTTGAATGCTACTTC
The DNA here is from genome assembly GCF_965119305.1 of Pelophylax lessonae. Lineage (NCBI taxonomy): Eukaryota > Metazoa > Chordata > Amphibia > Anura > Ranidae > Pelophylax > Pelophylax lessonae. The sequence continues at coordinate 452,503,020 of NC_138768.1, forward strand.
ACATTGAATGTAATAATCAAGTTTAAGAGCTAGAATTCCTCACCTGTTAAGATTCTTATTAGAATCAAACGGGTAGTCAGACACAGACAGGTCTGAGCATTGTGTAGCATTGCCAAAGGGCTCTGATTACACAGACAATCCTTGGGGGTTCTGTGTGTATCACTTGTCTTGTTTTGTATGCTCTATACCTATCTCAGCACTTCTATGAATAAATAGGTATTTACTGTGAAAATGAAATTATATTTGTCTGCAAATGCTGCATTCATTGTATATGCAAGCATTATGAAGAGATCAATTTGCATCTAAATGGAATTGTGCTATTGACATCATTCCAAGTGTTTATTTTCTACATATTAGCATGATATGTTTCAGGAATATATCTCTGAAAGAACATGCAGACCATATGTTTCGCCCTTTGTAATGCTGATCTGCATGACTATATTATAATCCACTTCTGTGTAAACTGATAGCTGTACTCTATCTAGCGTCACTGTTAAAAGCGTCTCTCCACCCAATTCTTTTTTTAAACATTCAAAATGGATGGATTCTTACAGCTGTACTTTAGGCAGATATAAATGTGCTGTTACACCAATATGTAAGATATAATATAATGCATAGTTATGGTAATATCTATATATTTAGTCATTACACTGCCATCTTGTGGTTATTTCTGTTGTTGCACTTTCCTTTCCCTTCTGTGTTCCTTCCTGTCCCCTCCCATTTATAATGCATTTCCTGTTCCTGCTTCTTTGTGCTTGTGTGGATAGAGATAGCCACATCTGTCTAGACCAGTGATGGAGAACCTTGGCACCCCAGATGTTTTAGAACTACATTTCCCATTAAGCTCAGCTACACTGCAGAGTGCATGAGCATCATGGGAAATGTAGTTCCAAAACATCTGGGGTGCCAAGGTTCGCCATCACTGATCTAGACCTTACAATCTGCTCACATCCGGGAACACATTACCATGTTTTGACCTGCAGATACCATCTTTCAATCGTATTCCCTGTTGTCTGCTCTACCTACTGCTTGCCATAAAACCTACGTGGATGGAAAGAAACGGTGTCTGGCGAGTTCAGCTATCTGATAATGCTTGTCCGCGGTGATTGTAACTGCTTATACAGCCCGGTATAAGCAATTGGAGTCAGAATAATAAAGGACAAATAAATGCAGTGCTGTAATCATAAATACATGTAATGTGTTTTTAAATGCAAGCAGTACTAGTATCTGAATTTGAAGCAGGGCTAAAATATGAGAGGAAGAAGCAGCAGCATAAGGACCAATTATTTTATGGGCTGACAAGAAGCATGCTGATAGAGAAAAAAGACTGACAAATAAGCTCATCACCCTTTTATATTGTAAATCGCTGCGTAAACTGTTGGCACTATATAAATCCTGAATAATAACAATCACCTTGCTGATTCTCTTTTCACTGTCCAGTCACAGGCTGCAGACCTGGACCAGGACAATCTTGGCTCCGAGAAAGTAAGATGAAAACTGTTGGCCATCAGACTGAGGACATCTAGTGGCAGAAAAAAAGGCTGTAGGTGCAGGATCCTGGAAATGAAAGTTTAAAGTTGAATATTGCAGCAAAAGCTCATTATGTTATTTTATCTTTTAATGCGCTATTCATGCTTATCTTTTTACTCGAGTTCCCATAAAAAAATCTAAAGTTTGGATGTCTAACAGAGAATAAATAGTTCAATTTAATGTAACAAAGCAACTAGAACAAAATGTATCTTTAATATAAATCTCAAGATTAGAAGCAGCTGAGCACTTCCTCACATATAAATGAGCACAGGCCCCCTCTGTTCTACTAGACTCAAGGAAATCTATGAGAAGTTATAAAGGCATATAGCCTGCCCATTCCTGCTTCTGCCCACTGGATGATAAAGTGGGCCTTGTCAGAAGAGCAGCTGCAGAATGCCTAGTATAAGTGCTAGATCAGGGACAGAGGGAAAGGTGGGTAACCCATGTCTTTTTTTACAGGGAGATGTTTATTTTGAAGATGTATTTTCATGTCAATTTAAAATGGTATTAAACCCAAAGGCAAGCACTTTATATTGCAGCTTACCAATTCTTAGATGAGGGGGCTGCATTTGTTTTCTTTTTAGGCTTTCTTTCCCTCATTTCCATCTGGTGATCCAGGAGTAGGTCTGTTGTTTTTCCTAAAAACAAGCTCTCTTGCAGATGTAGCAGTTAGATGGATGAGACAAACCATTTAACACTAGCAGCGGTGCTTGAAATGATCAGCTTTTATTAATGCCGGGCTTTTTTTCAGCTAGAACTTGGTGGAACTCAGTTCCACCACCTCTGGCTCAGGTCCTCGGCTCTCTGCTCACCACTATCACTTGTAAACACAGAGAGAGGCAGAGCCACCTACAGTGTGCAGGGAGGTACTAGAACCGCATGGGTGCTTCAGCTTAATACAGCAACAAAAGTGAGACATGTGGAAGATGGTGGAGCTTTTAGGGGGGATGGGGGCAGTGGGGGGGGGAGGGTTTGCATGCAGAGGTTAGAGCTGAAAGGGGGTGAAAGTGAGATGTGGAATGCAGAGCTAAAGAAGGCTGAACTGTTTGTAGCGCATCCCCAAAATCTGCACGCAGCACACCCCCAAACTCTGCACATAATGCACTCCTGGTATTTAATGCTTTTAATACCCTCCCACTGCTAGCGAAAGTTGACCACACCCACTATTTGGTGCGGTTTGGAGGGAGTGGGGGGAGGCGGAATTTGGAGGGTCGTGGTTGAGTTCCTGAGAAGAAAAGCCCTGTATTAATGCAAAACCCTTATCCCAAAAGGAACAAAACTGTTGCTGTAACTGATTGTGTATCTGCAGTGTGAGCTGGAATAATCTGAATCAAATCTAAATCTAACCCCCCCCCCCCCCAGAATAACAATGTTTGTATCCAAAGGTGCCCCCCTATGTTCCTTCATCCAGAGTGGGGGCGCTCTAATACAGGAGGTATGTTACTGGACAGATCACCAGGTGAAAACACAGGGGGTAAAGCCTAAAAAAAGAAGACTAATGCAGCTACCACATCTAATGACTGGTAACCTGTAATATATTACATTTTTGGTTCTGGGTCTAATACCGCTTTAGGTCCTGGAGCCTTTGCTCCCTAGAGTAAACCTTTAATTACAAGCAAGCTGTACCTATTACCTGTGTTCCCCATGCCAAAATGCTGCAAAGATTTTAAAAATGTACAATTAAAAAGCTAATAAATTAACTTATCTTTCCCTAGGATTTCATACTGTGGGAGGTGACAGCACCATCCTTCCAGTAAGAACCTAGGGCAATGATGGTGAAACTTGGCACCCCAGATGTTTTGGAACTACATTTCCCATGATGGTCAACTACACGGCATCATGGGAAATGTAGTTCCAAAACATCTAGGGTGCCAAGGTTCGCCACCACTGACCTAGGGAATGCTGAAAAGCCCAAGTCTTGTGAGATGACATTTAAACATAGCACAAGAGAGCGTTCTCAGAAGATTTAAAAGTTAAACTATAACGATTTTAGGTCAATTGATTTTTTTTTTCGTGTTTCGCTTAAAACTGAGTGTCACATCTGATTTATTACTGTTGATATACTGTTCATCATTGTTTTACAAATAAAGATTTATTATGTAGGGCAACAATGACACAAGATTCCGAAAACCTTATATGTGTATACGGCAGTACACAGCAAAAGATGTTTGTCTTCAGACTATCCAAGTTACTCCTCTGACTCATTCATTGGTGTGTAAAGATGAGCTTTTTCAACAAATCAGTTAAGAATAGACAGGTAAACATGTGGAAACAAACATCTTTTAACTATTTAGATTCACTTTTCGAATTAAGCATGCAGAATACTTTAATACTTTAAATACTTACAACTTTTGGTTGACCCAAGAATTTTTATCTTCATGTATTCTATTTTATTGAATAAAACAAAGGTGAATTTCCTCACAAACCAGCCCTTATGTCAAAGCTTTAACAAAAAATCATCCACTTAGCTCCATGTTCAAAATTCAGAACAAGCGGAGGTTACGAATGGCGGCAGTACTAAATAGAGAATGATGGTTCTGGACTTTATGAAGTACCTTGCCTGCTTAAAGTTTTATCCAGACGAGGCTCTGAAGAAGAGCGAGACCTTGAAACGCGTTAGCTGATGTACAAAATTCACTAAACTCATATATACATCAGCTGACGTGTTTCAAGGTTCCCCTCTTCAAGGTAAGACAAGGGAAACAATATCAAGTTTGATGTGCTTACTTTAGTTAGTTATTAATACGTTTATAAAAATCCCAATAAGCGTATTTTGATTGGTTTGCGCAAAAGTTATCGCATCTACAAACTAGGGGAAGTATTTATGTCATTTTTATTTTTTTGTTACTAGTAATGGCGGCGATCTGCGATTTTTAGCAGGACGGCGACATTGCGGTGGACAGATCGGACCCCTAACTGACATTTTTGACACTTTTGACAAGGCCTGCTGGTCAACTTACTGTTTTAGAAAGACTGTACAGCTAAGTAGTAGCTCCGCTTAACCACTTAGCCATCGCCCACTGCAGTTTTACTGCGGCAGGCAGCCGCTCCTGGGCAAAGCGACGTAGTACTAAGTTGCTCGCTCAGAAGACCCTAGGGGGAGAGCGCGCGCCCCCCCGCCCCCACTCGTCAGCTGGGGAGCCAGTGCATGTGACAGGCGGCTCCAATGGCCGCCGGCCAATAGCGATCTCCCGCCGCTGACAGAGAAGGACAGACGGCTGATGTAAACACAGCCGTCTGTCATTCTCCCTTAGATGATCACAGAGGCTATGTGATCCTGCTATATAGGATCCCATGTCTCTGTGATGATCTCACAAGTTACGCCCCTCTACAGTTAGAATCACGCCCCTAGGGTCACATTTAACCCCTTGATCACCAGTACAGTTAACCCCTTCCCTGCCAGTGTCATTTTTACAGTAACAGTGCATATTTTTAGCACTGATTACTGTAGTAATGTCACTGGTACCCCAAAAGTGTCAAAAATGTCAGTTAGGGGTCCGATCTATCCGCGCAATGTCGCAGTCCCACAAAAAATTGCAGATTGCCGTCATTACTAGTAAAAAAAACAATAGAAATCTTTCCCATAGTTAGAAAACGCAATAACTTTTGCGTAAACCAATCAAAATACGCTTATTGCGATTTTTTTATACCAAAAATATGTAGCAGAAAACAAATTGGCCTAAAATTTTAAAAAAAAATTTGATTTTTACATTTTTTTTTGAGAATTTCATATAAAAGAATGTGAAAAATATTGTTATTTTTTCAAAATTGTCGATCTTTTTTTGTTTATAGCCCAAAAAATAAAAATCGCACAGGTGATCAATTACCACCAAAAGAAAGCTCTATTTGTGGGGGAAAAAAAACGTCAATTTCGTTTGGGTACAGTGTCGCACGACCACGCAATTGTCCATTAAAATGATTCAGTGCCGAATCGCAAAATGGAGCCTGGTCATTGAGCAGCCAAATCTTCCGGTCTTAAAGTGGTTAAAGAGCCCCCAGCATGCCTCTTACCACACCACATTCTTGTATTTAAATTTCAGAGTGGATTCTTTAAATGGCTGTACAATAAAAATATGAATAGTACAATGAATATACAGTAGACTTCATTTCCCTTAGGTTAGCACATGGAACATCTCTGTGCGGACACTGTATAGCAGTCTGCACAAAGATCAATGATCTTACGGACACTGTTTTCCATGCACATATGGAAAAGGGTAATGAAAATCTATGCTGTTAGCAAAAGGTTAAAATCCTACCCACTGTGTTACGGATCCCTGAAGGGTTGAAGATCAAAAAGAGAATACGATCTAGGATTGGAAAGAGGGAGAGAGATAACAGTTTGAAATGTGTTAGTAGGAAAGAGGTGTTTTAACAGGATGGAGAGTCTCCAACAGCTTTTAATTACCAGTAAGAGATATGGCGGCAGAATGAATTAATGCAGTGACACTTCACTAGCGCAAATACTGCGTTATGGGGATTTCTCAGATGTGTACAGCAGCATATACTGCCACATTTACATTACATGTGAATGTTCAGTTTATTTTTTTTAATTATTGAATGAATAGTGACAATTGCACTATTTTCAGGCTTAAAGTGAACCTATATCGATAAAATTTACTCTTCACATGAGTCTGTAATAGACGTCTGCATTAACAAATTGCATTATCATCCTGAGTACACACATATGAAGTTAAATTGAGCACAAACACATTATTATTATTATTTTTTTTTTAAAAACTACTGCTTCTGAGATTCCAGTCCAGGTACCATATATCCAATGCTGAGTTAACTTCTAGAGATTCAAAGTGATTGCCTAGGGCCCAGCAGGCATCATCACGATCACTAGATTAAAAAAAAAAAAAAATTGATCACTAGCATTAGAATTTATAAACCAAATTGTAGAAGTTTAAGAGATTGCAATCTATTTTTTTTATTTTTTTATTTTACATATATAATGGAATCCACTTTTAATCTATGTCGTGGAGGGTGATAATTTGTGATTTCTTTTTTTTTTTTTGGGGGGGGGGGGGGTAGAGTTTGTAATTGATCACTAGCATTAGAATTTATAAACCAATATGAGCTGGGCTACAGAAGATGGAATAGATAACAAAATAGCAGGGTGTACCAGAGAATAGTAGCGGTTTAAGCATTTGCAATCTAGTTGTTTTTTTGGAGGGTTTTTTATGTATTTTTTTTATTTTACAAATATAATGGAATTTACTTTTAATCTATGTCTTGGAGGGTGGTGATTTTTGTTTTTTGGGGGGGAGGGCAGAGTTTGTAATTGATCACTAGCATTAGAATTTATAAACCAATATGAACTGTGCTACAGAAGATGGAAGAATTAACAAAATAGCAGGGTGTACCGGAGAATTGTAGAAGTTTAAGAGTTTGCAATCTATTTTTAATTTTTTTTATGTATTTTTTTTATTTTACCAATATCATAGAATCTACTTTTAATCTATGTCTTGTAGGGTAATGATTTGTGATTTATTTTTATTTTTTTGGGGGGAGTTTATAATTGAGTCATTTTGAGTATTCACAAACTAGGGCAGCAATGGCGAACCTTGGCACCCCAGATGTTTTGGAACTATATTTCCCATGATGCTCATGCACTCTGCAGTGTAGTTGAGCATCATGGGAAATGTAGTTCCAAAACATCTGGGGTGCCAAGTTTCGCCATCACTGAACTAGGGGATAGCACTATAAACAAAAAAGAAAAAATTCTGAAAAAAAAACCCCTATATTTTTAACTTTCTGCTATATAACATTCCCAATAAAAAAAAAATTAAAAAATTAAATTATTTTCATTATTTTAGGCCAATTTGTATTCTGCTACATATTTTGAGTAAAAAAAAAAAAATATATTAATATGAGTAAATGAATAGGTTTGCGCAAAAGTTATTGTGTCTACAAACTAGATTTAGGTCATTTTTATTTATTTATTTATTTTACTAGTAATGGCGACAATCAGCGAATTTTAGCGGGGCTGCGACATTGCGGCGGACAGATCGGACACCTGACTGGCACTTTTGGGGGGGACCAGTGACATTACTACAGTAATCAGTGCTAAAATATGCACTGTTACTGTACTGACACTGGCAGGGAAAGGGTTAACACCAGGGGCGATCAAAGGGTTAAATATGTCCCTAGGGGGTGTTTTTTAACTGTGTGGGGGATGGGCGTATGGAATGAACACAGAGAATAGGAGGAACACAGGAGCCCTGTGTTCATTGTTGACAGAACAATGGTCTGCTATGTTTACCTCCGTTCTCTCTCCACGGGGAGCAATCGCGGGTGTCCGGCAGCAATGCCGACTGCCAGCCCCGCGGATCAGCTTCCCCTCTGGCGAATGGGTGCGCGGGCCGCCGGAGCGCTCCCACGAAGCAACGTACAGGTGCAGTATATGTATGGCGGGTGGTCGGCAAGTGGTTAAATGAAAAACTATTAAACTTCCACAAGGTCACTAGCAAGTTCAGAGAACCCCCTCAGCAGCCTAAACTGCCCATTATGACCACTATTTTGATGCCCCTTTAATTTAGCCCAGCATGGATTAAAATTATTTTTAACACAGAAAGAAAAAATTTGATTCAAATATTTTTTGGATACTATGCTCCTGTTTGGCCTGGGATTGAGTGCCCTACAGACTTGATTTATACTTAATAAGGATGCTATTTTTAACCACTTGCCGACTGCCGCACGACTATCTACGTCGGCAGTCAGCCCCTCACAGGCAAAGTGACGTAGGTCTACGTCGCTAGCCTGTGAGGGTCTAGGGAGCGGGCGCGCTCCCGCTCCCACGTGGTCACGGACCCCCCCGCGCGTGTGACCGGAGGACCGGATGTCCGCCGGTCACTCTGCGATCGCCGCTGCAGAGGGAGAAAGTCAGGCAGCTTGTGTAAACAAGCCGCCTGTCATTCTCCCCTGTGTAGAAACTGTGATCACACGGTTCTACTATGTAGAACCGTTGATCACTGTTTCTACAGCTCAACAGACAGCCAATCACAGTTAGAATCACGCCCCTAGGGACACACACAGCCCCTCCCTCTCAAATAAAGTTAACCCCTTCACTACCAGTGTAATTTTGCAGTAACAGTGCATATGTATAGCACTGATTACTGCAGTAATGTCACTGGTAACCTCAAAAGTGTCAAAAATGTCAGTCAAGGGTCCGATCTGTCCACCGCAATGTCGCAGTACCGCAAAAAAAATCGCAGATCGCCGGCATTACGCGTTAAAAAAAAAAACAACAAAAATGACAAAAATCTTTCCCTTTGTTAGTAAACGCGATAACTTTTGCGCAAACCAATCAAAATACGCTTTTTGCGATTTTTTTACCAAACATATGTAGCATAAAACAAATTGGCCTAAAATGTTAAAAAAATTTTATTTTTACATTTTTTTGGGGGAATTTCATATTAAAAAATGTGAAAAATATTGTTATTTTTGCAAAATTGACGCTCTTTTTTTGTTTATAGCGCATGATCAAAATATCGCACAGGTGATCAAATACCACCAAAAGAAAGCTCTGTTTGTGGGAAAAAAAGGACGTCAAATTTGTTTAGGTACAGCGTCGCACGACCACGCAATTGTCCGTTAAAGTCACGCAGTGCCGAATCGCAAAATACCCCCTGGTCAGGAAGGGGGTAAAATCTTCCGGGGCTTAAGTGGTTAAAGAAATGAAAACATTTTATTTTGCGATTTCAGAGAAGGGACAGTAGGAGAAAGCTAAATATGGGCAGACAAAATGTCAGAAGCGATCAGAGATTGGGGAAGGGATACTACTAATGAGCAGGTGAAATCTTTCCCTAAGAAACCTATTTTTCCTATAGGGTGTGAAAATTTAATGAAGGTCTGATTACTTTGCAAGGTTCTGTATGTCCCTTGTCTGCCATCCATCTGAAATCTCCTTGTGTCATTACTCAATGTCAGTCTATCTCTTCTGTGTGTCTGATCAATATCTAGTCAACATTATGTTAACTGAACCCACTTAGGGCATCAGCTGGAGGATACACTATATTCCTAGACAAGAAGACGCCGCAGTGCACTGGTAACAAGAAGCTTGGCCTGCTATTATAAAACCAAGACAGAAAGTTCTTCAACAGATCATTTGCCAAATATACAAGTTATTCCCACATCTGGATGGTTTGGACTTTATAGAAGTCCCCATTGGAAACACGAGACTAACATTCCCAAAGGTTATGGATAATGCGCAACGCAGAGTATTGTACTCTTCATTCACGTTAGGATCAGCACCAGCCTAGGCAACCCAAGCAAGAAAACTGACCTATCCTGCAAATTAAGTTTACCGAATCAACATTTTGCTCCAATTAATTAATTGGATTATTTGGATTGCAATGCAACACAGCTCTTTCCACATAACAATATGATGTCTTCAAATAATAGAGTAGGGGCCCTAGGTCACATCCACATACATGCCGTTAGCTGCAGATGAAGGCAAAAGCTGAAAAATGTGGAATGGATTCCCTCAGCAACTAGTTCTAACCAGCTCCGTAGATTGTTTTAAAAAAAGATCTTGGTGCATTCTTAAATGCACAAAATATAACTAGATAATACCATTTATAGGTAATAAAATCACGGGTAGTTGATCCATGAATATCTGTTAGCCTCTAAGAACTTTATTCCCTTGTTGGAGCAAATTGGACCATGCTTTTGCCTATCTCTGGATCAACATATAAATGTAAAGTAATACACTTGGGCGTCAGAAACACGAAAGCAAGCTACTCACTAGGGGGGGAACCTCTGGGTGAGTCTAGGATGGAAAAGGACCTGGGGGTACTGGTAGACAACAGGCTTGGCAGTGGCATGCAATGCCAAGCCGCTGCAAGCAAAGCCAACAGAATACTGGGATGTATAAAAAAGGGGATTCACTCCAGAAATAAAGAGATTATTCTCCCACTCTACAAGACTCTGGTCCGGCCACATCTGGAGTATGCTGTCCAGTTCTGGGCACCGGTCCTCAGGAAGGATGTGCTGGAACTGGAGAGAGTCCAGAGAAGGGCAACAAAAATAATTAGGGGAATGGAGGACATCAGCTATGAGGAAAGACTACAAGCACTGAACCTATTCTCTCTGGAGAAGAGAAGATTGAGGGGGGATATGATATCAATGTACAAATATTGTACTGGCGACCCTAGCATAAGGAACAAACTATTCAGAGAAAGGGAATACAATAAGACACGTGGCCACTCACTAAAACTAGAGGAAAAACGGTTTAACCTTAAAACTCGTAAGGGGTTCTTCACTGTAAGAGCAGTAAGGATGTGGAATTCTCTTGGTATCAGCAGGGAGCATCGATAGTTTAAAAAAACTATTCGATTGGCAACTTAAAGACCACAACATAGAGGGGTATACAATGTACGGTTAGCAGTAAACACACACACATCATAGGTTGAACTGGATGGACTGATGTCTTTTTTCAACCTCACTAACTATGTAACTATGTAACTAAGTAACTAAGTAACATTGGCAATTGTATATATGGAGGTTTTATTATTTGTTTAATTTTTTTCTATTGGTTGAACAAGATGATCTTTTTTTAACCTAACTATGTAACTATGAAATGAGATGTGAGCCTAACTGAACCCAGATAACAAGGCCAACTTGCCAGAAATTTGAGGCAGTGTTGAATTGTAAGTCTGTTAACTTGCTGCACATTTTCACTGGTAAGTTGTACACTTGCAGAGCACTTGAAACACAAGTTCTAGTTGAGACACTTTTCCAGTTTGCGTGACAAGTCTCTAGCATGAGCAAAGTTGCAGTGGTGAGTCTACAGCAAGATGACAGCAAGTCACAGTGCCTCCCTGTGGTGGGATGACTATTGCACAACATAACTGAACCAGAACTTGCAGTAGACTTGCAGAATGTTTGCAAAGAAAGTTGATTTGGAGTCATGCAATGTGGACTTGCTGCAATTGTGCAACAAACGTTTGAAGCCTGGCAAGTCTAGCAATAGCTTAGCAAGTCATTTTCAAACTTGCAGCTCAATTGCTTGCTATCTTGGGAGTCACAGAACTATATATGCAGTCAAATAGACATTGTAGTCATACTAACAACCTCCATTTTCACAGTGTTCCCTCCACTCTCCTGTTACAGAGATTGTGCAACATTATTGCAAACTTCAAAAATCTTACATGCTTCCTCTGTATGAGAACAACTGTGATAAGGAGTGTGGCCATTACTTGTCATTACCAGCATAGAGCAATGAAGTGCAAGGAAAGAGAGAGTGTATTTCTACTAAGAGAAAAGGGCATTTAAAAGCAAAAATCAGACAAAAACAAGACAACATGAGAACAAAGCATAAGACTTCTTTTGGGTATACTGATTTGTCTTGGCTTCATTGATTTGAATCACCAACTGCCATTGCCCCTGTCCTCACTGGCTAAGGCAACTAACCACTTCAGCTCCGGAAGGTTTTACCACCTCAATGACCAGGCCATTTTTTGCAATCTGGCACTGTGTTATTTTAACTGATAATTGCGTGATCGTGCGATGCTGTAGCCTAATAAAATTGATGTCCTTCTTTTCCCGCAAATAGAGTTTTCTTTTGGTGGTATTTTATCACCTCTGCGGTTTTTATTTTTTGCGCTATAAACAAATATTGATTGGTTTGCGCAAAGGTAATCGTGTCTACAAACGTTGAGATAACGGAATTTTTGTAAAATCTTACCTGTAAAATTCCTTTCTCTGAGTCCTCCGACAGTCGCCGCCCACTTCATATTCGTCACAATGGGGTTATGACCTTTGCTCCGTAGGAGTAGCTAGGCAACAGAATATGTTAGTACAAAGGCTTTTAACATATCCCACCCCCAGGGGGTGGTCCCCTCAGTCTATAACCCTCCACTTCCTGTATCCAACTCAGTTTCAGTGGAATAGCAGTAGAGTATATAACCAACAACCCCAAAAGAGGGGCGGGGGCGGCGACTGTCGGAGGACTCAGAGAAAGGAATTTTACAGGTAAGATTTTACAAAAATTCCGTTTTCTCTTACGTCCTCCGACAGTCGCCGCCCACTTCATATTCGTCACAATGGGGACGTCCCAAAGCAGTGTAAACATGAGGGGTGGGAAACGCAGCCGTGCCTAAGGCAACGCCGTCTCCACATCAGAGAAAGGAACCTTACCAAAGGAAGGAAACCAGTTGGGCAATGAGAAAAAAAAAAAACACTCGCTCAACAGGAGCAAGAACCCAGGGAAAAAACAAATAATCCCAAACAGCCAAGGAGCCCGCAACAAGGGCTCTAGGGAACTGCCGCACTAAGAACCTTGCGGCCAAAGGAAGCATCCGCCGATGCCTGAACATCTATTTTGTAGAATTTTGTGAAAGTGTGTACGGTTGACCAAGTCGCCGCCTTACACACCTGGGCCACAGAGGCCCCATGACGACAGGCCCAAGACGTACTCAGAGATCCGGTAGAGCGCGCCTTCACAGGCACAGGGGAAACTTTCCCCTTCAAAGCATAGGCCTGTTCAATGGTCTGTCTGATCCATTTGGCGATGGCAGAAGCCGACGCCGCCATGCCCTTCCGAGGACCCACCGGAAGAAACAAACAAGGAATCCGACTTGTGAAAAGATTCAGTCGATTTAGGTAAACCCTAATCGCCCGGACAACATCCAAAGAGTGCAGTTGCACCTCTTTCGGATGTTTAGGCTTCGCGCAGAGCGAAGGCAAGACAATGTCCTTAAAGAGGCGAAAGTCTGAAACCCTCTTCGGGAGAAAAGAAGGGTTAGGTCGCAAGACCACCTTGTCCAAGTGCACGACCAGATACGGAGACCAGCAGGACAAGGCTGCCAGCTCCGACACTCTACGAGCTGAGGTGATTGCCACCAAAAAGGCGACCTTCTCGGACAACAAAGACAACGAGATCTCCCTGATCCTTTCAAAAGGAGCACACTGCAACACGGACAGAACAAGATTCAAGTCCCAAGGGGGTAGAGGGTCCCTCCTAGGAGGGAGCAGATGTCGTACCCCTTGCACAAAAGTGCTAACCAAAGAGTCAGATGCCACAGGACGTTGAAAAAGAACGGCCAACGCAGACACCTGACCCTTGATCATAGCCAGCGCCAAACGCTGGTCAACACCCGTTTGAAGGAAGGACAACACCCTAGACACCGAATAAGTGTGAGGTGAGAACCCCCTGGACTCGCACCAGGCAAAATACGCCTTCCAAGTACGGCAATAGACCTTCCCCGAGGAAGGCTTCCTCGCATTGATCAAAGTGTGAATGACCTCAGGGGAGAGACCCCTGTTCTTCAGGACCTCGGTTTTAACAGCCACGCCGCCAAAGCCAGCGACTGTAAAGCAGGATGGAAGATCGGCCCTTGGGACAGGAGATCTTCCCGAAGAGGCAGACGCCACGGGGCGTCGATTGCCAGATTTACGAGGTCTTCGTACCAGGACCGGCGAGGCCAGTCCGGTGCCACAAGAATCACCGTGGTTGGTTCCGGGTGCAACCTGCGAAGGAACCTGGACAGCAATGGAATCGGTGGAAACGCATACAACAGCTGGTACTGATGCCACGGGGCAACCAACGCGTCTGACGCATCCGCCCGAGGATCGCGCGTCCTTGCCACGAACCGTTTCACCTTGTAGTTCAGACGAGACGCAAACAGGTCCACCTCCGGGAGACCCCACTTCGCGCACAACATCTGGAAGACATCCGGGGGGAGGGACCATTCCCCCTGGTCCAGGGTCTGACGGCTCAGATAATCCGCCAATGTGAACTGCCGATATCGCCAGGACGTGCGTCTCGGTCGAAGACAGAACGTCGGTCACTTCTCGAGCCGCTCGGGCACTCCTGGTGCCCCCTTGGTGATTGATGTAAGCCACCGTCGTGGCATTGTCCGTCTGCACTCGAACCGGACAGCCCTGTAGCCTGTCCGTCCAACGTCGAAGGCAGAGGTGTATCGCTCGCAGTTCCAGAATGTTGATCGGAAGGGAGGACTCCTCCTCCGACCAAGTACCCTGGGCAGACAGAACGCCCAGAACACCACCCCAGCCCGACAGGCTGGCGTCCGTGGTGATCACCGTCCAAGAGAAAGGACGAAAGACTTGCCCCCCGACACCAACGGGGACTGGAGACACCACAGGAGATCCCTTCTGGTCCGATGACTCAACGAGATCCGAAGATCCAGATATAGCGGTCGCCCGTCCCATCTGGACAGAATCTCCGCTTGGAGACCCCGCGTGTGAAACTGGGCGAAGGGAATCGCCTCGAAAGCCGAGACCATCAATCCCAGACACTGCATGCACGTCCGAGTGGACGAGGACGGAGCGTCCCTGAGGGACCTGACTTCCTTCCTGAAGAGTCCTGAGTTTGTCGTCCGGTAGGAAGACCTTCGCCTGGACAGAGTCCAGAACCATTCCCAGGTAAGGGAGACGAACCGATGGGCACAGTGCTGACTTTGGAAAAGTTATCGTCCAACCAAACTCCTGCAGAGACTGCATCGTAACGGACAGAGCCTTCTCCAGACCCTGGCTGGTCGCAGACCGAACCAGAGTATCGTCCAGATACCCTAGGACAGAGACGCCCTGGGCTCTCAACAAAGCCAAAACCGGTGCCAGCACCTTGGTGAACACCCGTGGAGCCGAGGCGAGACCAAAGGGCAACGCCACAAATTGGTAGTGATCCTCCGCTATGGCGAATCGAAGGTACCTCTGGTGACCCTCGAAATTCGGGATGTGAAGATACGCATCCTTCAAGTCGATGGAAGCCATGAACTCCCCCGGAACCAGGGCAGCCACCACCGACCGCAGAGATTCCATGCGGAACTTGCGCACCCGCACAAATCGGTTCAGCGCCTTTAAGTCCAGAATCGGACATACCTTGCCCTCCTTCCCGGGCACGGTGAACAGATTGGAATAAAACCCCCGAAATCTGTCCCGATGAGGCACCGGGACCACCACTCCCTGAGCCCTCAGGTCCTGCACCGCTAGATGCAGATCCCGCAAACGCTCCGGGGACAGTAGAAGATTTGAGGGAAAAAATCTGCGCTCCGGCCTATAGAGAAACTCGATCTTGTAGCCAGATCGAACGATTTCCTGAACCCACCTGTCCCGAACCCGGGACAGCCATGGCTGAAGGAAACCGAGCAAGCGTCCGCCCACCCCAGAGTCGGGTGAGGGCGCCCCTTCAGGCCGCACTGTTGTGGGCCGCTGAACCGGGCTGGCCGGACTTTTGCTTACCAGTCCACGGCTTCTTACCAGGAGCCGTTTTAGCCTTGTGGGATCGGGGTAAGAGCGTGCTCTTACCACCCGTGATACCCTTAATTAACGTATCTAGGGATTCACCAAAAAGGCGAGAACCATCATAGGGCAGATTAGCCAAGGTCTTACGCGAAGATTGGTCCACCGACCAACACTTCAACCAACCAAAACGGCGAGACAATACCGCCACACCATGTACACGTGCAGCCAACGGAACCATATCCAGGTCCGCATCACACAAATACATGACACCCTGGTGGATTTGATCCACCATATCCAAAGTCGCCTGGGGGGCAGAATCAGCCACCAGGACGCGATTAAGCACCTGCGTCCAGCTCGCGACAGCCTGGGCCGCCATAAGTGAAGCAAATAAAGCTTTCAGCATAGAACCCATAATAGAATAGGTATGACGGGCAAGGGACTCCGTCCGTTTGTCCGTGGCGTCCCGGAACACCGGGTATCCTCAGCAGGAATCGCAGTGGGCTTATTCAGAACCGCTATCGCGTGATCCACCGGAGGTGGGACACACCAACGCTCATCAGTAGCGGGCGTAAAAAGATAGCGCAGCTTAAACCTACTCGGTATAGCAAAAGGCTTGCGTATACTACGCCAATGTTCCTTTTACAGCGCATTGAAAATCATCAGTGCAGGGAAATACCTGCTATGTTTTGCGTCTTTTCTGTGTCCCATAAGCTGCCAAGGCAGCAGGAGGACATGGTTCATCCTGTAAACGCAGTGTTTGCTTGATAGAAGCAACCAATTCATCCATGATTGCAAGCTCTTCAGACGAGCCAGGGGGAGAAATATCAACCCCCTCAACCTCAGCCTCCATTTCTGACCCTACAAGGTCCAGGGAGGGACGGGACCCCGACAAGGAGACCCCAGCAAACAGCAGCCCCATCACCAACACCCTCTGAATCAGAGGAAATTGAAAACTCTGGGCCTTTTTGAGGATTGAGCAGCCATCAGCATTTGCACCTGAGTCGCAAGGCTAGCCACAATCGCAGCCAAATCCCCCCCCCCCCCCCGAGGGGGAAACCGCAGTCCCCTGGCTTCCCACCAATGTGACAGGAAATTTGCTTTCCTGAGAATCCATGCCCCAAAATGAGTAAAATAAAATGGGTGACTGCCCCTTTAAATAAGGCGCTGCGAACGTAGCCCACCACCACACAAGCACACCCACACCAGGGACCCCCACAGGGAGAAGTTATACTCAGGCAAGGATACAGGGAATAAAGGGAAAAAACCTGGAGAGACCGCTGCTGCTGCTGGCCAGATCGGTGCTCCTGTAGAAAAGGAATTGCTGATATACAGGGCGCTCCATTAAAGCCTATGGGAGGCTACAAGAAAATGGCCGCCATTCATGTACCATGCGGCCGGAGCGAGTACAGCCAAAATGGCGCCGTTTGGCGCCGAAACCGCCGCTCCCCCACCTCATGAAGGTGGAATAAAAATACACCACATAGTTATAAAGAACATGGTGGACCGCCGCAGCGGCGCTGTAATGTGCCCCAAACATGATAGCATCAAGTTCCACAGCACACAGCCGTTCACACACTCAGACTGACACAGAAGTGCAGCACAGCCCCCTCTCCTTGCAGCCCACAGCATGCAGTGTGAGAGATAGGGAAACATCAATAGTGTGAACACAGGGCAAGGTAACACAGTCCCAGACTGACACCCCCCCAGACAGACAGGTCCCCACATGAATACACTTACCTCTTACATGGCGTGGGGGACCCGCACAGGCGAACAAGCCGCTGTACATGAGACAGGGAGAGTCGCATCCAGGACGCAGCAGAAGGTGGGTTGAGAAACCGCACAGCGTCCAGTGAGGTAGCCACCTCACCCTAGCATCCCTGCACGGAACAGGGATGGGTCGTTCAGAAAACTCAGGAGCGGTACCTGACTGAACGCTCGATGGCGGGCTGAGAAGCCACTGACCCACAACCTGCGACCAGGGGAGTCAGCCCGAGACGCAGCCCGCATTATCCTCTTCATCCGAAGATCTAACTAATGCTGGTAAAAATAACAGCTAAATAAAGAAAGAGAGAAAAAAACTCAAATAAAATCAAAAAAGAGAGAAGGCTGAGACAAAATGCCCCAGCATAGAGACATCCAGCTACTCCTGACAAGCTAGACATTGAAACTGAGTTGGATACAGGAAGTGGAGGGTTATAGACTGAGGGGACCACCCCCTGGGGGTGGGATATGTTAAAACCTTTGTACTAACATATTCTGTTGCCTAGCTACTCCTACGGAGCAAAGGTCATAACCCCATTGTGACGAATATGAAGTGGGCGGCGACTGTCGGAGGACGTAAGAGAAATTTCTATTCCATTTTGTATTTATTTATTTTTACTAGTAATGGCGGCGATCAGCGTTTTTTAGCGGGACTGCAACATTGCGGTGGACAAATCATCCACCAAACTGACAATTTTGACACTTTTTTGGGACCCAGTGACATTACTACAGCGATCAGTGCTAAAAATAAGCACTGTTACTGTACTAATGACACTGGCAGGGAAGGGGTTAACATCAGAGGCGATCAAAGGGTTAAAGTGGAGTTCCAGTCACACTAGTCAATTTTTTTTTTTTAATACTCTGCTGTAATTTGGTCCACTTTATCTGTAACATTTAGATAGTATCTATTGTGTAGTCCTTTTAATCTATATTTAAATAAAGTAAAACTACCTGGATCTCAAAAGCTGGCAGGGTCCATGTCCACTGTGGGCATCTGAAGCCCTCTTGTATCTATTTCTGGGATTCGGTGTAGTTGGCTACCCAGCATGCACCTCCCGATCTCGCGTCTGCGCAGTAATGCCACCGCACGGCACTCCTTCCTCCTGACACATTGCCATAGCAACGGTCTGGCAATAACGTGAGATTTCGTCACTAGGCGATTCGCATGGACTTCTTGGATACATGACGCTGCTATCCCAGGAGCCCTGGCGAATCGCCTAGTGACGTAATCGCCTAGGCGGCCGCAGCCGGCGAAAACGGGAAAAAAAAGGTATTTACTTGCAAAAAAAAAGGTTGCCATTTGTAAAAGCATTCGCAATGCTTTTACCATACATTGCAACAATAAAAAATGGGTGGAAAAATAAGTGTGCTCCTGGCTGGTGCTTGCTAACTTTATGAGGGTTGCTCTGACTGGGTAAAGACAGAGATCCGTGCTCCTGCTTAGCAGAAACACAAGATCTCCATCTTCTTCCCTGAGAAAAAGGCGATCTGCCTTGTTTACATAAGCAGATCTCCGTTCTGCCTCTCTGGGGAACGATCGCGGGTGGCCGGCGGACATCCGATTGACCGTTGATTGACATCCCTGTTAGTGAATCACGGCGCGATGACGCCTCCGGTGCCATCTAGTGGATATTGCACAAAATGACGTACAGGCACGTGATTTTGCGCAATAGAGCCGACCTGCCACAGTAAATGTACGTTAGGCGGTCGGCAAGTGGTTAAAGAGCAACTAAAGGCAGGAATACTTACCTATGTAAGTATTACTAACCTCACAAGCACCAGCATCTTCTCCCTGGCTTCTTCGGGCCCATACGCAGAAGTCATTCATCTTGACACACTAGAACTATACCAGAAATGTAAACTGAGATTCACATGGTACATTTTGCAAAGGACTTTGAACAGGCAGGTAGGTTTATTTTATTGCAGAAGACACATTGTGTGTTTTCGTTTTACTTTTTTACCTGTTAGTTTTGTTTAACCACTTAAGCCCCGGAGGATTTGGCTGCTAAACGACCAGGGGGTATTTTGCGATTCGGCACTGCGTGACTTTAACGGACAATTGCGCGGTCGTGCAACGCTGTACCTAAACGAATTTGGCGTCCTTTTTTCCCCACAAACAGAGCTTTCTTTTGGTGGTATTTGATCGCCCGTGCGATTTTTTGATCATGCGCTATAAACAAAAAAAGAGCGTCAATTTTGCAAAAATAGCAATATTTTTCACATTTTTTTATATGAAATTCCCCCCAAAAAAAATGTAAAAATCCACATTTTTTAACATTTTCGGCCAATTTGTTTTATGCTACCTATGTTTGGTAAAAAAAAAAATCGCAAAAAGCGTATTTTGATTGGTTTGCGCAAAAGTTATCGCGTTTACTAACAAAGGGAAAGATTTTTGTCATTTTTGTTGTTTTTTTTTTAACGCGTAATGGCGGCGATCTGCGATTTTTTTTGCGGTACTGCGACATTGCGGCGGACAGATCGGACCCTTGACTGACATTTTTGACACTTTTGGGGTTACCAGTGACATTTCTACAGTAATCAGTGCTATACATATGCACTGTTACTGTAAAAATACACTGGTAGGGAAGGGGTTAACTTTATTTGGGAGGGAGGGGCTGTGTGTGTCCCTAGGGGCGTGCTTTCTACTGTGATTGGCTGTAGCTTGAGCTGTAAGGACACTGATCAACGGATCTACATAGTAGATCCGTTTGATCAGTGTCTTTACAACGAGGAGAATGACAGGCAGCTTGTTTACACAAGCTGCCTGACTTTCTCCCTCTCCCCCGCCGATCGCAGAGTGGCCGGCGGACATCGGGTCCGCCGGTCACACGCGCGGGGGGGTCCGTGACCACGCGGGAGCGCGCGCTCGCTCCCTAGACCCTCACAGGCAAGCGACGTAGACCTACGTTAGTTTGCCTGTGAAGGGCTGACCGCCGACGTAGATAGTCGTGCGGCGGTCGGCAAGTGGTTAATAAACACTGGAATGAGTGCTTAGCTATGAACTTAGACCCCTTGTACAATTACAGTTAAACCAGAGAGGAACACAGAGCTTTCTAACCAGTAAAGCTGTAGGAATCCTATTGTGTCTGCTGTCTCCAGCAGGAATTTAATTTTTAAAGTGGTTCTAAAAGGTCCCTTTTTTTGCCTTTCAAATAATAAATACATCTTCCTTACCTGCTCTGTGCAATGGTTTTGCACAGAGCAGCCCTGATCCTCCTTTTCCCAATCCTCCTATGGTTCCATCTGCGGGGGAGCTGTAGACTGAAGATTTTTTACCTTCATGCATTGAATGCATGAAAGTAAAAAACCTTCACCCTTTACAACCACTTTACATTTTTTAAAATGTACTGGTTCACAATAAAGAAATCCCCGCTGTGAGAGAAACATAGCTGCCATTGCTGACTTTTATTTCAGAAAATGTTAGTTTCTCGGTACCGTGGTTATGGCCTGGACAGGTATGCAGATCAACATGTTCTGGGTTAAAATAATTGTAAAGTCTCGTTTTTTTTTTTTTTTTCTATTAAAATAACAAACATGTTATACCAGGGCTCAAAATTTCAAATCCTGAGCTACTAGCCAGGCCTTAAGAGTTACTCGCCACTTGTTGCCCCACCCAAACCCTACCCTGCTCCGCCCCTAAACACGCCCTCATAAAATATCTCATAAAATGACACTGTTAAATGTTTTATTCAGAATTAAGTTACAAAAAAAAATATTAACAACAACAACCGAGAGAGAGAGGGGGTTTGACAGAGAGACAAGGGGATGGGGGGAGGGGGTCACAGGGAGAGAGAGGGCTGTTTGATGCAAATAAAAGCAGTCATGAGAATTGTGTGGCCATGGAAATTTATGATCTTAAGTTTTGTGATGCAAATAAGTGCAGTCATGAAACATATGCAGACATGGAGATTCATGATCTTCCATTTTAGATGTAGATACATGCATGCAGTCATGAAAAATGTGTAGTCATGGAGTATTGTGCTCAGGGATGGTGGTGTACAATCTATGATATATATCCAGATTTATCTGGTCACAAAACCAAATGGGAGACGTGTATCCAACAGGGGGGGTTCTAGATCAATGCATCGGACCATCGGTGGTGTGCAATCCAGAATACATAACCGGATTCATCTTGTCACAAAACAAATGGGAGAAGTGTATCCTGCAGGGGGGTTCTAGATCAATGCATCAGAATCGCCAAACCTGTACAGGTGAGCCAGAGTATCAAGCCCGTGTCGTGTACAATGTAATTGCTGCTTAGATAGTGTAAAAAGACAGTGGGCTTAATACACAGAAAGCAATATAGAAAGCAATATATGTGTAACAGGCTGACCTTTTTAGGAGAAGAAGTGTATGTGTGCTAGATCAGACTTAACAATCCCACCTGTAGAAGTTTGTCTGAGAGTGTGAGGGGGATGGGGAGACCTCCTGCCAGTGTACATTCAAGTAGTGAGTACAGTACCTTTCCATTAGTCCCGGGCGGTTTGCAGGTCTCAGAGGGGGTCCAAGTATAAGGGTGGATGAACGAGATGTCCGCATGCTGTTGGTTGCTAGTGCTGGTTGCTACATGGTGGAACACACACTAACCACCTCGGAAGCAGCTGTGCGTTCCACCTCCTCACCATACTGGCCTATTGCGTGTCTATTGAGTGTGTTGTGTGTTCAGTCCCGCCCACGTAGGAGTAAGTCCAGTCACAGTGCTCATCTAAAGCCCCGTACACACGTACCGATCGTCGGCCGAACGATCGGCCGTCTTTTGTCCAGGGCTGTCGTGTCTGTTGAAAACTGCAAAAGACTGCACACGAATTTTGTCGGCCAACAACAGCCGACTGCAGAAGTGATGTCAAGTCAGGCCCGGAGCAAAAAAAAAAAAAAAAATAGGCACAGGGCCTCATGATAGGGTTGATAGGGGACACAGGAGAAGGAGGCAGGATAGGGTTAACAGGTGGGCTGTGGCTGGTGGTGCCGGTAAAGGATTGGATTAGGCCAGGTTGGGTGGGGGCTCAGGGGTGGTAACACTGGGTGGGGCTGCTTTGAGGCCAAGCAGAATAGTGTGGAGCAGCAAAGAAGAAGGAGGAATCCCTGCCCTCCCGCCCTTGAGTTTGGGATTTCGGACTATGCACGTGGAGGATGTCGATTCGGATTTGGAGTTTTGGGATGCTGTTTTTGTGGTTGGCGGTTGGGGGTCTTTGGAGGCGGTAACAGGTTTTTTGGTCAGTGCATAGGGTGACCCATCTACGGTATGGAGCCCTATAGTGTATCCCGGTTAATAGGGGTTTAACCGGGATGTGTTAACAAAGGGTATCATTGGAAAAGTGGGTTGTTCCTGAGCTGGTGTTTCGCGGCTGGGGACCGCTGGGTTTCTTGGATACTGATACCATTTTTGAATTGGATTTTTGGTGCCTCCCAAGACCAACAACCCCTGATTCTCTTATGTGTACTGGAGTATTTATTGGTTTACTGTTTACAATGTTTTAAATTGGTTGTTAATAAAATGGCCTAAAAGGCCACAATTTTATCCAAAGTCGTTGT
Organism: Pelophylax lessonae; assembly: GCF_965119305.1. Classification (NCBI taxonomy): domain Eukaryota; kingdom Metazoa; phylum Chordata; class Amphibia; order Anura; family Ranidae; genus Pelophylax; species Pelophylax lessonae. The sequence goes on from NC_138768.1 coordinate 452,526,051, forward strand.
CAGTATCATTTGTTTAGAGGATTAGAAGGTGGGTGGTTTATGGTAAGAACAGGAGTGGGCATCGGTCATACCCTAATCATGTGATGTTTAACTTTCCTTGTCTTTTTTCTTTTCTGAGCATGCCCAGTCTTGCTAATCTGCTGTCTGTCGGCCGAATTCTGTACTGACTGGCGAACAATCGGCCGTTCTGGTGTTGGCCAACAAAAGTTTTAATGCTTGCACGACAGATTCTGTTTGGCCGAAAATGCGCTGTCGGCTGTCTGAAGCATCATACTAACAAGCCTACAATCGGCCGATCGGTCGTTGGCCGAATATTTACGGCCGACAATCGGTACGTGTGTACGGGGCTTTACTCACTCAATATTCACCATGTAGCTGCTGGCTGCTAATGAAACTTTCCCTCAGTACAGCCGTGCCTGTGTGAAGATGTGTGGGCGGACACAGGGAGAGAGAGAGAGAGGGGGGCGGGAGAAAGCAGAGCAGATGCAGTCTCTCCCATTCCTGGAGGGGGGGGGAGCTGCTCACTGGGCTATGAAACACACACAGACTTGTGACAGGAGGAGGAGAGGAGCTGCATATTCCCCCTACAGCACAGCCCTATTCTTACTCGCCCTGCTCATCAATCAACTCTCAAAATGCGAGCAGGCGAGTTGAATTTTTGAGGGCTGTGTTATACTTCCCTCCTCTGTGCAGTTGGTTTTGCACAGAGCAGCCCCGATCCTCCTCTTCTCGGGTCCCTCTTCACTGCTCATAGCCCCTCACTCCTGTCGAGTGCCCCCACAGCAAGCAGCTTGCTATGGGGGCACCTGAGCCAAGCTGCAGCTCCGTGTATTCATTTAGACCCGCCCCCTCTCTCTCCTGATTGGTTGAGTTTGATTGACAGCAGGAAGAGCCAATGGCGCCGCTTTCATGTCTAAGCCAATGAGGAGATAGAGTCCCAGATGGTCAAGGCACTCGTGGACATTGCTGGATTAAGAGGGGGCTCAGGTAAGTATTAGGGGGGCTTCTACACACAGAAGGCTTTTTATGTTAATGCATAGAATAAAAAATCTTCACCCCTTACAACCCCTTACAAGTATTCTTAAACCCTCAGGTGTTTCTTAGCTTAAAGTGATTCTAAAGGCTCAATTTTATTTTATTTTTTTTATCCTTAACCACTTCACCTTAGAAAGATTTACCCCCCTTCCTGACCGGGCCATTTTTTGCGATACAGCACTAACTGACAATTGCGCGGTCGTCTGACGCTCTACCCAAGTAAAATTTATGTCCTTTTTTCCCCACAAATAGAGCTTTCTTTGTGTGGTATTTGATCCCCTCTGCGGTTTTTATTTTTTGTGCTAAAAACAAAAAACAGTTTTGAAATTTATATATTATATATACACACGCTTGCTATGGGGGAACTTGTGTGTGCTCACTTTCAAGCTGTCCAAACAGAACATGGCTTGGTCCCTCCCCCTCCTCACTGGCTGTGATTGACAACAGCTGGAGCCAATTGTTCCTCCAACTGTGTCTGAGTCAATGAGGAGAAAGGGAGCCGAGAGAGCCTCTGCTCTCGTACACAGCGCTGGGATTGGGATCAGGCTTAGGTGAGTATAAGGGGGGGAGGGAATGCTGTATACAAAAGTTTTTTTTTTATTATAAAGGTAAAGAAAAAAAAACCTTTTTGCCTTTAGAACCACTTTAACACATAGCGCACAATAACACAAACATTCCCCAATAAACTATTTGGTAAAATTCTTACCCCAACACCTTTACAACTTGTAATGCAACTGGATCCTGCTCTCCCAGTGCTGCTTCCCTGAACGTCTGTACTTCACAGGAAAGAGTTGAAAGTGAGCTGGGAGTCAGTGTGTTAATTTGGAGAAGGGAGGGAATAGCAGAGGAGTGCTTTGCTATCCTAGGCTATAGGACTGTGTGTTTCTATTGATGCACATAATGTGGGGAGACACAACTCTACACTCTGCAGGGATGTCTCTATAAGATGATACAAGAGAAAGCAGTCACCATGAAATAGAAAACCTGGACAGCGGTCATGGCACCAGCGTAAAATAGGAAAGGAATAAAAAATAAGGACGCTACATACTCACTAAGTGATAAAAGTCAGCGGCTGAATCTGCTTAAAAATGTAGGAGTTTAAAAACTTCAATAAAAGTCACTTTAGCCCCCGTTCACACTGGGGCGACCTGTGAGGCGACCTGGTCGCCTCACAGGTCGCCGCAGGTCGCCTCCCATAGGGAAGCTGCGGACCCGTTCTGATAGGAGCGACACAAGTCGCTCCGACTCAGAAAAAGGGTCCGGAGCTTCTTTGGGGCGACCAGGAGGCGACCGCCATAGACTTCAATGTTATGAAGTCCATGGCGGCCGCTCCGAGGTCGCGGTGCGAAGTAGCGTCGCCCCAGTGTGAACGGGGGCTTATTGATTTAAAAAGTATTGTAAACAACTGAAAGTCACTTTATTGATTTAAATACAGTAGTATTGTAAACAACTGAACAAACAGCATTTTAGGAGGAATAACCAACTAGGTCCTAAATATTTCTCCCTCTACAGGTAGGAAAAATTGGAAGGCCTCATTCTTGTGGTAGTGAATATGTAGTGCTTTCATGTCATGGCAATATGTATGTATCCTGCCCCTGCCTACTGGGACATTCTGCGGGACATAAGACACTTTGTATAATAAGGGGACTGTCCTATAGAAAGAGGTCATGTGCCAATTACCCAGCTTGCATAAATAAAAGTTTGAAATACTACAAGGGAACATGTTAGCTCTTTTTCACTTCTGGTTTAGGCCAATTAAACAATGACATAGTGGGTACAACTGGGAAAAAACAGGAGCAAATATTTAACCACTTCAATACAGGGCACTCACCCCCCCCCCCCCCTTCCTGCCCAGGCCAATTTTCAGTTTTTAGCGCTGTTGCATTTTGAATGACAATTGCGCGGTCATGCAACACTGTACCTAAACCAAATTTATGTCATTTTTTTCCCACAAATAGAGCTTTCTTTTGGTGGTGTTTGATCACTGCAAGGATTTTTCTTTTTTGCTAAACAAATAAAAAAAGACCGAAAAGTTTGAAAAAAAAAAAAAAAGTTTTGTTTATGTTATACAATTTTGTAAATAGATACTTTTTTCCTGCACTGATGAGGCCACACTGACAGGCACTGATGGGGTGGCACGAATATGCGGCACTGATAGGCAGCACTGATGGGCACTGATAGGTAGCACTGATATGCAGCATTGGTGGGCACTGATAGGTGGCACTGATGGGCACTGATAGGCAGCACTGATGGGCACTGATAGGCGGCACTGGTGGGCAATAATGGGCACTGGTGGGGGGCACTGATAGATGGCAATTGTGACGAGACCAGTCTCGCCACATTGCATTGGAGGAGCCTGGTTGCCTGCCTGCTGCCTTTGGACTATGGACCAGACTTTAAAAGACTTTGGCTCCATGGCGATTTGACTGTGTTTGTGGCATCTGAGCGCTGTTTGGATATGTTGAGCGCTCAGATCCAGGCTATCTGGGGATGGGTTGAATGTAGGGGTTCTGTTCAGTAGACTGGGAGTTATGTATTTTTGTGTCCTTTTGTGTTTCTTTAAACATGTGGCTAATGGAGCCTTGCCTCTCCTGGAAGCTAAAACGTATTCCTGTAAACTGTAAGGAACAGGAAGCCAACTCCTAATATGGGCATTACAGGAAGTTCTGAGGAGACGGGCGGTCTATTGACACTCAGAGTGATGTGTATTGAGGGCTCGCTAGGGAACCATTGTTCTGTGTCTGACTGTTGTGTGCATTGATTGCCCCCTGGGGCTTCTGTCTCCTTGCATTGGTCAAAGCTATCTGACCAATCCCTGTTGACTCATTTTCAAGCCCTCATTTGCATATGCTGGAGAGGACCTTGGTGAGGACTGCAAGTGCTTTGCAATTGACCAATGGGAAGGCGGTTGTTGGGGGAGGGATGTTCCAATTTCTGTATAAAAGTGTGCTCTGTTCTTCCAATAAATGTTGTTCCTGTTTTACCCTCATCTCGGAGCTTTGTCTCGTTATTGGGGGAATCTGCTACAGGGATTGCTATGGTCTTCCATACTCCCTTAGAGAATCACTAAGCTCTTATAAGAGCTTGTGTAAGAGCTTGTTCGTGCAGCACTCTCTGGGGAAAGAGAGGTTCACCCACAGGAACCTGGAGCCTTGTCGTTGGTCCAGGGTGGGTAGGAGATGCCAAGACCCTAACCAAGCTGCGGCGGTTCGTGGAGTCTGAAGTGCTTACGGTGTCTGGTGGAGTGCTTGGAGCCCTCAGGAAGCACTAGGAGCGTCTGTCAACGGAGGTACCTGCTCAGGGGTGCCCTGTTCCGTAACAATTGGTGGCAAGCGCCGTGATCGTTCCCACAGCCAGAAGGACAGCTACAGGAGACACCATTCCGTGGATTTACAAGTTGGGGGCAACGCATGTCTCAGTACAGCAACCCTTAAAGCAACAGGATGGAACCAGCAGTGGAGTACAGATATTCTCTGAAAGAATATGACCGTATGGTGTGGTTACGGCTGAACTTCTTCGGACCCAATCCACTGGAGAGATCCAAGCGGTTCGTGAAGAACTTAGTGTTCGGGACTCTGCTAGACAGGGCAGAGAGAGAGGGCCAGCTGGCACGTTGGGAGGAACTCCAGCGGCAGGTACAGTTAAGGGAAGAGGAGGACCCAGTCTCCATTCCCCAGCGGCAGCCTGATTTATTGGGAATTGGGAGCCCAGTCTCCATTCTCCACCGGCAGGCTGAGTTACAGGGGGCAGAGGTAGTTGTTCCTGCCCCCCAGCAGCAGAATTATATGCCAGGAAGGCAGTGTGAAGTACAGGGAGAGGAGAGCAGTGTCCTCCCTCCCCAGCGGCAGCATAATTTTTTGGGAATTGGGAGCCCAGTCTCCATTCCCCAGCGGCAGTGTGATGTGCCGGGAATTGGGAGCCCAGTCTCCATTCCCCAGCGGGAGATACAGCAAGGAATTGGGAGCCCAGTCTCCATTCCCCAGCGGCAGAGTATCCTACAGGGAATAGAGAGCCCAGTCTCCTTTCCCCAGCAACAGGACACTGTATTGGGAGCAGAGACAGTCGGTCTCCCTCCCCAGGGGCTGGAAGTATATTTGGGAGAGGAGCTTGTTACCCCCTCTCCCCATTGGCAGAGTGATATCCAGGGAATTGGGAGCGCAGTCTCCATCCCTCAGCAGCAGATTGAGTTACAGGGGGCAGACACAGTTGGTCCTGTCCCCCAGCGGCAGATTGAGCTATTGGGAATTGGGAGCCCAGTCTCCATCCCACAGCAGCAGCTTAACATACCAGGGGGAGACAGTAAGCCCCCCAACAGTGCAGATGGGACCGTGGTCTCTGCACTCACAGCACAGGGGGTAGGGACAGTCGGTCCTGACCCCCAGCAACAGGGCTGTTTAGCCAAAGGGGAAACAGTCGGTCTCCCCCTCCAACAACCCGTCTCCAACCAGGCTACTTCTGTGGTAGCGCTGGCACCAGGGCAGAGTACCGCTGGTCTCTGCCCACTCAGCAACCCACCAAGGCAGTCTGCCAGTCTCCCACACAGCCAAGGTGAGGCACCTGGACATGGACAAATTTATCTTCTACCCAGGTGTAGTAGCCAATTCTTTTGGGTGGGCTGTACTGCTGTTTCTGTTTTGTGGGTGGGCTGCTGGACTAACAAGGGCACTGACCGGCAGAAGGTCAGGTACCCTGTTAGTCTTTTTGGAAAGGGGGAGAGATGTGACGAGACCAGTCTCGCCACATTGCATTGGAGGAGCCTGGTTGCCCGCCTGCTGCCTTTGGACTATGGACCAGACTTTAAAAGACTTTGGCTCCATGGCGATTTGACTGTGTTTGTGGCATCTGAGCGCTGTTTGGATATGTTGAGCGCTCAGATCCAGGCTATCTGGGGATGGGTTGAATGTAGGGGTTCTGTTCAGTAGACTGGGAGTTATGCATTTTTGTGTCCTTTTGTGTTTCTTTAAACATGTGGCTAATGGAGCCTTGCCTCTCCTGGAAGCTAAAACGTATTCCTGTAAACTGTAAGGAACAGGAAGCCAACTCCTAATATGGGCATTACAGGAAGTTCTGAGGAGACGGGCGGTCTATTGACACTCAGAGTGATGTGTATTGAGGGCTCGCTAGGGAACCATTGTTCTGTGTCTGACTGTTGTGTGCATTGATTGCCCCCTGGGGCTTCTGTCTCCTTGCATTGGTCAAAGCTATCTGACCAATCCCTGTTGACTCATTTTCAAGCCCTCATTTGCATATGCTGGAGAGGACCTTGGTGAGGACTGCAAGTGCTTTGCAATTGACCAATGGGAAGGCGGTTGTTGGGGGAGGGATGTTCCAATTTCTGTATAAAAGTGTGCTCTGTTCTTCCAATAAATGTTGTTCCTGTTTTACCCTCATCTCGGAGCTTTGTCTCGTTATTGGGGGAATCTGCTACAGGGATTGCTATGGTCTTCCATACTCCCTTAGAGAATCACTAAGCTCTTATAAGAGCTTGTGTAAGAGCTTGTTCGTGCAGCACTCTCTGGGGAAAGAGAGGTTCACCCACAGGAACCTGGAGCCTTGTCGTTGGTCCAGGGTGGGTAGGAGATGCCAAGACCCTAACCAAGCTGCGGCGGTTTGTGGAGTCTGAAGTGCTTACGGTGTCTGGTGGAGTGCTTGGAGCCCTCGGGAAGCACTAGGAGCGTCTGTCAACGGAGGTACCTGCTCAGGGGTGCCCTGTTCCGTAACAGCAATGATAGGCACTGGTGGGCAGCACTGATGGGGAGGGCACTGGCGGGCCCTGAGCCCTAATTGCCATCCCTGGTGGCCATAGTGGGCATCCCTGGGGTCATGGGTGGGCATCCCTGGTGGTTCTAGTGGCACCCCCCCAAGGATCTGCATTGGTAATCAATGCCCTGATTACCAGTGCAGACCCCCCCCCCCCTGTCAGGAGAGCCACAGATTAGGTCACCTTTACTAATGCCTGTCAGGCACGAACTAAGGAAAGCCGATCAACGGCTCTTCCTATTTACTATGTGACCAAGCATGATTGGACACAGCTGGTCACATGGTAAAGAGCCTATGTCAGTAGGCTCTTTACCGAGATCGGAGATGCGGTGTGTCAGAGTGACACACCGCATCACCGATCGCCGCCCGGGGGGCGACAGAGCGCATTATCCTGCAGCCGTCATATGACGTCCGGTCAGGATAATGCAACCACTTTCCCGCCGTCAATCGCCTATAGGGCGGGCAGGAAGTGGTTAATGAAGTTCTATGGTCACATAGAATGCTTTAATTTTAATTTTTTTTTAACATCAGCTTTGCAAAAACAATACAAACAATTGTTATGCTAGACAATCAAATCTAAGCTTACTTAAAAATGATCCTTTCATGTTGTGAGTGCTGCCGGTCTGCTGGCCATCTCTTTCCACAATTTCTTGGATTCCCTGCATAATTTGCAGCTTCTTTTCTGCTGTTTACTTTCATTTTCTAAGGACTACATATCCCATGGTACCTTGCTGCCTGCAAGCTGTGATTCCTGTACTGACTCCACCTCCTGAAACCCCTCCTCTCAGCACCTCTGTAGATCAGAAGGCCGACTCTGTGAAATGTGACTCAGTAGTGCCTCTGCACAAGGCATAGCTCCAACTGTCCCTGATTTCAAGGGATTGTCCCTGATTTGGATTGGTAAAAAGAAAAAGCACTTGTGGGTTTAACTAATCTTTTTTTTCTTTTTTTTGTATACTTCTACTTTAAAGGGAAGTTGCAGGGGGTGTGTCCTATTCCTACATACTTTTGTTAATAGGTGTCCCTCCATCCTCAAAAAGTTGGAAGGTATGACAAGGTATAGTGAATATATATCACAGAATTGAAGGAAGTAAATATGTGGGGATCTTCAGAAAGTTTACAAACGTCTAGGTAGATCATTCAGATTAATAGAAATAGGCTAGAAATAATAGAAATACAATGTGAAAAAGAATATATGGTTTTACATTGTGACCATAGATACACTTCGTCGTGACGTCATACGGGCTTAGTGGAACGCAAGCCGGAAGTACCGCTCTCCACTCGGAGCCCTCGTGTATGATGCTGTTTGTGCATGTTTTATGGACTTTACCCACGATTTTAGCACCATTTTTTGGTTTTTATCACGCTTTGATGTTCCCTGAATGTATTTGATCTTACAATAGTTTTTACACTGTGGATTTGGGACTGCATTTGTTTGGAGTGACCGGGGGTGTGCAATAAACTTACTTATACAGTACTGCACTATCCGGGTTTTTATTCCCATTTACCCTATGGCCGGAGGTGACCCGAATTAGGAGGACCACAGCATTATCTGCACCCTTTGGGATCTTAACTCCAGGAGAGGGCTGATAGTGGAGGTGGTTTGCAGAGGGATATCCGTATACGCCAGGAGGGACGCACCCATATCTGGAGATTGTCTCCTAAAAGCACGGTTGGTCTTAATGCCGTATGGCATATAGGACCCACGTTCTCTGGTGAGTTTGAATTTCACTTATTTTGCACGGTGAAGGGCCACTTGGGAGGAAGAAAAGGAGCAGGCACTGGCACATCTATATATATATATATATATAATTTTTGCACCGTTTTTTGGACTGCTATTCATTTGGAAATCACTACTTTTTGGAATTATTATTGTATGGACATTTTTTATACGATTAATATGCTTTGTGCAGACTGATTGTTTATATATTTAATAATTTATTTATTTATTTTCACTATATATAGTAAATTTATTATCCACACTACACACTATATTTTTGAGTTTAGCAAGCGCTATAGGTGATCAATCTATTTTGACCACTTCATTTCACATAGATACACTTTACCACTTAAATAGTGGGCATTTTCAGCGCTCTCACACTTTGAATAACAATTGGGTGGCCATGCAGTGCTGTACCCAAATTACATTTTTATCATTTTTTCACATAAATAGAGCTTTCTTTTGGTGGTAGTTAATCACCACTGGGTTTTTTATTTTTTACTAGAAAAAAGACAGAAAATTTTGAAAAAACAAAACAAAAAACTTTTTCTTAGTTTTTGTCAGTAAATTTTGTAAATAAGTAATTGTTCTCCTTCAATGATGTGCGTGGAAGAGGCGGCACTATTGGGGATTGATAGGCTGCACTGATGGTCCCTAATGAGGTGGCACTGATAGGCACTGATTAGGTGGCACTGATAAGGAGGCACTAATATGCCGCACTGATAGGTGGTACTAATATACGGCACTGATGGGCAGCACAGATGAGCAGGCACTGATGGGCCTGGACTGGCCACTCCCCCCCCCCCCCGCGGAGTGCCCCAATAGCAAGTTGCTTGCTCTGGGGATACTTGTGCATGCTCGTTCCCGAGCCACCTCTGTGTGTCTATGAATTTATAAAGGTAAAAAAACGTTCAGCCTTTGGAACCACTTTAAATCTCTTTACATGTGAATGTCACATATAAGGTTAACAGACAGCCTGGTTGCTCTAACTGCTGCGTAGATCAATAATTGCTTTAAAGTGTGTCTGGTTTTTCCCTGCATGGCAAACAAATCTTCTCTCATGCTGCCTCCTCTCCTGTTCCGCTGGATGCCATTGTGGGACATAGCTTTCAGTATATAGCCAGTGTTATAATGACGTGTACACAGGGCATAGCCCAATTGCACTGTTGATGACACATCCTCAGAAGGCAGATCCATGACACCCTCGGCCCACAGGAAGTGGGTGGGTTGATACCAATGCCATTAAAATATAAAATTAGAGGGGACAAGGGGATGGAACGGACATTCTGCTCAAGACAATGTTGGATTAAAGATAAGTATTGTATGCAGGGCTTTTTTCTCAGAAAATACAGTTGTGCTCCTAAGTTTACATACCCTAGCAGAATTTATGATTTCTTGGTCATTTTTCAGGGAGAATATGAATGATAACACAAAAACTTTTCTTTCACTCATGGTTAGTGTTTGGCTGAAGCCATTTATTATCAATCAACTGTGTTTACTCTTTTTAAATCATAATGTTAACAGAAACTACCCAAATGACCCTGATCAAAAGTTTACATACCCCAGTACTTAATACCGTGTATTGCCCCCTTTATCATCAATAACAGCTTGAAGTATTTTGTGGTATTTGTGGATGAGGCTCTTTATCTTCTTCCTGGCAAAAAGCCTCCAGTTCCTGTAAATTCTTGGGCTGTCTTGCATGAACTGCACATTTGAGATCTCTCCAGATTGGCTCAATGATATTGAGGTCAGGAGATTGAGATGGCCATTCCAGGACCTTCACTTTATTCTGCTGTAGCCAATGACAGGTCGACTTGGCCTTGTGTTTAGGATCATTGTCATGTTGGAATGTCCAAGTATGTCCCATGCGCAGCTGCCGGGCTGATTAATGAAAATATTCTTCCAGTAATTTTTGATAACATACTGCATTCATCTTTCCATCAATTCTGACCAAATGTCCTGTGCCTTTGTAGCTCACACATCCCCAAAACATCAGCGATCCACCTCGGTGTTTCACAGTAGGAATGGTGTACCTTTCCTCACAGGCCTTGTCCTCTCCAAATGTAGCGTTTATGGTTGTGGCCAAAAAGCTAAATTTTGGTCTCATCACTCCAAATGACTTTGTGCCAGAAGGTTTGAGGCTTTTCTCTGTGCTGTTTGGTGTATTGTAAGTGGAATACTTTGTGACATTTACATAGTAATGGCTTTCTTCTGGTGACTCGACCATGCAGCCCATCTTTCTTCAAGTGCCTCCTTATTGTGCATCTTGAAACGGCCACACCACATGTTTTCAGAGAGTCCTGTATTTCACCTGAAGTTATTTGTGGGTTTTTCTTTGCATCCCGAACAATTTTCCTGGCATTTGTGGCTGAAATGTTAGTTAGTCTACCTGACTGTGGTTTGATTTCAGCAGAACCCCTCATTTTCCACTTCTTGATTAGAGTTTGAACACTGCTGATTGGCATTCTCAATTCCTTGGATATCTTTTTATATCCCTTTCCTGTTTTATACAGTTCATCTACCTTTTCCCGCAAATCCTTTGACAATTATTTTGCTTTACCCATGACTCAGAATCCAGAAACATCAGTGCAGCACTGGATGAAAGATGCAAGGGTCTATCAGGAGTCCAGGAACTCATTGACCTTTTATACACACACACGAATTACAAGCTAACAGATCACAGGTGAGGATGGTTACCTTTAACCACTTAAGCCCCGGAAGATTTTACCCCCTTCCTGACCAGGGGGTATTTTGCGATTTTTTACTGCGTGATTTTAACGGACAATTGCGCGGTCGTGCGATGCTGTACCTAAACAAATTTGACGTCCTTTTTTTTCCCACAAACAGAGCTTTCTTTTGGTGGTATTTGATCACCTGTGCTATTTTTTGATCATGCGCTATAAACAAAAAAAGAGCGTAAATTTTGCAAAAATAACAATATTTTTCACATTTTTTTATATGAAATTTCCAAAAAAAAATGTAAAAATCAAAATTTTTTAACATTTTCGGCCAATTTGTTTTCTGCTACATATGTTTGGTAAAAAAAAAAAAATCTCAAAAAGCGTATTTTGATTGGTTTGCGCAAAAGTTATCGCGTTTACTAACTACGGGAAAGATTTTTGTCATTTTTGGTGTTTTTTTTTTTTTAACGAGTAATGGCGGCGATCTGCGATTTTTTTTGCGGGAATGCGACATTGCGGCAGACAGATCGGACCCTTGACTGACATTTTTGGGGTTACCAGTGACATTACTACAGTAATCAGTGCTATACATATGCCCTGTTACTGTAAAAATGACACTGGCAGGGAAGGGGTTAACTGTATTGGAGAGGGAGGGGTTAAGTGTGTCCTAGGGGCGTGTTTCTAGCTGTGATGGGACATGTGTACTATTGTAAAAACAGAGATCAACGGTTCTACACAGTGGGCGCGCGCTCGCCCGCTATTGGCTCACAAGCCAGTCACAGGCTAGCGACGTAGATCTACGTCACTCTGCCTGGCCGGGGCTGACTGCCGCAGTAAATATACTGTGCGCAGTCGGCAAGCGGTTAATAGCAATTCAAACCCCTTTGTGTCATCTTGTGTGCATGTTATCAGGCCAAAATCACCAGGGTATGTAAACTTTTGATCAGGGTCATTTGGGTAGTTTCTGTTGTCATTATGATTTAAAAAGAGTAAACACAGTTGATTGATAATAAATGGCTTCAGCCAAACACTAACCACGAGTGAAAGAAAAGTTTTTGTGTTACCATTAGTATTCTCTGAAAAATGGCCAAGAAATCATAAATTCTGCCAGGGTATGTAAACTTATGAGCACAACTGTAGGTGCAGGTACTCCCCCTTTCCGAGTCACCCCTTGTCTCTGTCCTCTACCAACCTCCAAGCATTATCCCTTGGTTCCAACCCTATCCACTTCCCAGTACCACCCCTTTTAGAGAATCCAGAATCAAGTATCATTTTGTGGTGCTCAAAAATTTGTATGGAAATAAGTTGTGTTAATCATAATAGGAAAGGAGAAAAATCGATCGCCTGAAATAGACCCCTCCATCAACAACAGATCCCTGTCAGCATCAATAGATCCCCCAACAATATTAGATTTGCCCAGCAACAATAGATCTTTCAGAAACAACAGTCCCCTGCTGCAACAATAGACCTTGAGCAACCAAATGCCCCCACAGTAACAACAGATCCACTCCAGCAACATCTGATGCCCTCAGCAACAAAAGATACCCCCCCCCGCAACAATAATCCTCGAGAAACAAAATACATCCACAGTAACAATAGATCCACTTCAGCAGCAATCGATCCCGCCTCCAGCAACAATAGATTTCCCAGCAGCCAGCATCAATAGACCCTCCAGCTAGGGTTACCGCCTCATCCCTTTAATCCAGGACACATATTAATTACAAAGGTTCTGAGGCTGATATAATGCACATCAGGCACTAAGTGAGTTTAATTACCACCTTAATCAGCCCCAGAACCTGTGTAATAAATATGTGTCCTGGTTTAACCACTTAAGCCCCGGAGAAATTGGCTGCTCAAAGACCAGGGCCTATTTTGCGATTCGGCACTGTGTGACTTTTATGGACAATTGCACGGTCATGCGACGCTGTACCCAAATGAAATTGACGTCCTTTTTTTCCCACAAACAGAGCTTTCTTTTGGTGGTATTTGATCACCTGTGCGATTTTTATTTTTTGCGCCATAAACAAAAAAAGAGGTTCCCGCTGACAAAAAGCCCCGATTGGATGGACCTCTGACGCCCACCCCAAAGAGCAATCCTGGTTGTCAAAAAATAGGATTAATATTGTAGCAATTTTTTTTTTTTTTTGTTATTAAATTGGCAAAGAAGTTCATTCTTTGTATTTATTTATTTTGGAAAATGGAGTTCTGCTTTAAAAGCTGGTATAAAAAGTACCATAAAAAGTGTTGGCTGTATAAATAGTATAAATGTATAAATACACCTTGACATTTTCTGTTACTGCTTTCCTCAACCTGAATGAAATGCATCAAATGCTATAGCCAAATAGTGCCCAGTGTGTGTACAAATCCAAATACAGACCTATTTGTTTAACATTGTCTCATTTACCTCTATGTAATGTAGATCCTCGTGACTCCACTGCCCTCTAATGGTCATATTCAAACACAGCCTCTCTATTAGAGATGAATGGAAGTGATCTAACCAATCAAACGCTTTTATGTAAATTTTCCTGGACGGGAGGCTTGGAACGCATGGAAGGGTCGCACTTTACGGCAGCATATTTCCTGTATAGTAAGCGGCAGCATGGTGGAGTCTGTGATATGTACAGGCACTGTGAGCAGGTTAGCTTTATTTATATGTGTGTATGAAAGCACTGCCATGCACTTTGTAATCGTTACATTAATTAGTGTGTGTGTGTGGAGGTAGGGTTGCCAGCTCATCCCTTTAAACCAGGACACATAATAATTACACAGGTTCTGTGACTGATTAAGGTGGTAATTAAACTCACTTGGTGCATTATATTAGACTCAGAACCCGTGTAATTCATATGTGTCCTGGATTAAAGGAATGAGGAGGCAACCCTAGTGCGTGCGTGCAAAGTGGGGTTGTTTTTCCCCTCTTTTTTTCCTTTTGCTTTTACATACATACTGCTATATGATGACTGTAATAGGAGCTAGCACTGCTTATTGTGTTTGTGTGTGCCAGGAGGACACCTCTGATCAGCATGGGGGTCAGTGACATTCACTTTAGGGCCCCTTTTAACACGGGGTGGAATTAGAGTTGCCACCTCATCCCTTTTTTAAGTGATTATAAAGTTTCTTAATTTATTTTTTTCAATAAAATACCAAACATGTCATGCTTACCTCCTCTGTGCAGTTGGTTTTGCACAGAGCAGCCCGGATCCTCTTCTATTTGGGTCCCTGGCTGGAGCTCCTGGCCCCTCCCTCCCGTTGAGTACCCCCACAGCAAGCAGCTTGCTATGGGGGCACCTGAGCCAAGCTGCAGCTCCATGAATCCATTAAGACATGGAGCCCCGCTCTCTCTCCTGTTTGGCTAACTGAGTTTGATGGACAGCAGCGGGAGCCAATGGTGTCACGGCTGTGTCTCATTCAATCAGGAGAGAGAGCTGAGGCTCTCGTGGACATCGCTGGATAGAGAGGGGGCTGCTGCACACAGAAGGCTTTTTATTTGAATGCATTAAGATAGAAAACCTTCTGACTTTACAACCCAAACACATATTAATTACACAGGTTCTGAGGTTAATTTAATGCAGATAAGGCACCTTAATCAGCCACAGAACCTGTGTAATTAATATGTGTTGGGGTTTAAAGGGATGAGGTGGCAACCCTAGGCGGAATCCGTCCAAGTGGACCCTCCTGCTCAGTGGGGGATCTCTCCAGTAGCTGAGCAGGCGGATGATAGGTCCGTGTCTGCCCTGCTATGCAGAATCAGCTGGAACTTGGTGGAACTCAGTTTGGCTGAGGCCCTCTGCACCCTGCTCACCACTATCATTTGTAAACAGAAAAGTCCAGCTTCTGTGTTTACAAGTGACAGCTTGTCTCCCATTGGCTCCCACAGACAGTGGCGTAGCGTGGGGGGTGCAGGGGGGCCGGCCGCACCGGGCGCAACATCTGGGGGGGCGCATTCGCAGTGTCACTCTGTCTGTCTGACTCTGACATACACAGTTCACACACTGTTTGCAGCTGCCTCCATCTTTAGGCTGGGATAAGTCCAGCGCGGCCGCCCTATGGCTGAAAATGGCAGGTCGGGGCGGGGCTGGACTGTGCCTCACCTGTCCATTGGTGTAGGGTGGGGTGGCGTTGCAAGCCAAGCCTTGCCTATGCCATCTCACGCTGGTCATTCTGCATTGAAAGGGGGCACGCTGGTCTCTCTGCATTGAAAGGGGGCACGCTGGTCATTCTGCATTAAAAGGGGGCAAGCTGGTCATTCTGCATTGAAAGGGGGCACGATGATCTCTCTGCATTGAAGGGGGGCACGCTGGTCTCTCTGCATGGAAAGGGGGCACGCTGGTCTCTCTGCATTGAAAGGGGGCACGCTGGTCACTCTGCATTGAAAGGGGGCACGCTGGTCACTCTGCATTGAAAGGGGGCACACTATACCTTGATTACTGAAGGCCCCTTTCACACTTTTGTAACCTCAAAGTCGGGTTAGGGGGCGCAAATTACTTGCCTTGCCCCGGGTGCTGACAACCCACGCTACGCCACTGCCCACAGATATGATATCCTGAGCGGCTCCCACTGAGTGCAGGATGGGGACAAGGGGGATTTCAGGTGCCTGGGGTGTGGATGCTGACCCACTGAATGATCTCCCTGCAAGTGAAAGAGACGAGCCACCTACAGTGTGTGGGGAGGTACTAGCACCGGCTGGGTGCTTCAGTTTAATACAGCAACAAGAGTAAAGGCCTGTACACACGTAGCGATTGTCGGCCGTAAATATTCGGCCGCCGAACAATCAGCCTATTGTCGGCTTGTTAGTATGATGCTTCCGACAACCGACTGCGACTTTTCGGCCGAACAGAATCGGGTGTGCAGGCTATAAAATTTTTGTATGCCGTCACCAGAACGGCTGATTGTTCGCCAGTCAGTACAGAATTCGGCCGACTAACAGCAGATGAGCAAGACTGAGCATGCTCAGAAAAGACTGAGCATCACTTCTGCAGTCGGCTGTTGTTGGACAACAAAATTCGTGTGCAGTCTTTAGCACTTTTCAACCGACAGGACAGCACCGGACAAAAGACGGCCGATCGTTCGGCCGACATTCGGTACGTGTGTACGGGGCTTAAGACATGTGGAAGGTACTGGAGCTTTTAGCCACTTGTCGACCGGTCACGTTGACCGTACTGCGGCAAAGTGGCTCGTTATCGTCCAGCGACGTAGACCTACGGCTTGTGGGCGGCGCGCACGCGCCACCGGAGGCTTGCTCCCGCTGTTTTCAGTCACAGCGGGAGTCGGGCCAGGGGAAGAGAGACGGTGATCACCGCTGCTCTTCCTCGATCGTCAGGGATCGAGTGTGGAGATCCACCCGCTTGTGTAAACAAAGCGGGCGGATCTCCTAAGTGACAGGCAGGGACAGATTGCAGGATTCAGCATAGCTGAACCTGCGATCTGTCCCTGTGTCACTCAGTCCCCTCCCCCCACACACGTTAGTAAGCACCAGGCATACATTAACCCCTTGATCACCAATAAAAGTTAACCCCTTCCCTGCCAGTGTCATTTTTACAGTAACAGTGCATATTTATAGCACTGATTGCTGTAGTAATGTCACTGGTACCCCCAAAAGTGTCAAAAATGTCAGTCAAGGGTTCGATCTGTCTGCCGCAATGTCGCAGTCCCGCAAAAAATCGCAGATCGCCGCCATTACTCGTTAAAAAAATAAAAATGACATACATTTCCTGTAGTTAGTAGCTGCGATAACTTTTGCGCAAACCAATCAAAATACGCTTATTGCAATTTTTTTTTTTTTAAAACAAATTGGCCTAAAATGTTAAATTTTGATTTTTACATTTTTTTGGGGGGGAACTTTATATAAAAAAATTTGAAAAATATTATTTTTTTCTAAATTTTCGCTCTTTTTTTGTTTATAGCGCAAAAATAAAAAATCACACAGGTGATCAAATGCCACCAAAAGAAAGCTCTATTTGTGGGGAAAAAAAGGACATCAATTTTATTTGGGTACAGCATTGCACAACCACGCAATTGTCCGTTAAATAACACAGTGCCGAATCGCAAAATATGGCCTGGTCAGGAATGGGGTAAAATCTTCCGGTCTTAAAGCGGTTAAAAATACGCTCATTGAGAATTTTTTTTGTCAAAGACATATAGCTAAATACATTTTGGCCTGAATATATGACAAAATTGAATATATTGGATATTTTTTAACTGTCAAAAGTAGAAAAATATTGTTATTTTTTCAAAATTTTTGCATTTTTTTATTAATATCGCAAAAAATGAAAAGCGCAGAGGTGATCAAATACCACCAAAAGAAAGCTCTGTTTGTGGGGAAAAAAGGACGTAAATTTCGTTTGGGTACAATGTTGCATGACTGAGCAATTGTCAGTTAAATTTGCACAGTGCCGAATCGCAAAAAGTGGCCTGGACGTAAGACAGCAAAATCCTCCGGTGGTAAAGTGGTTAAATGATTAATCATGCAGTGCTAATATAACACTAACTGGCCACTTTATTGGGTAGTATTCTAGTACTGGGTTGGACACCCTTTTGTCTTCAGAACTGCCCTAATTCTTCTTGGTATAGTTTTAACAAGGCATTGGAAAAATTCCTCTGAGATTTTGGTCCACATTGACATGATAGCATCACACAGTTGCTGCAGATTTGTCCGCTGCACATCCATGATCTCCAATTCCACCACATCCCAAAGGTGCTCTATTGAATTGAGATCTGGTGAGTGTGGAGGTCATTGGAGTACAGTGAACTCATTGTCATGTTCAAGAAGCCAGTGGTGAGATGATTTGAGCTTTGTGACATGGTGCATTATCCTGCTGGAAGTAGCCATCAGAAGATGGGTACACCGTGGCCATAAAGGGATGGACATGGTTAGCAATAATACTCGGGTAGACCGTAGCGTTTAAACGATGCTCAATTAGAACTAAGGGGCCCAAAGTGTACCAAGAAAATATCCCCCACATCATTACACCACTAGCCTAAACCGTTGATACAAGGCATGATGGATCCATGCTTTCATGTTGTTAACGCCAAATTCTGACCCTACCATCTGAATGTCTCAGCTGAAATCAAGACTTATCAGACCAGGCAACATTTTTCTAATCTTCTATTGTCTAATTTTGGTGAGCCTGTGCAAATTGTAGCCTCAATTTCCTGTTCTTAGCTGACAGGATTGGTAACCAGTGTGGTCTTCTGCTGCTGTAGCCCATCTGCTTCAAAGTTCCATGTGTTGTGCATTCAACGATGGTATTCTGCATACCTTGGATGTAACAAGTGGTTATTTGAGTTACTGTTGCCTTTCTATCATCTCGTACCAGTTTGCCCATTCTCCTCTGACCCCTGACATCAACAAGGCATTTTCTCCCACACAACTGCCGCTCACCGGATATTTTCTCTGTTTCTGACCATTCCCTGTAAACCCCAGTGATGGTTGTGCGTGAAAATCCCAGTAGATCTGCAGTTTTTTAAATACTCAGACCAGACCAGCCCATCTGGCACCAACAACCATGCCATGTTCAAAGTCACTTAATTCCCCTTTCAACCCCATTCTGACGCTCAGTTTGAACTTCAGCCAGTTGTCTTCACCACGTCTACATGCCTAAATGCATTCGGTTGCTGCCATGTGATTGGCTTATTAGCAATTTGTGTTACCAAGCAAATGAACAGGTGTACCTAATAAAGGGGTGTGTGTGTGTGTGTGTGTGTGTGTATATATATATATATATATATATATATATATATATATATATATATATATATATATATATACATATACAGCTGCAAGAAAAAGTATGTGAACCCTTTGGAATGATCTGGATTTCTGCACAAATTGGCCATAAAATGTGATCTGATCATCATCTAAGTCACAACAATAGACAATCACAGTCTGCTTAAACTAATAACACACAAAGAATGAAATGTTGCCATGTTTTTATTGAACACACCATGTAAACATTCACAGTGCAGGTGGAAAAAGTATGTGAACCCCTAGACTAATGACATCTCCAAGAGCTAATTGGAGTGAGATGTCAGCCAACTGGAATCCAATCAATGAGATGAGATTGGAGGTGTTGGTTACAGCTGCCCTGCCCTATAAAAAACAATCACCAGTTCTGGGTTTGCTTTTCACAAGAAGCATTGCCTGTAGGGATGCACCGAAATGAAATTCTTGGCCGAAGCCGAATAATAATAAAATGTTTGGCCGAAGGCCGAATACCAAACGCGGTGTTTCACATTTTTTACATTTATTTTGCCAATTTTTTGTCCTCTCTCTTGTCCTCTCGTGTCTCTCTCTCTCTCTCTCTCTCTCTCTTGTCCTCTCACTCTCTCTCTCTTGTCCTCTCATGTCTCTCTCTCTCTCTTGTCCTCTCATGTCTCTCTCTCTCTCTCTCTTGTCCTCTCATGTCTCTCTCTCTCTCTCTCTTGTCTCTCTTGTCCTCTCTTGTCCTCTCATGTCTCTCTCCCTAAATGTTACTGTAGGGAATGGGATTCAGTGCACACTGCAGCCTTGTACCATAGGGTTAATGTTAGTGACACTGTAGGGATTGGGAAGGATGCTGGGAATGGAAATCAGGAAGCATGCAGGCAGCCTTGTAAATTTTAATTGCAGATACAGGGCACTGGGCAGGTCAGGGTTAATGTGGTAACATCAATTACTCAGTGACAGTCAGTCAGTGTCAGTGTGGACTCGATCAGATTATACAGTGACAGACAGTCTCTCATAGTGGTGGTAGTAGGAGGCTGGAGGTGGACTAGTAGTAGCCTGGAAAGGAGCACAGCCGCATACATACATTACTCACTCGTGCACTGCAGCCCGCCCCACACATTCAGTGAGTCTTACTCTCCTCCCTAGTTTTTTCAATGGCACATTCAGGAAGTCAATCACGCCGTGAGTAGCGGCACAGCGGAACCAATCAGGTGTGCAGGCACGCGTGATTGGTTCGCTGTGCAGCTAATCACGGCGTGATTGGCTTCCTGAATGTGCCATTGAAAAAACTAGGGAGGAGAGTAAAGGCCCGTACACACGTACCGATCGTCGTCATACAAACGTCGGCGGACGAAAGATCTGCCGATTGTACGCTTGTTAGTATGGTGCCTCCGACAGCTGTCTGCGCACATTCTGCGGACAAGAGTCTTTCTTGCAAACATAAAAATTTTTGTATGCCGACACCAGAACGGACGATTGTTCGCCAGTCAGTACAGAAATCAGCCGACAGACTGCAGATTTGCAAGACTGGGCATGCTCAGAAAAGAAAAAACACAGGGAAAGTTAACCATTACATGACATCACTTCTGCAGTCAGCTGAAGTCGGCGGACAAAATTCTTGAGCTGTCTTTGCACTTTTCAACAGACATCGACATCCCGGGGAGAAAAGACGAACATTTGTATGCCGACGATCGGTACGTGTGTACGGGCCTTAAGACTCACTGAATGTATGGGGCGGGCTGCAGTGCACGAGTGAGTAATGTAATGTATGCTCACCGCTGAAGTGTCCCGGCTTCACGGAAGTCTGTGAGTCCTCCTCCGAGTCCCTTCCCCCTGTAAATATCGTGACCTCGGCGATATGAATATCGCCTATGGCCACAGAACGATAGTCGATATCATATCGACTATCGTTCAGCCCTATTATTCGGCACAAAATTATTCGGCCTTTTGACTTATTCGGCTGAACACCGAAAGTGCTATTTTTTCTATTTTCGGCCGAATAATGTTCGGCCGCCAAACATTCGGTGCATCCCTAATTGCCTGATGTGAATGATGCCTTGCACAAAAGAGCTCTCAGAAGACCTACGATTAAGAATTGTTGACTTGCATAAAACTGGAAAGGGTTATAAAAGTATCTCCAAAAGCCTTGCTGTACATCAGTCCACAGTAAGACAAATTGTCTATAAATGGAGAAAGTTCAGCACCAGTGGCAGCCGGCCGATAGGGGGCGCAGGGGCGCCGCCCCCCCCCCCCCCCCCAAAAAAAAAGAAGAAAAAAAAAGCTTAAATAAAAAAAAAAAAATGACAATTTTTGCCCACTAGGGGCGCCAGACTTAGTGCTGGGTATGGAGGGGGTGGGGTTTTTGACCCCACCTTCGGCTGGCAGAGGCGCCAATTGGCACTCTTCTGGGGGTCATCAGGGCGCAGAGCAATGCAATGCGCCCCAACACTCCCCACTTTACTGATGTCCGGTCTGTGATTGGTCCAGACTCCAGCCTGGACCAATCACAGGAGGACATGGACCTGGTGACGTAATGCGTGGGGGCAGTGCACCGCCCCGGCGTCACGATCATCTTCCGTTCCCGCCGGAGAGAGGACACAGGAGAGCGAGAGCTGCCGCGGCAGCGTGACACTTGAGTGAATCGGATGGATCAGATCGGAACTTGCTGACCTACCCGATGCCATTGGCTGGGGGACTCTGGCGAGGACAAAGCCGGAAGCCTGGAGGACCGAGGAGTCGCCAGTCGCCGCCACGCCGAAGGGAGCCCGCCGCCCGAAGCAGTACCAGAGGAGCCTGGAGGTGAAGTAGTGACAGGATGTGATCCTCCTGCAGCAGAGCGCAGACTTCCAGTTATTCTGTGCCAGCAGCTACAGCGGGGCGGGCGGCCTCTCTGAGTCTGATCGCAGATTATATCTGCACGATCCGATTAAGCCGACCAATCATTCACAATGTGAGGCCCTCCGCCCCACTGCAGCTTCTGGCACAGAATAACTGGAAGTCTGCGCTCTGCTGCAGGAGGATCCCATCCTGTCACTTCTTCACCTCCAGGGATTGGCAAAAGAGGAGCTGCCCGCAGTGCCCGGAGCGGGGTGTCCAGTGTCGCCCCCTCATGGCCTGAACCTGCGGGGGGAGCACCATGTGGGGGAGCTGTCCCTGCGGACCCAGGAGCGACGTGTCTCCCATCTTCAGCAGCCCACAGCACAGCAGTCGGTCCGGTCGAATGAGCCAGCCCAAGAGCAGGTAAGTGACATGACCTGTGACATGCCTGTACCATGACCTGTGACATGCCTGTACCATGACCTGTGACATGACCTGTGACATGCCTGTACCATGACCTGTGACATGCCTGTGTAATGACTGACATGACCTGTGACATGCCTGTACCATGACCTGTGACATGCCTGTACCATGACCTGTGATATGACCTATGACATGCCTGTACCATGACCTCTGACATGACCTGTGACATGCCTGTACCATGACCTCTGACATGACCTGTGACATGCCTGTACCATGACCTGTGACATGACCTGTGACATGACCTGTGACATGACCTGTGACATGCCTATACCATCACCTGTGCCATGCCCTTACCATGACCTATGCCATGCCCTTACCATGACCTGTGACATGCCTGTACCATCATCTGTGCCATGCCTGTACCATCACCTGTGCCATGCCTGTACCATCACCTGTGCCATGCCTGTACCATCACCTGTGCCATGCCTGTACCATGACCTCAAAGTCACGCAATTTTTTACAGCGTTTTTTGCCGCAAAGCAATACCTATTACATTTTTCTTTTTGCGCCCCCCCCCCCCAAAAAATTTTGAGCACCAGCTGCCACTGTTTAGCACTGCTGCTACTCTCCCTAGGAGTGGCCGTCCTGTAAAGACGACTGCAAGAGCACAGCGCAGACTTCTCAATGAGGTGAAGAAGAATCCTAGAGTGTCAGCTAAAGACTTACAAAAGTCACTGTAAAATGCTAACATCCCTGTTAGACCGCATTCACACTGAAGCGGCACGATTTCGGGGACGACCTGTGAAGTCACGTGCACCGCGACTTGCACGGACTTCATATAATGGAAGTCTATGCAAGTCGCCTCCAGGTCGCCCCAAAGTAGTACAGGACCCTTTTTCTATGTCGCTCCTATTAGAACGGGTCCTGTAGCACTGCATGGACCGCGACTTGTCAGGCTGACAAGTCGCCTGACAAGTCGCGGTAGTGTGAATGGAGACTTAGTGAATCTACAATACGTAAAACACTAAACAAGAATGGATTTCATGGGAGGATACCACAGAGGAAGCCACTGCTGTCCAATCAAAACATTGCTGCACGTTTACAGTTTGCACTAGAGCACCTGGATGTTCCACAGCAGTACTGGCAAAATATTCTGTGGACAGATGAAACCAAAGTTGAGTTGTTTGGAAGAAACACACAACACTATGTGTGGCGAAAAAGAGGCACAGCACACCAACATCAAAACCTCATCCCAACTGTGAAGTATGGTGGTGGGGGCATCATGGTTTGGGGCTGCTTTGCTGCGTTAGGGCCTGGACGGATTGCTATCAGCGAAGGAAAAATGAATTCCCAAGTTTATCAAGACATTTTGGAGGAGAACTTAAGGCCATCTGTCTACTAGATGAAGCTCAACAGAAAATGGGTGTTGCAACAGGACAATGACCCAAAGCATAGAAGTAAATCAACAACAGAATGGCTTAAACAGAAGAAAATACCCCTTCTGAAGTGGCCCAGTCAGAGTCCTGACCTCAACCCGATTGAGATGCTGTGGCACCTCAAGAAAGCGATTCACACCAGACATCCCAAGAATATTGCTGAACTGAAACAGTTCTGTAAAGAGGAATGGTCAAGAATTACTCCTGACCGTTGTGCATGTCTGATCTGCAACTACAGGAAACTTTGGTTGAAGTTATTGCTGCCAAAGAAGGTTCAACCAGTTATTAAATCCAAGGGTTCACATACTTTTTCCACCTGCACTGTGAATGTTTACATGGTGTGTTCAATAAAAACATGGCAACATTTCATTCTTTGTGTGTTATTAGTTTAAGCAGACTGTGATTGTCTATTGTTGCGACTTAGATGATGATCAGATCACATTTTATGACCAATTTGTGCAGAAATCCATATCATTCCAAAGGGATCACATACTTTTTCTTGCAGCTGTATATATATATATATATACACACACACACACACACACACACACACACACACACACACACACACACACACACACACACACACATTGGTCCAAGCTGGACCAATGTAACTATGTACTGTATAAAGTATCCATACTTGGAACAGAACAAACAAAGCATGTATTTGCATCAACCCAGAGCACCTAGTGTGATTTCTGTTTGCTCTATCATTGCTCTGCTATTGGCATGATTTACTTCTAGTCTATCTATGCCCACACCACAGAATGCTGTGTGGATGCCCCACCCTTTCTTCAGTACACAGCACTTGATTTATGGCCTCAGCTGTGCATGTTTTCCTATGGGACTGTGTAGAGGGGAATGTGTCTATTCCCTCCATTCAGGTCTCAGATTACACTCAGATCTCCTCTCTGTGCTGTAGTGAAGTGTGTGACATCAGATCCATGACCCCTGCCTTAAAGTGATTGTAAAGTCTCCTTTTTTTTCCTATAAAAATAAAAAAACATGTTATACTTACCTCCTCTGTGCAGTTGGTTTTGCACAGGGCAGGCTGGATCCTCCTCTTCACTGAGCCCTGACCTGGCCCCATCCCCTTCTGACTTTGATTGACAGCAGGGGCAGCCAATTGTGCCACTGCTGTGTCTCAGCCAATCAGGAGGGAGAATTTTGGATGCTTGAGACACTCATAGACATCGCTGGACAAAGAGGGACCTCGGTAAGTGTTAGGGGGGCTGGGGGGGCTGCTGGTCACATAAGGTTTTTATCTTGATGCAAAGAATGCATTAAGATAAAAAACCTTCTGACTTTACAACTCCTTTCAGAAGCTCAAAATTGCTGTGTAAATTTGAATGGGTGTGGGGAAAAAAGGGCTGCAGATAAACAGGTATAACTTATGTAGGAGGATTTGTTGTATCTGTGTATCCTCTGAGGCTAGTCAATTCTGTTGCTATATGTAAAGGTTAAAGGCAAATAAAATGTTCAGGAGCTGCAGTCAATATTGTAAAAATTAAAAGTTAACTGCTCAAAAACTGTAGCCGCTGACTTGTAGTAAACAGATACTCACCTGTCCCAGGATCCAGCGCTATGCTCACCCAAGCCCTTTTCCCCACCCGTCTTTGGTATGTTAACTGTGGACGCCCGGCTGTGACATCTTCCAACTGCACAAATGCGCTGCGCATTGTGAATGGTCCCACAGTTTTCTGGGACCTGTGAGATGTCCAGGAGACTGTGGGAACGAAGGGGTGATGAGAAGTTCTGCTCAGATCGCCTAGCATCTTCTCAGCCCCCATTCCAAAAAATGTACCATTTCTGACAGAGGAGGCAGGGAAGGGTCTCTACAGCAGAACTTGGTAAATGTGGTAAAAATATATTTTGATAAGAATGCCCCATCATCTGTAAGCAAAAATGTTTTATTTTTTTTTGCCTTTTATGTGATTGGGTATTCTTTACAAAGTATGTTTTCCCTACATTTACTAAGCTTAGTGAAAATGCCCTTGCAAAGTGAACAGCTTGTCTTTTGTAAATCCGCCCCACTGACTCTTGTAGCCCTGTGCTGTTCTGCCTAGTAAGCTTCTGTGTTTTCTGTTAAACTCCAGTGGGTATCTCTTCAACTTGGCACAGGTTTATGATCCTGCTTTCTATCCTATTTCACATCCATGGTCTTCTTTTGCAGCCATCATAGGGGGGTCAGTGAACCCTTCTTTCATGTCATAACCTGCAGCTCTCATGCAGAACGCATAAGCCAAAGGTTTGTATGCACTGGCCTTTAGAATCCTAATGCATGGTCACTGTTTTTGATTTATGTGAAAGTTCAGCTCAAGAGGTTTCCTCAGTTTTTCTGCAGTGATTTGAGATCAGTCTTTTGTGCATGGTTCGCTTTGAGTGTTGGAAGCTTGGATCAATGAACCACAATGGAAAGAAATCACCAGCCAGATTGTGGAAGCAGCTTGTTGAGCAAACGGCTCATTAATATTCATATATGTAAAAAAAATGCTGGTCATACAAATGAATTTATAACTGTTTTCAAAATGTTCAGTCTGTGTTCACTTTCTGTTGACCAAAGGACAATGTACAGTGAGTATCATAAGACCACCTGCTAGGACAGATGGTATCCAGAGCTCAGTTGCTCATATGATTTATAAATATGGCATACTGGATGAAAAAGGATAGTAAATACATCATGTGTGTTTGGTCACTTTTCTGCTCGCTATTCATCTCTTTATCTGCAGGGTGAGCTCCGTACTCCAGAGAGATGTCAAGCAGTTTGGCAAACAGTTTCTTTTTGACCACAGAGATGAGACATGTTGGAACTCTGATCAGGTAAAGTCATGGTAACCTTGATCTGGCAGGTATTTTGTTATTCGATTTTCCTGTACATAACCATAAGGGCAACAGTGTAATAAAAATAATCAGCGCAAACCCTAAATAAATATTAGAAGTAATGTGCACAAGGCTGCAAACAATCAGTGCCAAACACAAAAACACCTGTGGTAAATGAATAAATAATATTGCTGCGCCAAGTAGAATGAATCAATCAATACAAGTATAAACGTGGTGACCAAATCCTATCTAAATCAATGCATAAACTGTGATGCCAGGTGATATCAAAACATAAACCGTGATGATAATAATAGTAACAATAGTCCCAATTCACAGTGAAAAAGTGACACAGCTGTAACTGAAACAATCTTCAATACGTGAACGTGATCAAAAGTGCTGCATGCTTCACTCCAAATGCTCCTGGTGACTAGTGTAAGATTAGCAGCTCACCTTAACCACTTGCCGACTGCGCACAGTATATTTACTGCGGCAGTCGGCCCCGGCCAGGCAGAGTGACGTAGGTCTACGTCGCTCGCCTGTCACTCCTTCTAGAGCCAATAGCGGGCAAGCGCGCGCCCGCCTCCGCTCGTTCACGGAGGAGTGCGGGAGTGTGACTGGCGGACCCGATGTCCGCCGGTCACACTACGATCGCCGGTAAAGCGGGAGAAAGACAGAGCGGCTTATGTAAACAAGCCGCCTGTCAGTTCTCCCTGTGTAAAAATGAAGATCAGACGGTTCAACTATGTAGAACCGTTGATCTTTTTTTTTACACCAATAGGAATGTCCCACTACAGTTAGAAGCACGCCCCTAGGACACACTTAACCCCTCCCTGTCCAATAAAGTTAACCCCTTCCCTGCCAGTGTCATTTTTGCAGTAACAGTGCATATATATAGCACTGATTACTGCAGTAATGTCACTGGTACCCCCAAAAGTGTCAAAAATGTCAGTCAAGGGTCCGATCTGTCCGCCGCAATGTCGCAGTACCGCTAAAAAAAAAAAAAAAATCGCAGATCACCGCCATTACTCGTTAAAAAAAAAAAAAACACCAAAAATCTTTCCCTTTGTTAGTAAACGCGATAACTTTTGCGCAAACCAATCAAAATACGCTTTTTGCGATTTTTTTTTTTTTTTTTTTTTACCAAACATAGGTAGCGTAAAACAAATTGGCCGAAAATGTTAAAAAATTTAGATTTTTACATTTTTTTTGGGGGGGGAATTTCATATAATAAAAAGTGAAAAATATTGTTATTTTTGCAAAAATTACGCTCTTTTTTTTTGTTTATAGCGCGTGATCAAAAAAAAAAAAAAAAAAAAAATCGCACAGGTGATCAAATACCACCAAAAGAAAGCTCTGTTTGTGGGAAAAAAAGGACGTGAAATTCGTTTAGGTACAGCGTCGCACGACCGCGCAATTGTCCGTTAAAGTCACGCAGTAAAAAATCGCAAAAAACCCCCTGGTCTTTTAGCAGGAAAATCCTCCGGTGGTAAAGTGGTTAACAGCAGACTCCTGAGAGTCAAATGCACTTTGAGATAATCACAGCCGCCTGGTACACCTTCCTATCACCACCTTCTGATACTCTCTCCAGGTATACAAGGCATCCGGTGTGGAAAGAAAAAGATCTAGTGCTCTCCGTTTTGTAAAGGCTATTTATTTTCGCATAATAGATGAAAACACACTTACATTTTCAAGCACTTAAAGTAGTGCGGACTTTCAGAGCATCAAAATACTGCCTGTAGCCTCCGTGAATCAATGTGATGACGTGCAGGCTCCTCCCCCGTACGCGTTGCGTCATAGACTTCGTCAGCGGGGTTTTTCTTTTCTTTTTCTCTTAGAAATAAGAAACTTTGTATATTAGGCAGAACAGTCAGGATGAGGTGTTGTGCTTTTTTTACATTGTAAATCTGCTTTGGGAAAAGTCAACAGTCATAGATCCCAAATTTCTATTTTTACAGGTTCCCCTTAATGTAGAGGTACAGTAAATTAAATCTTTCACCTGTACATTTTTAATAGATAGAAATTAGCATAATAGATTCAATAGTTTATGAATGTACTCCTCTTATTCCAGGGGTCATCTCAGTGGATCGTACTTGAGTTCCCTCAAAAAGTCTGTGTGTCTGAAATCCACATCCAGTTCCAAGGTGGCTTTTCCAGTAGAAACTGCATTTTAGAAGGTAAGAACTGATCTGGCCTCACACAGTTTTCAAGAGGGGCCACATAAGAAAACTAAATGCTGATAAAGTTCATAGAACCTCAGCAAACCTTGGTATATGCTGGAAGTGCATAAAACGGAATACAGAATCAGAGGTTCATTCTACTCTCACCGTGAAGATACTAGATCACTGTGTTATCATTTTGTTGTAAATAGTGTATAGTTCGAAGGTGCAGATCACAAGTTCATTAAAGGGTAAGTTCATTATTTCACAAAAAATGAAAAGGTGAAAGAACTCCAAATATCCTTGGCATCCCTCCAGACCCTGCTGCTCATGCCATGATGCTCTGTGCTTTAGATGTAGCAATCTGTACACTGCAATACTCATCCCTGGAGTGAGTTTCCACCAAAATGTTTGCAGTGGCAAGCTTTCATTAGTTAAGCTTGACCACATAGGAAGCACTTTTTTCTTCTTGGACACCTTTACCAGAAGAAGCCTCAAATGTGCTTCTCAATGGTCAGCACAGTTGCATGGCTGCTCTGACCAATGAGTACATGTCATTATGAGTATTATGATGGAAACTCATTGAATTGTGATATAGAGACCACTACGCCAGCAGCACAAGGCAACAGGACCACTATGTGCAGTGGGATCCAGAGGGATGGTCAGGATATTTGGAGTTCACCTTTTCATTTTTCATGAAAACTTACCCTTGAATTTGTGTTGTGCACCTCCAGACTATACACTACTGACAATATAATGTCAACACATTGATCAATATCTTCAGGGTGAGGGATTCTGCATACAATGACATGTTATCCTTTAAGACAAAGCTGATCATGTAATTTTGATTTGAAATAATTTATTGGATGCATTATTTGTGGTAGATGTGTTTAGTTAAGGTGTGTAATATAGGTATTTGTGTTAAAGCTGGAGATTAAAAGACAAAAGACACAAAGTATTACAGCTCTGTATCCAGTAATAAATCATTCAAGCTGAACTTCAGAACAGCTAAATAGTGTAGACTGATACACATATGCACGTATTACATGCAAAGGAACTTGTATTGAGGAGTGGCTAGCTTGTGGATCAACCTGTGGACCTCCAACTGTTGCGGAACAACACGTTCCATAATGCCCCATACACACCTACAGATTATCTGCAGACTTTTGTCTGCAGATTTACCTTTTCTATGTAGTGCAAGGGCCTGCCGGATTGCATACAAATTGAAAGTGTTTAGGTTTGACCTCATATTATATGGTTTTGGTAAGTCTGCAGACAAAAGTCTGCAGATAATCTGCACGTGTGTATGGGGCATAAGGCATTGCAAAGCTGACAGTTACAACCGTTACTCCCAAAGGCAAAAGCATGATGGGAATTGTAGTTCTGCAACAACTGGAGGGCTACACAGTGAGTACCCATGGGTGAGCGTTTGTGGTGTGATATATGGTGTGTTTGGTGCTTTTGGCAGAATTGTCATGGGCCAGTTGTCTTTTTAAAGACAAAATTATGGATTCTTGTACTACCCCCTTCCTGATGCTCAACTTGGGCTATATACAGTAAGGGCAGCCACATTAAATACAGCCATGCTGTTCAGCTAGCAAGACAGTAAAAGACTAATGTAACATTTTTTAAATATTCTCTGTGATTTCAAAGTATTGTGGGCTTCTTGATTGCCCCGGATGTTTTCCCCACTGCCCTGTAAACACATTTTGAAAGAATCTCAAACGTGTAGAACATAACAGCGCTTTTGTGGAGCGTTTACATCTACATCAATGGAGGGGTTGGGGGAGGCGTAAAGTTAGCTAAAAGCGACATGCTGGATGAATTTTAGTGCAACGCAACTGTGTGTACTACACTGTCAGCTGCAATAGACATAATTGGTACAGTGTTGACATCTATGTATTTAGCGGGTTTACCTATAAACAATGATAAAATATAACATATGCAATAACTATCTTCCCTTGCAGGATGCCTTAAAAATGAAGAGTTAGAGACTGTAACAGAATTTTATCCAGAAGACATCAATGCCCTTCAGATATCCTTTTATAAACATGCCAGTTGTCAAATTTCAAAAACCTATTAAGCTAAAGAATGTGGACACCAAAGAAATAAAGTACTGCTCACTATAAATATTAGAAAACGTATTGCTTTAGCCTTTGCTAGCTATCCTTTAGAACAGGGGTGGCAAACTGAATTTCATTGAGGCCCGTACAAGCATTATGGTTGTCCTCAAAGGGCCGGCTGGGTCTGTAAGACTATATACATTTATGCAGGGCTTTTCTTTCTCAGAGAATAGGTGCAGGAACTCAACCACGACCCCCACTGAACCGCATCGAACTATGGGTGTGGCAAAACAGTGGGAGGATCTTAAAGGGGCTATAAAATGTAAGGAGTGCAGTATGTGAAGAGTTTAGGGATGGGCTACGTACAGAGTGCAGGGGCGCACTACGTACAGAGTGCAGGGTCCAGGGGCGTACTACGTACAGAGTTCAGGTTTGCGCTGTGTACAGAGTGCATTATTGAAGAGTGTGCTACATACACAGGTGCAGGGTTTAGGAGTGTGCAGGAATCTTTCACAGGCTGTTCATATCTCTCTTCCACCCCTTCCCCTGGGTGCAAGGGCCACATAAAATGGTCTGGAGGGTCGGATTCAGCCCACGGGCCTTGTGTTTGACACATGTGCTTTAGAATAAACAAATGACATCCTGTACTTATATAGCTTATTGACTTTTGTCTTAGGGTAACGTATTTTGAAATATTTGTTGGTTTTGTTTTTGCCCTGCAAGCAGCACAGTATTCTTTGGGAGAGTAAGATTGACCTTAAAGAGATTGTAAAGTCTTGTTTTTTTTTTTTTTTTTTCTATTATAATAACACACATGATTAGAGGAACTGAATTAATTCTCTCTTGAAAAGAGGACATTAGGGGGGATATGATTAACATGTATAAATACATAAGGAGTCCATATAGTGAACTTGGTGTGGACTTAATCACTTTAAGATCAACACAGAGGACAAGGGGGCATTCTGTAAGTCTAGAGGAAAAGAGATTTAGTCTCCAAATATGGAAAGGTTTCTTCACAGTAAGAGCACTGAAAATGTGGAATAGACTCCCTCGAGAGGTAGTTCTGGCCAGCTCACTAGATTGCTTTAAAAAAGGCCTGGATTCTTTCCTAGGTGTACATAATATAACTGGGTACTAATATTTATAGGTAAAGTTATTCCAGGGAATATACGATTGCCTTTCGGGGGATCATGAAGGAATTTTTTCCCCTGCTGTAGAAAATTGGATCATGCTTTGCTGGGTTTTTTGCCTTCCTCTGGATCAACTGGGTGGCAATTGCACAGGGCAGTTCAGATCCTCCTCTTCTCGGGTCCCTTGCTGGAGCTCCTGGCCCCTCCCTACTGTTGAGTGCCCACACAGCAAGCAGCTTGCTAGGAGGACACCCAAGCCAAGCTGAAGCTCTGTGTATCCATTCAGACACAGAGCTGCCGCTCTGCCCCACCCCTCTCTCTCCTGATTGGCTAACTGAGTTTGACAGCAGTGGGAGCCAATGATGCCACTGCGGGGCTCAGCCAATCAGGAGCGAATGTCCCGGATGGCTGATGCACTCATGGACATCACTGGATAGAGGGGTGGCTCAGGTGCTGTAGTATTAGGGGTGCTGAGGAAGACTGCTGCACACAGAATGCTTTTTATCCTAATGCATAGAATGCATTAAGATAAAAAAAAACCTTCTGACTTTACATCCACTTTAATGGAAAAATTCCAAGAATGGTATTACTTTATCCATTTACTCTGGACCAGCTTGGCCCAAATGAATGACCTTGATGCCATCACTATGTTGCCAATGTTGAATTTTTATTTTACTATTGTAAGCACCTATGCTACTTACAAGAAGGGCCATCCTATTCTGGCGACTTCCTCTTGGTGTACTTGATAAAAAAGCATGGGTTGCTCTGGCACCTCTGCCATTCCCGAGAAACCTTGTATATTTTGCAGTGATTACAAGGTAACTCTGATTAGCTAAGGTGGATGACACTTTACAATCTCTGCCTCGGCCAATCAAAGGAAGTCTTGTATTCATTAAAAAAAAAAAAATACAAGTCTCCTGAGTGGTGTAAATGCCAGATCAAGCAACACTATTTTTTAAACACACACGGAAGGACAGGCGGTTCCGATGACTGCTTGCCACCAGCAATCGCTCCCCGCTGAGAGAGAAGGGCGGTCAGCTGTTGTAAACACAGCTGACCGTTCTTCTCTCTGGAATGATCACCGAGTGCCTGTGATCCTTCTATGTAGGATCACAGGTCTCTATGGTCATTTAAAAAGCCCTGCCCCCATACAGTTAGAATCACTCCCCTAGGCTCACATTTAACCCCTTGATCACCCACAATTTTAACCCCTTCCCTGTCAGTATCATTATTACAGTAACAATGCATATTTTTAGCACCGATTACTGTAGTAATGTTGCTGGTCCCCCCAAAAGTGTCAAAAATGTCAGTTAGGGGTCCGATATGTCTGCCGTAATGTCGCAGTCCAGCAAAAAAAAAAAAAAAAAAAATCACAGATCGCCGCCATTACTAGTAAAAAAAAAAAAAACACAACAATAAAAATGACAAATCATTCTCGTAGTTGGTAGGCGCAAAAACTTTTGCGCAAACCAAACAAAATACACTTACAGTGGGTACGGAAAGTATTCAGACCCCCTTACATTTTTCACTCTTTGTTATATTGCAGCCATTTGCTAAAATCATTTAAGTTCATTCTTCTTCCTCATGAATGTACACATAGCACCCCATACTGACAGAAAAACACAGAATTGTTGACATTGTTGCAGATTTATTAAAAAAGAAAAACTGAAATATCACATGGTCCTAAGTATTCAGACCCTTTGCTGTGACACTCATATATTTAACTCAGGTGCTTTCCATTTCTTCTGATCATCCTTGAGATGGTTCTACACCTTCATTTGAGTCCTGCTGTGTTTGATTATACTGATTGGACTTGATTAGGAAAGCCACACACCTGTCTATATAAGACCTTCCAGATCACAATGCATGTCAGAGCAAATGAGAATCATGAGGTCAAAGGAACTGCCTGAAGAGCTCAGAGACAGAATTGTGGCAAGGCACAGATCTGGCCAAGGTTACAAAAAGATTTCTGCTGCACTTAAGGTTCCTAAGAGCACAGTGGCCTCCATAATCCTCAAATGGAAGACGTTTGGGACGACCAGAACCCTTCCTAGAGCTGGCCGTCCGGCCAAACTGAGCTATCGGGGGAGAAGAGCCTTGGTGAGAGAGGTAAAGAAGAACCCAAAGATCACTGTGGCTGAGCTCCAGAGATGCAGCAAGGAGATGGGAGAAAGTTGTAGAAAGTCAACCATCACTGCAGCCCTCCACCAGTCGGGGCTTTATGGCAGAGTGGCCCGACGGAAGACACATGAAAGCCCACATGGAGTTTGCTAAAAAAACACCTGAAGGACTCCAAGATGGTGAGAAATAAGATTCTCTGGTCTGATGAGACCAAAATAGAACTTTTTGGCCTTAATTCTAAGTGGTATGTGTGGAGAAAACCAGGCACTGCTCATCACCTGTCCAATACAGTCCCAACAGTGAAGCATGGTGGTGGCAGCATCATGCTGTGGGGGTGTTTTTCAGCTGCAGGGACAGGACGACTGGTTGCAATCGAGGGAAAGATGAATGCGGCCAAGTACAGGGATATCCTGGACAAAAACCTTCTCCAGAGTGCTCTGGACTTCAGACTGGGCCGAAGGTTTACCTTCCAACAAGACAATGACCCTAAGCACACAGCTAAAATAACGAAGGAGTGGCTTCACAACAACTCCCTGACTGTTCTTGAATGGCCCAGCCAGAGCCCTGACTTAAACCCAATTGAGCATCTCTGAAGAGACCTAAAAATGGCTGTCCACCAACGTTTACCATCCAACCTGACAGAACTGGAGAGGATCTGCAAGGAGGAATGGCAGAGGATCCCCAAATCCAGGTGTGAAAGACTTGTTGCATCTTTCCCAAAAAGACTCCTGGCTGTATTAGATCAAAAGGGGGCTTCTACTAAATACTGAGCAAAGGGTCTGAATACTTAGGACCATGTGATATTTCAGTTTTTGTTTTTTAATAAATCTGCAACAATGTCAACAATTCTGTGTTTTTCTGTCAGTATGGGGTGCTATGTGTACATTCATGAGGAAGAAGAATGAACTTAAATGATTTTAGCAAATGGCTGCAATATAACAAAGAGTGAAAAATGTAAGGGGGTCTGAATACTTTCCGTACCCACTGTATTGCGATTTTTTTTTTGGCCTAAAATGTTAAAAAATTTTGATTTTTAATTTATTTTTTTGGGAATGTTATATAGCAGAATGTGAAAATTGTGTTTTTTTTTTTTTTTTTTTTCAGAATTGTCGCTCTTTTTTTGTTTATACAGGCTCTCCTCACTTAATGACCAGGTTCCATTCCAGCGACCAGGTTGTTAAACGAATTGGTTGTTAAATGAGGAGCCACAAGTAATCAATATTTTAAGCATTCCTAACTACTGTAATCTTCTGTATTCTGAAAAAAAAAGGTCTAAACACAAAACTCCAACTCAATAACATTGTTTTAATTTGGATAAGTACAGAAAAACAAAAATATAATCAACAAAAATCCTGTACTGTACAATACAATGATGTACAGTGCCCAAAAAGCTGGTCGTAAGTCTGACGGGTCGTTAAACAGGTAAGTCATTAAACGAGGAGTGTCTGTAATGCAAAAAATAAAAATCACAGAGGTAATCAAATACCACCAAAAGAAAGTTCTATTTGTGGGAAAAGAAGACATCAATTTTGAGTACAATTGTCAGTTAAAGTAACGCAGTGCGGAATCGCAAAAAGTGGCCTGGTCATTAAGGGGGCAAATCCTTCCGGTCCAGAAGTGGTTAAGCAGTGCAGTGTTTTTTTTTTTGTTTTTTTTTAATTCTAAATACCTTTTTTCTTTGTTCTCATTTCTAGTCACCTCCTCTCTCTGCTTTATATCCCCCTCAGTCAGTGAATGAAGGCTGTAGGAAAGGGGAAGGGCTGTGAGAAGAGGATAGAGGAGATCATATTCTCACTGAACAGTACAGCCTCGTACACACACAACTAATTTCTGCCGACCGGTCGTCCGTCTTTTGTCCAGAGTGGTGTCCGTTGGTTGGAATGTGCTCTAGACTGCACTCAAATTTTCCCGCACGACAGAATTCTACTTCAGAAGTGATGTCATGTGTTGGATTGCTTTCTTTGTGTTCTTTCATCTCTGAGCATGCCTAGTCTTGCTCATAAGATTTTTCCCCATCGAAATCTGTACTAATGAGACGAAAATCCGACGTGTTTTGACGGTCGACAAAAATGATATAGCCTGCACACCAGGATTTTTTCGGCCAAAAAGTCGGAGTCGGTTGTCGGAAGCACCATACTAACAAGCCGAAAATCGGCAGATCGGTCGTCGGACGGAATTTCCCGGCCGAATTTATACTCATGTGTACGGGCCTTAAGGAGCTGACAGAGAGAGAGAGAAGGGGGGAGCTGCAGATACACACAGGACAGAAACTAAATGACTGAGGCACATATCCTGACCACGATCTCATGGCTCAGCAGCCATGATAAACGTGGTCTGCTCACAGAGGGGAAGTCAGGACCAGGCAGAGCCAACCAGGTACTGTAGGAGATACAAAGGGGCAATTGACTAGGCACAATCACTATGCTATAGCTCATGCGTTAAAGGGACAGGAGAATTATTTTTTTTTTTTTTTGGGGGGGTAACAATGACTTTAGTTTCTATGATTTTATATTTAGCATTTCCCTTAACCTTTCTGCTCCACAAATTTGTATTTACAGAGCGGTGTGTTGAAAGGTTGCGGCTTTCTTTCCCTGGTAGCACGGATTTCTTTGGAAGGATTGTAATTTATCACCTCGATGTACGTGGCCACAAGCTTTGAGTATGTTACTCAGAGGCACATATGAATGCAAGTTCATTCCATTGTTACTGAATTCTAGAAAACTCCTAGCTGCTAATCAGCCAAAGAGGGAGTAGTGAGCACTGAGAAGAAAATCAGACATTCTGCAAAGTTATTTTTTTAGGAAAAGGGATTGCATTCCTTGTACTGTATGTTCAGGCCTTTGTTTCTACCCATTATGAAAACATTTTGATGGGTGTGATCATTGCAATAGTGTATCACAAATTAAAGTATATGTAAGCCCAATCACTTAAATTGCATATAAGAATGTTATGTATTAATCTTTAATCTAACTTCCAAAGTCATTTTTATAATGCTTAAATATACTTTCATAAAATAGTTGGTGATCATGCCATGAATATCCTTGATCAGGCACTTCTTGTTATTGGGTGACTATACACTCTCCCTGTCTGCCAGTTATTCTGCATTGTCACTATGTCACATGCTCTCCCAATGCAGAATGTACAGGCATGGTCCACTGCTGTAATCAACAGGAAACCCAAGAAATGTCATGCAGCAGTTCCTGGAGTAGATGTTTATGGGCTGTAGGACTGCTGATATGCAACAAAGAATGAAAATAAAGTATTGAATTTAAAAAAATTGTTTATGATACAAAGTGCTTAGCTAACTTAAATGCTAAAGCTTAGTGCACACTACTAGTTTTTTTTTTTTTTTCGTTCAACCCAGCAGGACTGAACGAAATAAAACTGACAGCTCAGGAGGAGCCGCTATACTAACCACGCAATGTTAGTACAACGATCTTCTCTGCTGTGCTATTGCGTTCTGACAGGGGGACATGCCTCGCCAGAACACTCCAATCAACACTCTCAATCTCAACCATTGGCTGAGAGCACTGATCGGGAGCCAGTTGGCAGACCTTTTTCGGGCATGCCCCTTTGACAGAAGTACACATGGGTCTTTTTTTTTTTTCTAAATTCTAGCGCCCATGTGTACCAATATACCATTAATTTACCTCTGTTGCAGAAAAAAAAGCTCTCTTTAATTTTTAGAACAAGGTCTTACCTTAGCCCCTGGTGTGTTTCATAAACAGTTCATTACTTCCTAGTATGTAGATTTGGGACAAAAAAACAAGTAATGCCCCGTACACACGTGCAGATTATCTGAAGACTTTTGTCTGCAGACTTACCAAAACCATATAATATGAGGTCAAACCTAAACACTTTCAATTTGTATGCAATCCGGCAGGCCCTTGCACTACATAGAAAAGGTAAGTCTGCAGACAAAAGTCTTCAGATAATCTGCACGTGTGTATGGGGCATAAGACACAGGAAGCAGTTCACCAGCTGACTTCATTAGCATGCACACCCTGCAACCATCCACTATGTTTTCAATGCATCCCTCCAGGCGTGCATTTGCCTGGCTTGTCAATGTAGGCTGCCACAACTGCTATGTTTTCACAGCATTCCCACGTCCCTCCAGGCTGCAGGTTGGATACCCCTGATATAGTTCAAGATGCCTGATTGGATACAGAGTGAATAGATCTATAGGTGGGCCCTCCTATTCCATAGTTTTGGTAAATCTAAAGGAAATTGTACACACAGACGCAGTGTAAAAAAAATCGAATACTTTATTTTTCAAAGCATAAATCATTCTGTTTTAAGAGATAGAAAGTCCTTTTAGTATAGTTTTTCTTTTTTTTTAATGAAGTATACATAAAAGTGATTTTAAGTTCATCCAAAATACCTCCGTTTTTGTTTTTTTCTATTTGCACATTACTGAACCTGATATCCTGGTAGCATAGCACATTTCTCTCTGTTCACAGTTATGTTGTGGCATTACAAATCTTATGAATTTGTAATGAAACCTTAGTAATAAAAGATCTGTTGGTGCAAGTCTTCTTTTTTTTTTTTTTTTTTTTAAACACAGAAATAATATTCAATGGAAAACAATGTGAGTATTTAGTATTATAATCATAGGTTTAATGCAAGGGAAGGTGAAAATTCTATGGTCAATTAAATAAAGCAATCTTGTATAATAAAAGTGACCCTATCAATAATAAAGAATTTGGTAGTTACCTCCTGCGCTGCTGAGTGGCTTGCCAATCAAGAGGAATTGCTGGGTTAAAGTAGAACTGAAGGCAAAACTTTCTTTTGGACAGAGTGGGGGTGGATTAGAACACCTAGTTTTTGACACCCCCCCCCCCCCAAGGGATTTTCTTAATTTGCAGGGCTTTCCTCTCACTTCCTGTTTTAGCTATGGGTAATTTCCCCTATGGGACACAAATGCCCTCAAAAAAACCTGACCGAGGTTATACACTTCTTACTCCATCCAAAGTGGGAAAAAAAAGTTTTGCCTATAGTTCTACTTCTTTAGGTCTATGCAGAACCCAACACTTATAGGCTAACAGATGGGCATTTGGCAGCTGCAGTGTGCATTATGCCATACAGTCTGGAAGAGTTATTTCACCAGTGTGTTGTAGGCAAGAAGAAACCAATTATCATATTCCCTTTTCCTGCAACCTACACAGAATATTTCTCATGACAGATTTCCTTTAAAGAATTATGCAAAAAGTACCTTTGCAATGGTCAGGTCTAATACTTGCCTTGCTCCAGCTGGTAGTCACATGTGCTGAGTCATCAAGTACTATGCAGGGAGAAGAGAACTGCAAGGCCTATGAGAGCCAGGGATAAGGTACATTATTACATTGTATTCCTCCACCCTTAGACTTAACAAGTGTTTAACCACTTAAGCCCCGGAGGATTTGGCTGCTAAACGACCAGGGGGTATTTTGCGATTCGGCACTGCGTGACTTTAACGGACAATTGCGCGGTCGTGCGACGCTGTACCTAAACGAATTTGGCGTCCTTTCTTTCCCACAAACAGAGCTTTCTTTTGGTGGTATTTGATCACCTGTGCGATTTTTTGATCATGCGCTATAAACAAAAAAAGAGCGTCAATTTTGCAAAAATAGCAATATTTTTCACATTTTTTTATATGAAATTCCCCCCCAAAAAATGTAAAAATCAAAATTTTTTAAAATTTTCGGCCAATTTGTTTTATGCTACCTATGTTTAGTAAAAAAAAAGAAAAAAAAAAAAAAATCGCAAAAAGCGTATTTTGATTGGTTTGCGCAAAAGTTATCGCGTTTACTAACAAAGGGAAAGATTTTTGTCATTTTTGTTGTTTTTTTTTAACGCATAATGGCGGCGATCTGCGATTTTTTTTTTGCGGTATTGCGGCGGACAGATCGGACCCTTGACTGACATTTTTGACACTTTTGGGGTTACCAGTGACATTTCTACAGCAATCAGTGCTATACATATGCACTGTTACTGTAAAAATACACTGGCAGTGAAGGGGTTAACTTTTTTTGAAAGGGAGGGGCTATGTGTGTCCCTAGGGGCGTGCTTTCTACTGTGATTGGCTGTGGCTTCAGCTGTATGAACGGTGATCAACGGTTCAACATAGTAGAACCGTATGATCATTAATCATACAGAGGGGAGAATGACAGGCAGCTTGTTTACACAAGCCGCCTGACTTTCTCCCTCTCCCCCGGCGATCGCAGAGTGACCGGCGGACATCCGGTCCTCGCTCCCTAGACCCTCACAAGCAAGCGACGTAGCCCTACGTCAGTTTGCCTGTGAGGGGCTGACCGCCGACGTAGATAGTCGTGCGGCGGTCGGCAAGTGGTTAACCCTTGCAACGTGGAGAGGGGACTCACTGCTAGGGTCATTTTTTATTTATTTTTTGCAATTCCTAGAGCGGAGTTTAAGGATCGGTTACTAGTAGGGATGCACCGATACTTTTTATCAAGTACTCGCCGATAACAATTACTGATACCTATTTTTAGTGACACATGTGCGGTCCGCTTTTGATAGCAGGATGCCAGCCCCCCTCCAGTGTAAATTGTCAGTGTGCATGACAATGGAAATCGCACCAGACTCCTCTTAAAAAAAAGGCTGCGACCAGCCCGCACATATGTGAACTGGCTCCATTGAAAAGACTGCAGGTTCACGTCATGCGAATTGGATGCAGTTCAAAAAGCATTCAATTTGCATACATGCAAAGGTATCAGTTTCAGTATCTGAGCATTTGCACGAGTGTCAAATACTCATGAAAATTCTAAGTGTCAGTGTATTGTTAGTAACTAGTGTTCATTTAAACTTTCGCTTTGTGATCCCTTTTCTTAATAATCCTCCTGATCTCTATGATACCCAGTGACACAAACAGTTAAAAACGATAGAGGCAGGAGGACTGGTTTCAAGTGCAAAAATGAGCCAATAGTATATTAGAAATCAGGAAGAATTTTCTGTTCCAGTTGCAATCTCT
This sequence comes from Pelophylax lessonae, assembly GCF_965119305.1. Taxonomy (NCBI): domain Eukaryota; kingdom Metazoa; phylum Chordata; class Amphibia; order Anura; family Ranidae; genus Pelophylax; species Pelophylax lessonae. Next base: position 452,566,882 of record NC_138768.1, read on the forward strand.
TAAAGTGGAGTTTGTGTCCCCTAATTCATTTTATTTTATTTTTTTTAAATACTCTGCCGTAATTGGGTCCATTTCAACTGCAACATTTAATGTCATTAATGTGGTCCTTTTATTTTATGTTTAAATCATGCAAAAGCAACCTGAACTTGGAAGCAGGCAGGGTCTATCTCTGCTGTTGGCACCTGAAGCTCTCTGGTCTTCATTTCCCAAGAATACCCAGCATGCACCTCCATATTGTGCGTGGCGCTGTTTAAGTATTAGGCAATTCCCATGGACTCCTGAGATAGATGACACTGATATCCCAGGAGTCCATGTGAATCCCCTAGTGACGAAATCGCCTAGGTGACCGCAGCCAGAAGTGCTGCATAAAATAATTGCAAATAAGTTAATAAAAAATATTGCCTTTATAATAGCATTCCGAATGGGCATGACAATGATTGGACATTTAAAAAAAAATGGGTGGAACTCTGCTAAATCATCTTGCTTGGATTAGTTAAAGCGGATTAAATGCATTATTTATTTCACATCCCCATGTTTACTCTGCTTTATATATAAGCCATGCTTAAAAACAAAAAAAAAAAAAATCCTTTCTAGTTTGTAAAAATTATCATAATCTGATGAACCAAGTCAAAAATATACACGTATGCCTAAGTGACTGTAAATACTGAGACAGCAGACACTTGTGCTTTTTTTTTTTTTTTTTTTACAAGACCCTGTTCAAACCATGATTTCTGCCCACTGCTATATATGCTCTGGTATAAAAAAGTAGTACAGTATTCCTGTCTATTAGGACTAAACAGTCAGATTTTGCTGCTCAGCAGTGTTCAAGAAATAAATGCTTCTACACATTCTGTAAAGCCCTTTGCAATAATAAATGAAAGGGACTAAAATTTAAAATGAGCCACCCTCTAGATGACAATTAATCATACTTACCAGACTTGCTGCGGTTGACCCCAATCTGATACTTCTGGGTGAGTTGAAAACCTGTGTTCCTGCGGGTTCTTCCCCAGCCACTACAGCACTAGTGCATCCCTGCAGGTCTCATTCGCCTTTAATCAGAATAATGCAAAGCCCTGCTCCAGGTTGCAGTATATCTTCCTTTGCCCAATCCTAGGTGAGGCACACTGCCATTCAGCTCATTAAAACCTAGAAAAAACCCTGCAAACAAAAATCTGCTGGCTGCCCAACAGGCTGCAACCGTGCATAAACCCTTATGCCAGCCTGCCTAGGCTTCTCACTTGCCTTTATTTTTTACAGCTTTTTTTTTTCCATTTTTGACCCTTCTGTCAAAAAGAGAGCACAGGGCAAAGCTTCCTTAGAAGTAAGATGGCATTATTATAATAACACAGGCACAGAGATTTGTTGACCTTTTACACATGCCTGAGGGTAACTGAGTGGGCATTAAGTGAAAAGTGTGAGTCTTCCACTATGCAGCACAGAAATATAAATAATTCCTAATAATCCATTATTTGTGGTTTAAAAAATGTTCCCCAATGAAACCCAACAAAATGATGGCTTATGTGAACCGGGACCTCATAAAATCATTATTCTGAATCAATCTGATCAGGAGCCCTTATCTGCATGTCATACATCATATTTTGAGAGCTTTGATAAAATGCTGGAATTTTTTTTTTTGTTACATTGCCAAACTTCTGCATGCATATGGCCAACCTTCTAGCTGACTGAAACACGCATATATATTTATGTAAATAAAGCCGTTGTGTGAAGTAGATACACAGCTTTAACCTAACCTAGGATGATCTCCAGAGTTTAAAGGCTTCTGGATCAAATAAACCGTCCATCTAAAACTCTTTATACCTTGCAGTTCCCTAAATGAATGACAACATGTTTTACCATATACAGTACCATGATAATGGTTTCAACAATGCTGGAGTTCCAGAAGAAGATATGCTAAAATGCCACCTACACAGGCCCTCCATCATGGCTGGGCAAGGCACTTTTACCAAGGGCAGCAGCCAACATTTAAGTACCCGTCCTGCTGGTCCAACACAAGCCATGGATTTTTTCCTTCAATATACTGTGTTGGATACGTTGATTAGATAAAGATGTTCCTATTCTGAATGTGCATTCTTCTGTCAGGTGCTTCAATAAAGTCTTTTCCTTTACAAAAGAAATGCCAGCTTGCTTAGTATGTTCTGTAGCATCTTGCCCATGACCTCGGTCAGATGTCTCAGCAGATGAAGATGAGCTCATATATCTCTCTACTTATTCCTCTCAACTGTGTCACGCTTGGCTCTGAAACAATTTCAGGATGTGATGTTCAATGACCTGTTGGACTAGAGAAAATTGTAACACCATAAGCTTGACAAAAAACAATCTCAAGTCCATTAATTTCTCTGTTTTCTAACTCTATATTGGCTTCCAGGGTTATATCTGTCTTCTGTGTGTCAACAGTTTTAAATTGTCCTTCAGCTCAAAAACCATGTTATAGCTACAGCACAGTCACTTTGCTTTAATGCAAGTAGCAACTATAGAACATGCCTAGTACCTATAAACGGGGTAGGCAATTTCGTCACTCCAGCTGTTGTGGAACTTCAAGTTCCATGAGGCACTGCATGAAATAGTCACAGGCATGATGGCATTTGTGTCACCATGGCTGGAGTGTCAAGCTTGCTTACCCCTGTAATAAACTATGCAAAATGGTTTAAACACACAGATCAAATACATAAGTGGGAGCTGTTTCATCTACTAAAATGTAGAACGGTCTCTGTCCATCCAGGTCTTTAATTTACACAGCTCTGGCAGGACAAGAGGGCTGATTTTTCTCTATTGCAATTAAATACTACATCTAGGGCCTTGTTCTTACCCCAGCTTTTGCCTGGAAAGGGAAGGAGAAGCAACACTTGCTCATCTCTCACTTTGCTGTTTTCTTTAAGCATGCTCTTTGCTGACAAAAGGGCACTGCAACACAGCTTTTTGGATTCTTGCACTGCCCCTCCCTCTGCCAGTCTGAGATGTTGAACAGCCGTAGCCAAAAGTTTTTAGTATGACACAAATATACATTTTTACAAAGTTTGCTGCTTCAGAGTTTTTAGATCTTTTTGACAGATGTTACTATGGTATACTAAAGTATAATTACAAGCATTTCATAGGTTGAGTATTTGGCGCTCACGTGACTGCCCGTTTCTCTCATTCTCTCCTCCCCACTGACGTCAGCAGGAGATTCTTGGCCCCTCAAGCTGTAGTGGTCAGATTGAGAGAGGAGTCTGGTCACATGAGCGCCGAGGGGCGCTCTGAAATAAGGTATAGAACGACACCCATCATTATCAAACAGAGAGGATTGTATGAAGACAACGCAGTGGCTTAACCACCACAGTTTATCAGAGTCAATATTTGCAGCGTTGACCCTTCTTTTTCAAGACCCCTGTAATTCACTATGGCATGCTGTCAATCAACATCTGGGCCACATCCTGACTGATGGGAGACCATTCTTGCATAATCAATGCTTGCAGTTTGTCAGAATTTGTGTAAATTTATTTTTTTTGTTCACCAGCCTCTTGAGGATTGACAACAAGTTCTCAATGGGATTAAGGTCTGGGGAGTTTCCTTGTCATGGACCCAAAATTTCAATGTTTTGTTCCCCATGCCACTTAGTTCTCACTTTTGCCTTATGGCAAGGTGTTCCATCATGCTGGAAAAGGCATTGTTCCTCACCAAACTCTTCTTGGATGGTTGGGAGAGGTTGCTCTCAGAGTATATTTTTGTACCATTCTTCATTCATGGCTGTGTTCTTAGGCAAAACTGTGAGTGAGTCCACTCCCTTGGCTGAGAAGCAACCCCACACATGAATGGTCTCAGAATGCTTTACAGTTGGCATGACACAGGACTGATGGTAGTGCTGACCTTTTCTTCTCTTAACATCTGTAAAACGTGATCGTTGCTTCTGAACTTCAAGAGAAAAGTCAGGAAACACCATAACATTCACGTTTTGAAAGGGGATATTTCCAGGTTCCCTAGTAAGGCACAGGACTTTATCCCAGTCTCGGTAATTGAGTAGTTTAGCAATAAATGTGCGGGACGGTGCACCCTCAGGGGGGCGGCGGGCTGGCATGCGGTGGGCCCGTTCAACCGCAAAGGTAGTGGAGAAGGCCTCCCTTCCATATGTGGAAATAAGCAGATTTTCCAAAAATATAGGGGGGTCAGCAGCCTCAGGGAGCCCCACAAAACGAAGGTTACAGCGTCTAGCCCTGTTTTCTAAGTCATCCTGTTTCTGGGCAAGTTGTTGTCTTTGGCGCTGAAGTGCCTCAGCAGTGTGTTGTAAAGGAAGGACAGCATCCTCTGTCTGTGTGAGCCTAGTCTCAGCCTCCGTGACCCGATCCCTAAGCTTGGATAGATCTTGTCTGATCAGGGACATGTCCACCTTCACCTCCTCTATTTTGGCTGTAAAAGTTGCCTGACATGTGGAAATAGCGTCCAATACCTGAGAGAGGTCCAGAGCAGGAGGCGCGGCGCCATCTTGCAGAACAGGGCCTGGATCATGTCGGCGAAACTTGTCCAGGGAAGCAGCGGCAGCAGAGGAGGACTTTTTAGGCGGAGACATAGTCAAGACACCCGGGAGCAAGGCACGCAGGTCGGTAAGTAAGATCAGACGTGGGACACGCAGGATGGGAGATACAGGATCGACCGAGAGCGGAGCTAGGCACGCTTGCGACCTATTCCATTGCCTTCCAGGCCACGCCCCCCTCACCTTTTCTTCTCCAGACAAAGTGTCAAAAACAATCGCAGTCCTATCCCGGTACCTTTTGCAGAATATCAGTCAGTCCCTGATGTTTTTCCTGGAGAAAAGTGGCTTCTTTGCTGCTCTTGACACCAGGCCATCCTCCAAAAGTCTTTGCCTAACTGTGCATGTAGAAGCACTCACAGCTGCCTGCTGCAATTCCTGAGCAAGTTCTACATTGGTGGTGCCCTGGCGCTTGCTGCACTTTCTTGGGCGCCCTGATGCCTTGTTCACAAATGCAGTGAAATTTTTTTTTGAGGGATTAAGTTAATTTTCATGGCAAAAGAGGGACTTTGCAATTAATTGCAATTCATCTGATCACTCTTCAGAACATTCTGGGATATATGTAAATTGCCATCATAAAAACTGAGGCAGCAGACTTTGACACAAATATTAATTTTCACATTCTCAAAAAACCTTTGGCTATGGCTGTACAAGGGGTTGTATGGGGCAAATACCAAATCAAATTCAGTTACTTACACTGCTTGCATCTAAACAACACTATATTTAATGATATCAATAAATGAAGAACGGCATTCATTTGTGTCTTAGATCTGGCTGGAGTTCAGCTTTAAAAATTCACAATGCCAATTCAACAACAAAAATTTCATCTTACCAATCCTTTTTTTTATGGCCTTTTTGCCCACGTGACTTCTTCCTTCCTACCCTGAGGAAGTCACAGGGGCAAGTGATGTAACGCTCAGGGCAGAGCTTTGGTAACGTCACTTCCAGTCCCGAGCCAAAACTGAAAAGTACATGTTTTCATGCTGGTAATGAGTCAGACTCCTAAAGAACACGTGAGTAAGCTGTATTGCATTTTTTATATAATTTTATTACCAATTAACAGGTGCTGCACTATTGGAGGCCTATTCTTTCCTCTTTTCAATATTATAAACAGACACGGTGAAGGGTGCCTGTGATTTAAAGGGGACCTGCCTTATTAATATTACTTATTGGAGACACTTGTGAAATGCTTGTGGGCGGGAGATATCACCAGATCACTGGACAAAGCGCATTGTGATCTGTATATTTATATAGATCCACTGACAAGGTGAACGAGCATTTCTATTGGTGGTGGAGCATGGAATTAGATACAATACTACACAAGAATTGTTGATGAATTATCATTCATTTGGAATTCTTTTAATTATTTATGGTATGCTATTAGACTTTATATGTGCACATTTATGGGGTGTTCTACTTTACATCAACTTCAAATAAATATACATATCAATGGCAAAGCGTCACAGGGATTTATTATATATCACTGGAAACTTTTTATGTGATTCCTGGCAGTGCACAGAAAATGTATTTTATTATTTTTAAGCTGACCTGTCCGCTGTCTGTTGGAAGGGATTTAAGCAGCTGAAGCTGCTAGGTCACTTCCACACATCATGTAAGGTACCACCAACAGCCCTGTAGCAATAAAGTAAACATTTTAAAAAGTAAAACCTCCTGCCCCAATGTATCTAAACCTGCAGGTTGGGTGTGCCTACGTATAACAAAAAAAGCTGAGTTAGGCTTACCAGTAACTCCTTTTCTGAGAGTCTTCCAGGACAGCCCATGAGACCTAGGGCTCCTCCTACCAGGACAGGAAACACGTTAACCCCACGAGATAAAAGGCGGCCCTCCAGTCCTCACCCTTCAGTATTTCTCGAGAACCGTAGGACATTCCTGTAAAACATATGCATAATACAAGACATCACCACGTGGGAATCTGGCTGTCCTGGAAGACTCTTAGAAAAGGAGTTACCGGTAAGCCTAACTCAGCTTTTCTCTAGTCGTCTTCCAGGACAGCGCATGAGACGTTGAGCCAGAACTTACCAGTCTAGGGAGGGACTACTGCCTGGAGAACCTTTCGACCAAAAGCCTGCTCCTGGGAAGAGAGGAGGTCCAGGTGATAATGTCTAACAAAGGTCGAAAAATTAGACCAGGTAGCTGCCTTACATATTTGTTCCGGCGAGGCACCAGCCCTTTCAGCCCAGGATGTGGATAAAGCTCTTGTTGAATGTGCGTTGACAAAAGGCGGAGCAATATTTTTAACTCTGTAGGCTTCAGAGATTGTCTGCTTTATCCACTTGGCTATAGTGGCCTTAGAGCCTCCATTACCCTTGTGTGTCCCTGAGAAAAGAACAAATAAGGCTTCAGACTTCCTAAAGGTCTTGGTAACCTCTAGGTAGGCAAGAAGAATCCTTCTGACATCCAAAAAATTAAAATCCTTTTCTTTGTCATTTTTTGGAAAATTACAAAAGGTTGGTAGTACAATATCCTGTGATCTATGAAAGGAAGAGGCTACCTTTGGCAAAAACCCTGGATCGGTTTTTAACACTACTCTGTCATCAAAAATTATAAGGAAAGGCTCCCTAATTGAGAGAGGGCCTGAAGTTCACAGACTCTGCGAGCTGACGTAACTACAATCAGGAACGCAGTTTTCAGTGTGAGAAATTTCACTGGCAAATATTTCAGAGGCTCAAAAGGAACAGTCACCAAGGCCGGAAGGACTAGAGAAAGGTCCCAGGTAGGACACGATCTGACTACTACTGGTTTTGACCTGGCGATAGCCCTAAAAAACCTTGCTATAATGGGTTTCTCTAGAAGGGAGTACTGGAAAAAAATGCTAATGGCTGCAGTCTGTACCTTTAAAGTACTAAGGGATAGACCCTTGTTGGCACCCTCCGGAAAAAATTCCAAAATAGATGGGACGTCAGGGAATACGTTTTGATTATCAGATAACCAAGAGTTACATTTCTTCCAAACTTTGCAGTATATAGCTCTAGTGGTAGGCTTTCTAGAACTAACTAGAGTTTTCACAACTTTGTCTGAGAACCCCTGGGAGCTTAGTATCTGCTCTTCAGATACCAAGCTGTCAAGTTTAAGGATGCCATCTGAGGATGAGCTATCGAACCTTGAGTCCGCAGGTCCTATCTCAAAGGTAGAGCCATTGGAGGCTCCAAGGCTAGTGACTGTAGGTATGAAAACCATGGCCTTTTGTGCCAAGAGGGGGATATCAGAATCAAGTTGGTGTCTTCCAAGAGAAATTTCCAGAGGACTTCCGGGATTAATCTGATAGGAGGGAAGGCATAACAGAGGTTAAATGCCAGTGATTCGCAAAAGCGTAGATCCCCAGAGACTGATCCCTTGAAATCAGGGAAAAAATCTCTCTGTGGGAGACCCCACCGGGCAGAAATTTCCGCAAAAATTTCCGGGTTGAGGGCCCAATTGTCCCGACACACCTGATAGCAGCTGAGGTAATCTGCCAAACAATTCTGAGCCCCTTTCAAATGAATTGCTGAAATGGAGGCCAGATTTGCCTCTGAACTGCAATGTTTGACTTCTTGTACCCCCTTGTTTGTTGAGGTACGTTACAGTTGCAATATTGTCGGAGCGGATCTTCAGATGGCGTCCTCTGATGTCTGCCTGAAAAACCTCTAAGGCTCTCAGCACCACCAGGAGCTCTCTGATTTGATGACGCTCCTGCTTCCAGTGGGGACCATTCTCCCTGTGCTATCTTGTCTTGAAGATGGGCTCCCCATCAGAAAGAGCTTGCATCCGTTGTTATTCTTTATATCGGAATGACCCATTCCAACCTTCTTGTAAGGTGAAATGAAGACCTCCACCACCACAGGGTTCTCTTTACTTTGGAGGGAATTTTTACCTTCAAGTCCAAGGAACTTGGAGATCTGTCACAGATCACAGATTCCTAGAAGGAATAGTTGAAAAGGACTTTTTTGAAACCGTGCCCGAGGCACAGCTGGAAAACAGCAGGTCATAAGGCCTATGGCTCTTGAAACATCTCTAAGCAAGATCCACTGATTGGTCTGCGAGGATGCCATCCTCTGAGCTATTTTTGAAACCTTTATCCTCTGAATAAAAATCTTTTGATCTAGTGAGGAAATCTCGTACCCGAGGTATGTCACTCTTTGAGAAGGTTTTAGAGAAGATTTCTCTTTGTTGACCAACCAGCCTTACTCCTTCAGGAACTTCTAAATTATCCGGAGATCCTTTTCTCTTTTTTCTAGCTTTTGGTACAAATCTGCCATTACTAGGAGGTCATCCAGGTATGGGATTATCAAAATAGATTTTTGTGTTAACGGGGCCAATGCTTCCCCCAGGACTTTTGTAAAGATGCGTGGGGCTGACAACAACCCAAAGGGCAGTGCTTGGAACTGGAAATGTCAGATCTCCGGTCCTAGCCTTACTGCTAGTCGTAGAAACTTTTGGTATGCTGGGTGAAAAAGGATGTTTACTTCCACATACCTAAAGTCCAGCGTTGCCCTGAAGCACCCTGGGTAAAGCAAATTTCTTATGGAATACACTGATTCCATGCAAAAGGGTTTGTATCTGATAAAGTGCTTTAGAGCACGTAGATTTAGTATTAAGCAATAATTCCCGGAGGGTTTCTTTACCACAAACATGTGGGAGTAAAACCCTTTGCCCTGCTCTGCTTCTAGAATTAGGACCAAAACATTCTGATCCACTAAGTCTCCTAACTGGAGACCCAGGACAGTAGCCTTCACTCAAACCCCAAGTAGACTGGTGAATAACAATCTCACCGGAGGCCGAGCATCTAACTCCAGTCTGTGTCCCTTGGCCACCAGATCTAGAATAAAAAGGCTTGAGGTGACCTCTTTCCACTGTGGGAGGAAGGCCCTTAATCTTCCCCCCACTCTGCGGAATGAGTTATTGCAGCTTGGCGGGTTGAGGAGGGTTAAACAAGACCCCCCCCCCTACCTTTGTGGCAAGTCTAATGCTTCTTGGGACTGGCCTCCTTTTCTTGCGGATCCTGCTGTCTACCCCCCTTCCCTCGAAAAAACTTCAGAGGAGTTGGGAACTTCCTCTTTTCTAGAAACAAGCTCTTTTTATCGGCAGTACGTTCCAGAGCTTCTTGTAACCTGGGACCAGTGTTAATTTTGGCAGCAAATTTCAATTTAGTTTTAGTCTTAGGACTAAAATGGCATTTTAGTTTTAGTCCCATTTTAGTCTTCTGCAAGTGTTTTAGTTTTAGTCGTATTTAGTCGACTAAAACTCCAGTACATTTTAGTCGACTGAAACTCATTTTAGTCATCTATAATCGAATGGGTGTAGTTCAATTGTAATTTGTAATGCATTATTTAAGCATTTCTCTACAATTTCCAAACTCATTATATACTACTGCTGGTCCTGGAGTGAAAAATCAAATATGTTATTATTTATGGTATTAAGCTTTGAGCATGCACCAGTGCTAATTTTGGCAGCAAATTTCGATTTAGTTATAGTCTTTTGACTAAAATGCCATTTTAGTTGTATTTTAGTCTTAAGACTAAAATGCCATTTTAGTTTTAGTCGTATTTTAGTCATCTGAATTGTTTTAGTTTTAGTCTAATTTTAGTCGACTAAAATTGTGTTAATTTAGTCGACGAAAACGTTTTAGTCGGTTTTAGTCGACGAAATTAACACTGCCTGGGACCAAAGAGATGGTCGCCTGTCAGGGGAAGACTACATAAGTGCAATTTAGAAGAAGGGTCTCCTGACCATGTTTTAAGGCAGAGACTTCTTCTGGCTAAATTAACTAACGTCGAGGTCCTAGCTGTCATCCTAACCGCCTCAGCGGAGGAATCAGCCAAAAAACCTACTGCCTGGAAAAGAAGTGGAAAAGATTTAATAATCTGATCCCTTGGTGTGCCGGCAGACAAGCAAGTCTGTATTTGTGAAAGCCATAACTCCAAGTGTCTGGTTATACAAGTAGACTCTAAGGCCTGTTTGAGACTAATAGTAGATGCCTCCCAGGCCCTGCGCAACACGATATCCCCTCTCTTATCCATGGGGTCTTTAAGTGTACCCATATCATCAAAAGCTAGATCCATCTTTTTTGGAAATCTTTGAGAGGGGCATCCAACTTGGGATACTTGTTCCACGACTGTGCCATGTCATCAAAAGGAAACCTCCTTTTCAGGTTGCTGGAGAAAAAAGGTTTATTTTCAGGATTTTCCCATTCTAATCCAATTGTATCTAGAAGGGAACTGTGCACAGAAAAAACCAAAAACTCTGGCCTTTTTCTTATGCATTCCCTCATACATAAGATCATGTTTAGATAACTGAACCTTCTCCTCTTTAATTTCCAGCGAAACATAGACAGCTTTTAATAAATCAACCACATCCTCTAATGACAATTTGTATCTAGAGCCCCTGACAAATTCCCTATCCTTAGGCTCTTTCCCTGATCATTCCTGTGAGGAATGGGGAGACGCAGACTTCCCTCCTGCACCCTGCGGAGGAACTCCATCCATTGGTCTAGCTGAGCCTTGATTCTGAGAGGGAGACTGCATTTTGTCAATAATACTCTTAAAAGAACTAAAAGGTAGGGGTTAGGTTATCTCTAACTGAAGTAAGCATCTTTTGTGAGGAAACAGCTGGATCATCTTTCACTAAACTGTCTATGAACGAACGGCAGACCACTTTACTTTGAGGAGCTCAGTTTTGCCCAACAAACTGCACACTTCCTTGTGGATGTTTGCACCGGGACTTTGTCCAGAGCCTTGGTCTGTAAGACATTAAACGACATTTAGTCTGAGCATTAGCCACCCAAGTCTTCAAACACACCCCAGTGCAGGAGAGAGGAAGAGTGCCCCTTTTTCCAAGCCCCCTAGCTATGGTGAAGGAGAGAACCCCCCCCCCGTATATGCAAGAAGGAAGAGTCCCAAGACTTACCTGAGAGGTGCTGATGCCAGAGCCTGCATCCGCTGCCTGGGCAGTTACTGCAGAGGAATCCATTCCGCTCCGTTAGTGTCCCACAGCCTCTGCTGGGTCTTCACACAACATCAGCCGCCCAGCATCTCCTGTTCGCGCTTCACAGAGACCGGAACCAGCATCTCCGGTGCCCGCTGATGACGTCCCTGCGACCGGAAGTGACCCTGTCACTTCCTGAAGCCAGCGTGGAACGCAGGAGCTCCACCTCTTCCGCCCTACATGTGGAGCAGATACAGGGAAGGAGCCCTGAATTAGCTGTGCTCTCACTGGAACACAGCCTCTGCTGCTGCCTAGGATGGCCCACCGGAACAGAATAGACTCAAAAGGACAGACCATAAGACTAAGAGAACAAGGTTCCTAGGAAACGTTACCCCCTGTCCGGAGGAAACACTAATACTGAAGGGTGAGGACTGGAGGACCGCCTTTTATTTGGTGGGGTTAACGTGTTTCCTGTCCTGGTAGGAGGAGGAGCCCTAGGTTTCATCAGCTGTCCTGGAAGACGACTTGAGAAAAAAAAATTCTGCTACACATATTAGGTATTGTCGTACAGGTCAGTACGTTAGAGTAATCATTTCAGAGACCCACACAGGTTTAAGGATTGACATGTTTGGAATTTACTCAAAGCAAACTCATATTTCTCCTCTATATTTCACAAAAATGGGTAGTATATTTTCTTTGTGCTTACTAAAATTATTTTAGTGTATTTATTTTTTTTTTATACTGAAAATATGGGATTGATAAACAGTTGTGCAAATATCACATGACCAAAAAAAAAAAAACTACCAACATTTCATTTACCAAGGTCTCTGCTTTAAAAGGAGTTCACCACTTTGTAGGAAAAAAATAATAAATGGACATTTTTTTGCGGATAAAAAAAAAAAAAAAAAGCATTTATTATTTTTTTCCTTTGGAGCCTGTAAAGCATTGTAGCAGCGATCAGTAGATCACTGGTGCCATGCAAATCTGCCAGTGTACCTGCTTGCCCATACCTCCCCGTCTGGCAAAGCTGATACAATCTGACAGAAAGAGAGAATGAACTACCACGGCGCTCAACAGCACTGTGGTAATGTATTCAAAGCTACAAGCCGACAGCTTGTAGTTTTCCATTTACAGGACACTACGAATAAGTGCCGCGGAGCAGAGCCCTGCTCCACCATATTTTTTTTAAACTGTGACAGCTAGCTGTCATAGCAGGGGGTCGGACTGTTCGGAACATGTTACATCCTAAATATGGGTGTAACATGTAACATAAGGTAAACTTATCCTTTAAACTCCCATTAATATCTATGTCTACACTCCTGAACCTGAAAGGTGCTTTTACCCTTTCACTTCCAGCAACCTATGTCATACGCTTGCTGCAGGGGTGTTTTACACCTACTCCTAGCTGCTTCCACAGACCCCCAGTAGTGCGGTCCCCTCCATCCCCACATACATACGAATGGAAATGTGTCGGGCTGATAAACTTTGAAAATGTTTTTTTTAGCTACAGGTTATAGATTGCTGCATACATTGACATGAAACAAGTAATCTAGGGCAATTATTCACAGTTATCTATAACTAATGGACACTACATACTAACCCACTATGACCAGCATGTTAACTTTTATAAAGCTGAACGTTGCTGAAAATTATGAGCACAGCTTCTGCTTTCAGTGAAATTATATTTCATATACCTTTTTTATGACCCAGTGCCACAGCAAGATCCATTGGGGTATATCCAGAATCTGCCTCCATAGTTATGTCAGCTCCTCTCTCTGTTGGTATAAAATAAGCATGTTAAAAAAAAAAAAAAAAAAGGAGGTTAAAATGTACAAACACACTCATATTCAAAAATCTATTAATGTGGCTGACTTTATAAAAGGATCACATTATTTATACATTAACATATACATATGTTATTTATACATTCATAACCCCCCTCCCTGTTAACATCACAAATCACAGCCCCTCAATGTATCTTCCTATAGATTACACTATACTTTGAGCATTAGTGTTACAATCTGATTTGTTGCTTTCTTTTACATATGTTTCTGAAAACTAGAAACAGAATTGTCATGATGTAGAAAATAATGCTTTCACGTATTCCTGAACAGGCACGCTTCCCTTTCCCAAAACAAACTAGACCACTTCACTGATAGAATAGTTCAGCTAGGGAAGAAAGTTTTAATAATATTACCTAATAACACCTCCACACATTTCACATGATTCCCTCTTACAGCATACAGTAATGGCGTCCCTCCATTCTGTAACAAAAAGTTTATGTAAGAAACTCGCAGTGTGTGCACATTTGTATCAAAATAACTAGCTCCGCTGTGTTAAAAATGACTTGGAGAGTAATTTCAAAAGGTAACTGATCAAGATCAGAAATTCTTAATGTATCCCCCACACTTCAACAATTGTAAATAATTCAGTGCAGTTTCCCTTTCAAATGAAGCCGACAATCATTAAAATGCCTTGGGATCCATATTCCTTCTGGCTTATCTCAACTATTCCTGTTGAATTTCCAACATTTAGAGTGCACCCAGAAAGTATTCACAGTTCTTCACCTTTTCCACATTCTGTTGTTACAGCCTTATTCCGAAATCGATTAAATTCATTATTTTCCTCAAAATTCTACACAAAATAACCCATAATAACAACGTTAAACAAGTTGGTTTAAAATCTTTGCAAATTTATTAAAAATAAAAAAACGGGAAAAAAAGCACATGTACATAAGTGTTTACAGCCTTTACCATGACACTCAAAATTGAGCTCAGGTACATCCTGTTTCCACTGATCATCCTTAAGATGTTTCTACAATTTGATTGGAGTCCACCAGTGGTAAATTCAGTTGATTGGACATGATTTGGAAAGGCATACACCTGAAAATTGACTTGGAGTCAATTTTATGTAAACAAGATTATAAAATTATGAAACCGTTTTATAGTCGGTTTGTTGTCTATGTTTCTATCTTTTACATAAAAAGAATTTTCATTCGAAAAAGCCTTTTTTCTTCTCATCATACCTTGCTTGATTTGGCTTTCAAGCAGGACCTCCGTATTTACAAAAATGGGCAAGGGACCTGAACACAACACTCTCTAAAGAACAAAAAAACCACATACTCTTATTTGCCCACAAATCTTTCTGCACGCTGTAGTCCCCCTTTTTGCCCCCACTCAGAGCTGCTGATAAGGCAGTACAGCCAGCCCTCCTGTACTGGGCCCAGGCCCGAACTGTTCAAAAGAGGGGCCCGGGCACCTGCTGAGCAAGAAGTCTGGCTGTACTGTCTTATTGCAGACACCGATCCTCTTCTGCCCCCCACCCCCGGCAGCACTGCCCCTGTCTCCTCTTCTTTCCACCTCTGGCTGCACTGCCGGGGGATTGGTCACTGGAAGTTCTGAGGATCTGAAAAAAAGAATTGCTGCTCTACACAAAGATGGCCTCGGCTATAAGAAGATTGACAAGACCCTGAAACTGAGCTGCAGCACGGTGGCCAAGACCAGACAGTGGTTTAACAGGACAGGTTCCACTCAGAACAGGCCTCGCCATGGTCAACCAAAGAAGTTGAGTGCTCAGCGTCATATCCAGAGCGTGTCTTTGGGAAACTGAGGTATGAATGCTGCCAGCATTGCTGCAGAGGTTGAAGAGGTGGGGGGTCAGCCTGTCAGTGCTCAGACCATACACTGCATCAAATTGGTCACATGGCTATCATCCCAGAAGGAAGCCTCTTCTAAAGATGATGCACAAAAAAAGTCTGCAAACAGTTTGCTGAAGACAACCAAGACTAAGGACATGGATTACTGGAACAATGTCCTGTGGTCTGATAAGACCAAGATAAACTTATTTGGTTCAGATGGTGTCAAGTGTGTGTGGCGACAAGCAGGTGAGGAGTACAAAGACAAGTGTGTCTTGCCTACAGTCAAGCATGGTGGTGGGAGTGTCATGGTCTGGGGCTGCATGAGTGCTGCCGCCACTGGGGAGCTACAGTTCAATGAGGGAACCATGAATGCCAACACGTACTGTGACATACTGAAGCAGAGCATGATACCCTCCCTTCGGAGAATGGGTCGCAGGGCAGTATTCCAACACAACGACCCAAAATACACCTCCAAGATGACCACTGCCTTCCTAAAGAAGCTGAGGGTAAAGGTGAAGAACTGTCCAAGCATATCTCCAGACATAAACCCTATTGAGCATCTGTGGGGCATCCTCAAAAGGGAAGGTGGGGGAGTGCAAGGTCTCTAACATCCACCGGCTCCATGATGTCGTCATGGAGGAGTGGAAGAGAACCCCAGTGGCAACCCGTGAAGCTCTGGTGAACTCCATACCCAAGAGGGTTAAGGCAGTGCTGGAAAATAATAGTGGCCACACAAAATATTGACACTTAGGGCCCAATTTGGACTTTATAACTTAGGGGTGTACTCACTTTTTTGTTGCTAGCGGTTTAGACATTAATGGCTGTGTGTCGAGTTATTTTGAGGGGACAACAAATTTACACTGTTATACAAGCTGTACACTCACTACTTTACATTGTAGCAAAGTGTCATTTCTTCAGTGTTTTCACATGAAAAGATATAATAAAATATTTACAAAAATGTGAGGGGTGTACTCACTTTTGTGAGATACTGCATGTCCTCGGTCACTTCCAGCCAGGGGAAGGGGGCCCTATCAGTTTTTGTTTTTACTCCAGTTTCCCTTCCCTGTCTAGGCGCCTTAGGGTGTCACCTTTTCCATCCAAAAGAAAAAAGTAAAAAAAACAAATGCTGTTTTGTGTTTACTACCCGGTTACACTGTTCATTTAATATTGTGTTGTATATGGTACATGCACATTTGCCACCCTCTGTTTTCTTTTTCTTAAGTTCACTGAGATACCAACCTATTTGTTTCATCATGTACCTTTAAGGCTCTTTGTCCGTACCATACATTCTGCTAGCAGTTCTGCCTGATGTGTGAGCCTCCTATGTAATATTGTAGCATTTATTGTGTGTTGATCAAAGTCGCCCTTTTCACGAAAAATGCTCACAAAGGTCTGTCTATACTGGATCTATATGTCAAGTCATGCTTTTGTATTTTGATGCATTCCACTAAATAACGATTTTAAAAAACAATCATTGCTTTACAAACAAACATTTACAACTCAAGAAGTTGTTTAGCTAAAAAGTCAGAACAGCAAAAGCAGCCTTGTTTTGCCTTGAAGAATTACGTTGTCTAACTTGAACTTCAGTGCGACCTGTGCGATAAGGGATTATTATTTCTTTTGACTCATTTACTCATGTGTAAGTTTGAACTCAAGCAGAAAAGGATCACACACCTTTTTGACCTCATCCTCATTATAGTTAACGTGTCATATATTTACTTACCCAATCATAGCTGTTAATGTCTACCTTCTGGTTTAGGAGCAGGGTCACAATATCAGAATATCCTCCAGTGCTGGCCAAGGACAAGGCACTTTCTCGTTCTTTGGCCAGGATATGGGGATCAGCACCCTTCAAAAAGAAATGAGCAATGTTGAGCATTTTGTGCAACAGGTCTGATTTTAAATGTATTTTTGTACAAAAAAAAACAAAAAGTAATTAGCATGTCTATATACTTAATTCACTATCAATATCATATGGTGTAGTCAGATCCTCTAACGTAGTTGATAGATTTTGATTTTAAAAATATGCATGATCATTATGTGTTTTGTTTCCTGCAACTAAGATAAGGGCACTACCCAATGTAGTAACTAAAACTGATTTAGAGGGCTTATGCACTGTAGCATTGAGATCCTACCACCTGAATAATACTCCAGCAGTTGAAATATTTAACACTTTCTTTAGCCAAGGAAGAAAATGATGCACTGTTTGCTGCAGGCATACATTATACTACTGGTAATCTATTAGCCATCGAAAAACCTAACCAACTGAAAATACTCTAAAAAAACTTGCAAGCAAAATGGGTCCACTAGGGTATCATGCATAAATCAAGAGGTTTATTGAAGAGCAGAAAGCATACTACATTACAGCTGAGATTTGATGCCTGTTTGTAGCATGCTTCCTGCTCACTAATAAACAATTTATGCAGGATACCCAAGTTGACCTGCTTTGTGTGCATGTTTTTATTGTTGTGGATGGAATAGGCAAGGTCCGGGTAGCCACAAGAATCATCACTGTGTAAAGTTCAGAGCCAGTCTCCCATACAGCAGCAGGCATTGAACTGTCTCTCTATGAAAATACTCTGGACTGGAGTTAGCTAGCAGAGCACAAGGAGCTTAAGGGGAACTCTACAGTGGGCATCCTTAAGGAAAGAAGAAGTCAGCTAATGTTTCGCTGGAGAGTGAAAATCTACCAGGCCCTTCCTCCCATTTTGTATCTTGGGTGGCCAGCTCCTTTTTTTAAAATGCATATAGCAAGTTCATAAATGATCCCTCAAAATCATATCTATTTGCTAAAGAATGGAAAATGGTAGAATCAAGGTGATTATGTTGATTTTCGTGATTTTGGGGTAGTGGGACAAATGTTTATCAAAATAGGATTCATTGAGATCCAAGATAGGGCTGATGCTCTCCCCTCTTTAGGTTTAGGAACTCTAAATAGATTGGAGTAAAATCCTTAAATCCTCTCTCCACAGGAAATGGGGGCAATGACACCTTGGTTCGGAAGACCCAAAAGGACTAAATGGAGATCGGATTTGTGCTGTGACATAGGAAGGGGGGGAGGTGAAAAGCAGAGGTTAGGACAGGGAACAAAACTTTATTCTGTGGCCCTGGTATAACCATCTTCTGCATCCAAGCTGACTCAGAAGCAAGCTGTCCGCAAAGGTTAAATATCCCCCAGCTCTGGATAGTGGAGACGCACCTTCATGTGAAAAAAGGGCTTGTCTAAGGATTTGGTGGACTTTCAGCCACCTGACCTTGCTGGTAGACAAGGAGTTAAGCTTGAGAAGATCTCAACTTGGAAGTTGCTGGAATGGAGAAACAAGAAATGTTTCCTAACAGATAAGGAGGGAAAAGGCTTGTCCTGCTGAGGAAGCAAGTGGTCCTGCCACCAGTAGCATCATTGATGTGAGTATCAAGCAGATTCTCTTATGTAGTCTCTCCATGGCCATCTTTACAAAGATGGTGGCCCTCTCGCTTCCTTGATAAAGGCAATACAGGCCGAAACGCGTCGGAAGCTCCAGATATACAGTCTCTCTCTAAACAGCTCACTTGGCTGAGCACTTACAGACAGAGATCTATATCAAAGTCACCCTTCACACTGTCACTTATTACTTTATTTTCTTCTCACCTTCTCACATGGGTCTATAACCCATTGGCACAATTATGATGATTATCATTGTATGAATTTTTTATTATTTTTCAAATAAATTGTTATACAATTTTACTACAAGTTTACTACCTGACTAGCCCATAAAGTCCCACCCCCTTGGCTTGAGGCACCAAACCCTGCTTTAAGATTAACAATTGGGATGTTGGCTACACTTACCACTCAGGCATCAGGGATCAATCCTCAATCTGCAGACCAGTACTTTGGCCAAAGTGTCCTACTCATGTGTGCTGACATTAGACCCATGTGGAAGAGAAGCATCCAGCAAACCGTCACAACTGAAGTTTGAAGTTGTAACCATTTGCTCTACACATTAGGCCAGGATTAACTGCACCAGTGATAAGATCCCTTTTAAAGAATTTCAACTAGTCAGCCACAGCCTGGCAAAGTAAAGTTACAGCCAAGATAGAGGTGAGGAGCAGGACTCACCAGCAAGAACACTAGAAAGAGGTTCTAGAAATGAACAGCATATCATTTAGGTCCTTTAAAGCAAACCTTTCTCCCCTTTCAATAAAATTCACCTAAGCATTCAGCTCTGCATGCTGATATGAAATCATCCGACATGATATTTTTATTTTTTGCTTTTACTTACATTTTTTTGTGTGCGCTTCCTGATTTCCCTAAAGGCAATAGTGGCATAGCCCTGGCCTGAAAGATGTCCCCTGGAAAGGCATTGTGTCCAGTGCCTATAAGGGAATTTCTTTCCTAGCTTGTAATTACTAAAAAAAAAAAAGTTTTTTAGAGAGTAGCTTAATTTTTATATGGTGCATGCACAACGTGAAGCACATGAGGTCATGAGCTGCAAAATCTGGTAGAAAGTCTTTTTTTTCCTTCAGGCATATAATATTACCAACAGATGAAAAAAAATGATATATAAATGTGGGTGCTAGGTGTTCTTCCAACCTACTACTCTGTAATCCTCTTCTCCAAGGACAACCTTATATGGAAAACCCCAACTTATATTACAATGTATTCACACAAATATTTATTGTCCTCCTTCTCCAGTGTAAAAAATATATAGTGAATTCAGCAATAAACAAGAAGTTCATGTGCCAACTTATACAGTCCACTTTAGTGCTCAGTGATGCAGTTCAATTGTACTCCGATCATGCATGAAAGTACTTTAAATCTTCATGGGCCCTCAAACACACTCCATAACGTAACCCCATTTTATTATTGAATAGCTTGCAGAAATATCAAATAGGAATAAAACTCACATTTTTCCGTGCCTAAGCCGGCACCCAGGGATCTTAGCAGTAGTCGTCCTTTCTCACATGGATATCAGCGTATTTGATATTTCTGCAAGCTATTGATCATTAAAACCGGGTTATGCTATGGAGTGTATTTGATCTCCTTTCTTGGAGCAATATACTGATTTGGAGCCAAAGGAGGAGAGGAGTGGGGAAATAACAGCCTAACTAAACCTGAGCACAAGCTGACCCACAACAAATTGGGTCTTTATATCTGGTGAGTGACAGTGTGTGGAAGGGTGTAGAGGGCACACGAAGATCTAAAGCACTTGTCACTTTCATGCATGATCAGAGCACAATTGAACTAAATCACTAGGGCACTAAAGTGGACTGTATAAGTTGGCATATCAACTTCAAAAATATTGCTGGATTCTCTAAATATTTTTTACACTGGAGAAGGAGGACGATATATATTTATTTGTATGAATACATTGTAATATAAATTGGGGTTTATACAAGTTTTCCATATAAGGTTGTCCTTTTATATGGAGAAGAGGATTACAGACTAGTAGATTGGAAAGACACCTAGCGCCCACATTTATATATCATTTTTTCTGTTGGATTTAAGCTGTGGTTTGGCACACAAAGTGATGGCTAGCAGCAGGGGTCTCTATGATCTTGGTTTTTCCAAGATGCAGGCAACCATACATATTTTTCACATTACTAACAGCTGGCTTCATTATTTTCTGTCAGCCTAACAATGTCATGTGCCTCAGCTTGTGCATGCATCATACCGAACGTTTTTTGTTATTTTATTTTATTGGCAGTGTGAGTTAGTTTATGTGTGGAGTAATCTGTTTATATAAGATTACCTATAGCGCTTGCTGGGTGAAAATTAATTAATAATAACACAATCCTGGTATTATTTTAAGTTCAAACCTATTAAAGTGCATATAACCCCCGTGGACTCAAGTGGTAAATTCATTTTCACATATACATATAAAAGATAATTTAAATAAATAGATAAATTATTGCTAATTCATATGCAATGCATGAGGTATATAAATACTCTCATAAAAATCATGTGCAAAATTTCATGTGCAAAAAGTTCATATATATAAATTATAAGATGACTTCTCAGTGGTGACAGTTCAAAAGTAAAGTGCACAGTGATTGGTGCTTAGTGCTGCTGTGATAGGTTTTCTACTTTATCCCTGGTGTCACTCCTTCTGCTCCACTGTGACAAGATAGAAAGATTTCACACTCACCGGATCATATGGGTCCTATGTGCCTTACGACACTAGGACCATTAGAGCTTTTGTGACCCCCAGGGCCGGGATACGTCCCCTCCAGAAAAGCACCTTCTCCTGCAGCAATGCTCCTCCTGTCATCAACCATTAAATACTTTGTTGAACTCCCTCTCTGGTGGAGCATGGATAATGAATTGTGCTGCTACACGTACCTTCTCCTCATCAGTGTGAGTTAGTGATCAGCGAGTGACACAAGTGCTGAGACTGAGGAATCCATGGGAGGTGATAGCAGGTAAGTAGTACTACTTTCTTAGTTTCAGTTAGCAGAATGTTTTAAGGATTTTAGGTAGTCAGTTTTATTAGGTGGAGAGGAGGAAGATCTGCTTTAATGACATGAACATCCATCACTGGTATACTGCTTGCTTTATTAAGGTGGGACACTGCCAGATTCCAAAGTGGGAAAAATTCCCTTTTGAACAAAATCATATTCCAAATGTTTATAGAGTTAATAAACATTTGGGGGGGTTCACACAGCTTGTAAGGGTGTTTCCAATCTCTGATAAGTTTTTATCTGGAAAAGATCAGAGCGATTCTGAGTCAGTAGAGTCTCTGTGGGCAAATCAGATACAGACTCTATGTGGGAGAAAGTGTGGCAGTGCAATGTGGACTCTGGGAATAACTAAGCGACTTTGAACATAAAGTTTTGCATGACTATAGTGAAAGCCTTAGCTGAAAGGGAAAAGGAACCAGCCATACTCAATACAGCTAAAAAACTTTTGATGATGAAATACACTCTTGGAGGGGAGGGCAATATGATGCTAGGCTGCAGACATCAGATTTTTGAAAAGCATTCCTGGAGCTGTTGGTAGAGTTTGAACAGGGAGTACTAATGGCTCGAAGGCAACTGAAGGCTGAGGATATGATGCAAGGTCTCAGTTACTCATGAAGCCCAAGCAGCTGGTAAAGCCTACTCACAAATTGAGTCTTCAGAGACAAGGTCATACCTGAGTATGTGCCACGGCTCTATACCTGGAGAGTGCAACTAACTTTTACCAATACATCTAAGTCTATAATTGCCCTAACGCAG
Source organism: Pelophylax lessonae (assembly GCF_965119305.1). NCBI lineage: Eukaryota > Metazoa > Chordata > Amphibia > Anura > Ranidae > Pelophylax > Pelophylax lessonae. Next base: position 452,589,156 of record NC_138768.1, read on the forward strand.
AGCCCAGTGGCTAAAGGTCATATTCCTGGGTAGCTCCACAGTATTCAGTCCAATGGGGTCCAGGTATGGCAAAACAAAGTCAAGAAAAGGAATAGCTCACCTGGATAGCTGCATTAACCACTTGCCGACCGCCGCACGACTATCTACGTCGGCGGTCAGCCCCTCACAGGCAAACTAACGTAGGGCTACGTTGCTTGCTTGTGAGGGTCTAGGGAGCGAGCGCGCGCCCCCCGGGGCGCGCTCCCGCTCCCGCGTGGTCACGGACCCCCCCGCGCGTGTGACCAGCGGACCCGATGTCCGCCGGTCACTCGGCGATCGGCGGGGGAGAGGGAGAATGTCAGGCAGCTTGTGTAAACAAACTGCCTGTCATTCTCTTCGCTGCAAAGACACTGATAAAACGGATCTGGTATGTAGATCCGTTGATCAGTGTCTTTACAGCTAGAGCCACAGCCAATCACAGTAGAAACCACGCCCCTAGGGACACACACAGCCCCTCCCTTCCAAATAAAGTTAACCCCTTCACTACCAGTGTATTTTTACAGTAACAGTGCATATATATAGCACTGATTACTGTAGAAATGTCACTGGTAACCCCAAAAGTGTCAAAAATGTCAGTCAAGGGTCCGATCTGTCCGCCGCAATGTCGCAGTACCGCAAAAAAAAATCGCAGATCGCCGCCATTACGCGTTAAAAAAAAAAACAACAAAAATGACAAAAATCTTTCCCTTTGTTAGTAAACGCGATAACTTTTGCGCAAACCAATCAAAATACGCTTTTTGCGATTTTTTTTACCAAACATAGGTAGCATAAAATAAATTGGCCGAAAATTTTTAAAAATTTTGATTTTTACATTTTTTTTTGGGGGAATTTCATATAAAAAAATGTGAAAAATATTGCTATTTTTGCAAAATTGACGCTCTTTTTTTGTTTATAGCGCGTGATCAAAAAATCGCACAGGTGATCAAATACCACCAAAAGAAAGCTCTGTTTGTGGGAAAAAAGGACGTCAAATTCGTTTAGGTACAGCGTCGCACGACCGCGCAATTGTGCGTTAAATTCACGCAGTGCCGAATCGCAAAATACCCCCTGGTCGGAATGGGGGTAAAATCTTCCGGGGCTTAAGTGGTTAAGTCAGAAACTTTTTGAAGAAAAAAAAAATGGTACCTAGGAAAAAGGTTAGATTGCTCTCAGCTGAATAGGGAAAAAGGTGTCTGTCCTTCTAGTACACAAGCAAAAAAAAAAACAGGCATTCTGGCAGTAAGTGGGGTTTATACTGGGTTGGCCCACAAATAGTTTGCCAGTGTCCATTCCTTCTGTAAGCAACCGGCCATCAATGAATGAGAAAGAAAATAGCTTTAAAAACGTCATCCATAATGTCTCTAGCTGTTTGTACCAGGAGGTATATTCTTCTTAAAGATCCAAATAGAATATATCAAAGACTCTAAAGCCCAACGTCAGTCAATTTCTAACTGCTTACAAGGCTGAAAGGCTTCCAAAATCCTGCTACAATGGAAAGTAATAGGAAACTTCTTAGATTTTCATGTCTCTGATGTGAGCTTTAAAGATGAATTCCTTTATAAAGCTTACAGCTACAGAGGTGAACGGTGAACAAGGGTTTGTTTTAAAGTGTTTTTTAAGAATATGATAGTACTTTAGTGTGCATCATTTTTCAATAGCTACACAGTAAAAAAACAAAACAAAAAAACATTACCGTTTCCAAGAGATAACGAATAGTTTCAATTTCTCCAAAAGCAGCAGCCCACATTAGAGGAGTAAAACCCCGCTCATCTGGTCGATTTAGTAAAGTTTCATCTAGGGAAAAAAAAAGATTAAAGAAATAGTAGGCATGCCCAGCCGATAGCACGCACACAGTTGACAATTGTGTAAAATGAGAGGAATATACCTTTCTGCAGATATTCCTTGAGCTGAGTCAGCTCCCCCTGGGCTGCAACCTGATGTACAGATAAAGCTAGTAAAAAGGGACAAACAATCATCCACTTAATAAGCATTTAAAACGTTAATCTATTAAATCTATTCTATTAAAAGATTGACCCTCTGAAATTAGGTGTTTATAAGGGTAAGGGACTATAAATAGGCTTGCATGCTCACTTGGGGTTCTTTCACGCGGGCTTTCCGCCTGGCTGACTCCGTTTTGCTGAGCGGGGATAAATCCGCCGATCCCCGCTGAGCAGGTGGATGACAGGCCCGTCTCCGCTCACTGTGCTGAGACGGACTTATCAGAGCCCCGCTCTCCTCTATGGGAGATCGGATGAAAATGGACCACCTGTCCGTTTTCATCCAATCCTCCAGACGGATGGAAAATAGAGTTACCATCCGTCTGGATTTCATGGAAAGGATCAGATCGGATATCAGCCGCTACTCCATCGGAGGTACATGGAGCGTCCAATCAGGTCCGCCTGAAAAACAGAGGCGGACCTGATCGGAAAGCCTCTGTGAAAGGGGCCTTATAAATACGAGTTGGCCCACACAAGGTGGCGAAACTGTATCCAAACCCAAGAATGGCAGCTTCCCAGTACCACAGCTGTAGTTTATTTTATTTCAGGTTTTTCATATGCCAGTAGCACACTTCCCGGGGTTGACTACCAAAACTGGAGAGTGCAAAACTTGGTGCAGCTAATCAGCTTGTTCAATTAAAAATTAACAAAAAAAAACTGGAAACGGTTTGGCTTTTTAGATTTTTAGTAAATCAACCATACTGTGTCTTTAGAAGAGAAGTGCTCACTCTAGGCCAGCCCTCAAATTTTCCACTCGCCTGCTCTCATTTTGCGAGTGGAAAATGATGTAGGGCGAGCGTGGGGCTGGTCAGGGGAAGAGAGAGGAAGAGGAAAGCTGACCGATAATGACAGAGCGGCGGATCATCCCGCTGTAATAGCTTCAATTGTAATTGCCGGGCGCTCGCCGACACACACAGTCCCGCCTCCTAGCCTGGCTTCTTTGATGGACAGAACACCTGGCCAACCAGGACGTGTGACATCTATCAAAGAAGCCGGGCTAGGAGGCGGGACTGTGTGTGTCGGCGAGCGCCCGGCAATTACAATCAAAGCTGTTACAGCGGGATGATCCGCGCTCCGCGCTCTGTCATTATCGACCAGCTTTATTCCTCTCTCTCTCTTCCCCGTGACAGCTCCTTGGAGAGTCAGCGCCAGAAGGACGAAAAGCCCACCCTGCCATCTAAGACGGGAAGGTGTTAATATAAAGGATCCTTCTCCCTTGGTCACCAATATATGGAACCACTACATCGACTGCAAGGCACTTTTCCACGACCACCAAAATAAGATAACCAAGCTAGACTCCTATCACTAAACAAAGTCTATTCCAAGCTGCACTGGGATGTAAATTGACACCAACCAGAATCCTTTCTACAATTTTGCAATATTCCATAAGGCAACAATAAACGCTGTATTCTTACATTGAAGTGGACCTTTTAGTAACTATATATGTCTCCATGAATAAATTCCTGGCATATCACAATATACAAGAACTAGAAAAAAAAGTTTGTCGAGACAAACTTTAAGTTGGCTTGAGAAAGCCTGACCAGAAAGTTTGAAAAGTTTAGATCGATCGATCGATAGATAGAAAAGGTTTGAAGATCGATAGATAGATAGAAAAGGTTTGAAGACCGATCGATCAAAAAGGTTTGAAGATCAATCGATTGATCGAAAAGGTTTGAAGATCGATCGATCGATAAGGTTTGAAGATCGATCAATCGAAAAGGTTTGAAGATCGATCGATCTAAAAGGTTTGAAGATCGATCGATCTAAAAGGTTTGAAGATTGATCGATCGATCGATAGAAAAGGTTTGAAGATCGATCGATCGAAAAGGTTTGAAGATCGATCGATCGAAAAGGTTTGAAGATCGATCGATCGAAAAGGTTTGAAGATCGATCGATCGAAAAGGTTTGAAGATCGATCGATCGAAAAGGTTTGAAGATCGATCGATCGAAAAGGTTTGAAGATCGATCAATCGAAAAGGTTTGAAGATCGATCGATCGAAAAGGTTTGAAGATCGATCGATCAAAAAGGTTTGAAGATCGATCGATCGAAAAGGTTTGAAGATCGATCGATCGAAAAGGCTTGCGATCGAAAAGGTTTGAAGATCGATCGATCGAAAAGGTTTGAAGATCGATTGATAGATAGATTAGATGAGTTTGAATGAGTTTACATTGATTAGCATCAAAGCTTGATTGAGTCTAATGGGATTTGGAGCTTGGGTCATCTGAACATCCTGTCAATGAAAGTCTATGGGCATTTTTTGGGTTTTTAATTTGAATTTTTAGGAAAACCGTAACTCAAACCAGTCTGAAAAGATATAGCACACCAAGTCAGAACAGTATGAAGGTCTGTGCCGAGTTTGGAGTATGTAGCTTGAACGGTCTAGGAGGAGATAGTGTCCAAAAATTTACCGGCCAGAAAAATAATAAGAAGAAGAAGAATAATAATAAGTTTAAATACAATATCAGTAAGTTGGCTGTTCCAAGCCAACTTAATAATATGCTTTACTTTCTAATCAATAAAGTAGAAAGAAAGTCTACACAAAACCCAGCTGTCAATGTTGCTTCCCCATTGTTCTGATATATTTTTTAGGGTTTTTTTTGCACTGATGGGTACTGTTGAGGTTCCACTGATGGGCACTGTTGAGGCCGCACTGATAAGCTTTAGGGCTTTTTCACACGGAGCGGACCGCATTGCGATCCGCTCCGGCACTTTTTTTTTTTTCACGGAGCGGATGACATTTGTGTCATCCGCTCCGTATGTCCGCATATCATCCCATCAGTTTGCGGATGATATACGGACATAATGTAAGTCTATGGGTATTGCGAATGTCAGCGGATGACACCGCTGACATCAGATTTTCCTTCCTTTCCGTTTTTTGAACGGAGGAAAAATAGGGTTCTGTTCCGTTACAAAAAACGGAACAGAACTGACAGGAAGAAAATCGGATGTCAGCGGATGGTATTCCGCTGACATCCGCAATGCCATTGACTTACATTATGTCCGTAAATCATCCGCAAAAAAAAAAAAAAGATGATTTGCGGACATACGGAGCACCCGTGTGAAAGGGCCCTTATTGATGATGCTGCACTGATGGGCACTGATAGGTTGCATTGATGGGCACCGACGAGGCTGCACTGATGGGCACTGAAAACATTGTTATTAATATCTATTTTTGTAACTTCTGCATTAATGCAAAAACAAAATTTAACAGTGTAATTTTATGAGATCATTTATGAGGGCATGTTTATGGGCGGAATTAGGGGCGGGGCAGGGTAGGAGTTGGGTGGGGCAACTGGTGGCGAGTAACCCTTAAGGCCTGGCTAGTAGCTCAGGACTTTAAATTTTGAGCCCTGCTCTAGGCTGCTCGCTCCTATCTGGACTACAGAACACCTCCAGCTTGCCTTATCACAATACCTTAGCAGGGAGGTTTTCTAAAGTTCACAGACCGGGCTGATAACAGTGTCTGAGATTTTAGTGCAGAGTGCACAGAATAGCACTGGACAAAACCTTTTTGATTGTTTAGTTACCCGCCCAGAAAGGAGCAAATAGTAGTTCAGTGTTACGGTTTTCACACCATTGATGCATCAGCTGGAACTGGACAACTAGGAGCCTGGCTGAATGTTTTCTATTGATTTAAAACCGTAAATACCACATTTAGCAAAAATGCAGTATTTTCCATTTTACTTCAATGGAAAACTTGACTGGAACCGGTATATTATTATTATTATTTCAGGTACTTATATAGCGCTGTCAATTTACGCAGCGCTTTACATATACATTGCACATTCACATCAGTACCTGCCCTCAAGGAGCTTACAATCTAAGGTCCCTAACTCACATTCATACATACATAGTAGGGCCAATTTTTTTTATAGAGGATCCAATTAACCTACCAGCATGTCTTTGGAGTGGTATAGCGTAATGATATTAATTTTCCCCCATTTGCACAGAATAAATGTGCATGCACCTTTAGTAGATGACCTGCTATGCATTTTTTTTTATAGACCCCCATTGAGTATTGGTTTGCAGTTACCTAAACCAAACAATAAATAATCAGCTGTCTTCAGTATAACTATTTACGAATAAGATTCACTCTTTTTCTACTGCAGATTATGAAAGGGAAGAAAATCTCATTAGCTGCTATTGCAACGCTATAAATGCAGCTTAGTGAATCTAGGTACTTATAAACATAGAAGCTCATCTAGCAGCTGTGACTTGGGTCCTGTTATCCTCCTATCTAGGACAGCAATGCAAGCTAACCAAAACATAGAAAGATTATGATTGTAACTTGATCAGGAATTTTAGTTAACATTTGTTTTCACATGGAGCAGTATGGCTCAGCTTTATTGCTGGTGATACACAAGAAGTTTTTGCAGCTTTAACCAGCTGTTACTCACAAAGAGGACTGGACCAATGACAGTGTATCTAAATCTAAGAATAAAAATTGATAGTACTGCCACTTACCTGTCCTTAGATGTAGTGGCTGCATTGTTTTTAATGGTTTTAACATTTTTTTCTTTATTTTAACTTTGTAATGCTGCCATAAACTAACTTCCTGTCTAGGGTGACAACCATTCTAAGCAGCATTGTAATCCTAGGAATGTGAGTGTTTAAACTATGTAACATTGTGTTAGGACTCCATAACACCTCCTTCTCTTATCCATAATAGGAGGAGGTGGTTTGTAGTCCCCAGGGAACAATCTGAATAACAGCCCAGAGGCAGAAAGTACAGGTTTAAAAGATTTCAGGCTGGGTGAACAGATACTATACATATATATATATATATATATATACACATACATTTTTTTTCCACTTGTACAATACATAGAATAATAAAATGCTTCTGGCATATTTATTAGATTAAAAACAAGCAAATAACAAAAAAAAAAAAATGTACTGTTGGAGTTTACATACACATTAATGTAATCTTCCACCAGCCCTGCTATATAGATATAAATATATACACTGATATATACACTTTTGGTGGCAGATTACCTCAATCTATTCAGTTACTTTTGCAATTTGAGGCCTCGTTCACACCATGGTGCAGAGACATCAGTTTTTCTGTACACATTCTGCAAGGGCTCAAAGAAAACAATGGTTCTCTATGTGCTCTGTTCACACCACAACATGCAGAATTTTTCTGTGCAGGAATCTGCAATGTGTATGCAGTTTTCTGCATGGAAAAAAATGGACATTAAATCAACATTTATGTGAACAGGGCACATAATAGATGTGCATGAAAACTGATGTCAATGTGAATAAAAACTTACTGAATTGTGCATGAAAACTGATGCGATACTGATGTAAACTCATGTTTCTGCAAATGAAATCTGCGTTGTTTTCTTATCAATTTTTATGCACGTATGGTGTGAATGAGCCCTAAATTTGGCTGGTGGTTAAAAATGCCAGGCATTTAGGCGCCTTTCACACATGCAGACCGTTTGTCTGTATTTCATCCATCTGTTGATGGATGAAAAATGGACATCTCTATGGAAAAACTGATGTAAATGGATGATCATCCATTTACAAGACTCTAGCTGGTGGATGTAAAAATGGATGAAAAACTGATGACAAACTGATGTAAACTTTATCCGTTTGAAAAAACGTGACTGAACTGATGAAACGAAAGGTCCACATATGTGATAGGGGCCTTACTGTGTGTATGGACACCATAGGGAGTAAATGCAGAGCACCACATTGGACAATTACATCAAATGTAAACATGTATTAGGTATAAAACAGAAATCATACAGTAACTACATTTTGATGGTCATGCTAATCTATACACTGGAAAATGGATAGAAAATAGTGTAATGTAGTACATAAAACAAACACATTGATAAGTTTCTGTCAATACAACCCATGGACCGTTTGTTACTGGTGAATTTTCGTGTGTAAATATAAAATTATTCATGTTTACACAGCTCAGCCTAAGACATAGTTGGAGAATCCTCTCCATATAAATAAGTGTAAGGTGTTATACTAAGAGATACTGCAATTCTCCATATACTCACAGTCCAGTGTGGCTGGCAATACAGACACCATGTTTCCCCGCTGCCGATTGGTTAGAGTAGTTGAGTATTTTAATGGTCCAACTGTACAGAAGAGAGATAAAGCTTTAATATAAATCTTACAGAAATCCAAAAAATGTTCCACAGTCCTCTAGAGCAGTGATCCCTAACCCCCGGGCCGCGGACCTGTACCAGTCCGTGGATCAAATGGTACCGGTCCGCCCAAAGAACATTACATTATTTCCATTTTAGAAAAAAACTATTTTTTCAGAAAAGGGTGGACCCAAGGCGCATAGCAGTGCGCCCTGAGCCCACCCATTTGTGTGACAATAGCGAATGGATATTCGCTATTGTCACACAGATCCTCCTCCTGGCCAATCAGGAAGCGGGTCCGAGACCCGTTTCCTGATTGGCCAAAAGGCAAACCCATGCCATTGGCCAAGGAGGAGGAGGAGAAGGGAGGACTCGAGGAGATGCAGGGAGACGCGGGGGACTGAGGAGAAGCCGCTGCTGCAAATCAGGTAAGTGCACTGGTCACTCTGCATTGATTGGGGGCACGCTGTGGCACTCTGCATTGACTTGGGGCACGCTGTGGCACTCTGCATTGACTGGGGGCACGCTGTGGCACTCTGCATTGACTGGGGGCACGCTGTGGAACTCTGCATTGACGTCCCCTCCCCCCTCAGCGGACCACGGAAAAATTATCAAACGTTGACCAGTCCGTGGCGATAAAAAGCTTGGGGAGTACTGCTCTAGACCACTCTACTTCCTAACGAGTGGATCTCTGGGTCCATCCATGCTCATTCTCCTGGGCACAGATCAAAAGGACTAATCTGAACTTCCTGTAAACCAATATAGCATATCTTTCAGTTTCATACCTTTGCAGCATGAAAAGAAAGGTGTCAGCAGCCACCACAGATCTGGCAGTATCATTATATGTATATGGGATCTGCTATTGCCAATGCAAGCTCCAGGGCTGCATATAATGCATGAAGGTAAAAAACCTTGAGCCTTTACAACCACTTTAAGGCAATTATAAATTAGGGGCCATTACAAGGATTTCTCACTTCCTATTTCTTCCCCAACTATGGTGACATCATCTCCTACAGCACTTGGCAGTAGGTGGCACACTAACAACATCTCATCGTGTAAGATGTTTACAGTATATTGCAAAGGGCTGATGAAGAGGGGAGGGGTTTTATCCTCCAATTCACTTGGTATGTTGGCCCCACTACTAAGGCAGCTGCACTTATATCCTTAGGTAGCCTGGTGGCCATATGGAAAGTTCCCTCTAGTCTAACTTCCCCACATGATCACAGTTCTTTTAAATCCATACCATTCATATGAGTCACCTCTTCCTCTGTGTCTGAGCCACTCTGACTTGCTGGGTAAAGATGTAAGATGACGGTGCTCTCATCGCTATTAAGTGGAAAGCCTGTGGTGTCCGCCATAGGATCTGCCATGTCTAGGAGTTCTAGAATAAAAATAGAGAGTTTATTAAATAATGTGAAACATTTGTATGCACATATAAGAAAGCCAATAACAGCATGTTTTTTTATAACCAACAAAGATATTTTGAATATTACATTTCTGAAGCTTAGCAATGACATTTTAATATATAGGTTAGTTTACTACACAATTGTATGAAGTAGAAATCTAGATACAAACCTGGTTGGAGGTAAACATGCTTTTGTCTACTTAAAGTGATTTTAAAAGCATTCTTTTAATTAAAATTAAACAAATGTTATACTTACCTGCTCTGTGCAATGATATTGCACAGTACGGTCCCGATTCTCCTCTGAAGTCACCTGCCAGCACTCTCCACTCCTCTTTCTTCCAAGTGCTTCCTTAACAAACAAGCTGCTAAAGATGGCACCTGTTTAAACACGCTCCTGTGCCAGGCTATGTGTGTCCAAAGACAAGCACGCAGCGTGGCTTGGCCACGCTCCTTGCTCCCTCCTTTGGCTCCTGTGAAACCAGGAAGAAATGGAGTGGTGCTGCAGAAGGGACAATGCTGGAGCGGTGAGAGGACTCATGTAGGTGTTTAGGGACAGCGGTGGGGAATACATATAACAGAGTGTTTTTTACCATAATGCATGGAATTCCTGAAGGTAAAAAATGTTTAGACATTCCAACCACTTTAAGCTGGCCAAAGATCACTCAAATTTTGGTTAATTCCTGAGATAAATATCTCCAAGTTTTTTAGTATGGATTGGAGAATCAACTGAATTTCTCTTGTTCAGCTCATGATATCCAGCATTATCATATGTACAACCAAACCCCTTTTTAGTTTTAAATAGTGTAGGGAAGGATTAGAACCACTGAAAGGTTTTGCTGCTTGCTGGGAACATCCACCCCTCTTTATTTGACCTGGTGACTATTGTTCTGCCAGCGGGCTGAACAGAATGGAACAGATTCCTTCATCCATACAAACATGGTGGATGGGGGAACCCTCCCCCGCCAGGACATTGTATTCGGACAGTGCCTCTCACTAGCTGCTCACCAAGAAAATCTTTCCAGCTTGACAGAAGTTGATCTTACAATCTATCAAAATTTAGCCTATCCTTACTGAACCGGATGAATTTCAATCCATCTATGGAGAATTGGTAGTATTGTTTTTCCCAAACTGACCAACTCTGACCCAGACCCATGTTATATGATTTGAGAGTCTGGGTTTACATACACTTTATTGGGTAAAATTAATATTATGGGCAGTAAGAATTGACCATCACTGATGGAAGCACTGTTGGTAAATAATCAGATAATCATACACAGTCTGCCTGCAGACAATGCTTACAAGATGAGTCAGGGAAATTTTACTGAAACTGGAACAGCTGTGCCTGGTAACCAATCAGTTTCTATCTTCTGCTTGTTCAGCTAAAGTGGTTGTAAACCACAGACATGAACCATGACCAAATAATATCCCCTCTATAGTGTTTTTCTATCCAGAGCACTAATGCCTCATACACACGCAACGATTGTTGGCCGTGAATTGTCGGCTTGTTAGTATGATGCTTCCGACAACCGACTCCGAATTTTCGGCCGAACAAAATCTGGTGTGCATGCTATAAAATTTTTGTTGGCCGTCAACATAACGGCCGATTTTCCGTCAGTCAGTACAGATTTCGGCAGACAAAAATCCGATTAGCAAGACTGGACATTTGCCTCGTACACACGCAATGATTATCGGCCGACCGATTGGTTGACTTTTGTCCAGTGTTGTCGTGTTGGTTGAAATGTGCTCTAGACTGCATACAAATTTTTTCGGCCAACAACAACGAACTGCAGAAGTGATGTCATGTGCTGGTTTACTTTCCGTGTGTTTTTTCTTCTCTGAGCATGCCCAGTCTTGCTCATCTGATTTTTGTCAGCAGCCCTTATTACCGTTAGGAATGGGCTCAGGCGTGTTCGGATCCTAGTCCAAACCCACCTGAGCAACCCTGCCAGGAAGCCAATGCTGCACACCGCCAATCATAGGCAGTGAGGCATTTCCCGGCCCGCAGCTGCACATACACAAATTGCTCATGATTGGCAGTGTGCAGTGATGGCTTCCTGGGGGGATTGCTCAGGTGCGCTGGGACTAGGATCCGAACTGGGGTTGCCACCTCATCCTTTTAAAACCAAACACATAATAAAAATGTTAATGGCAGCATACTTTAGAGGGGATACACATATATTTGCTGCATATTGTAGCTAAATAGCAGCAGGGGGTAGGGTTGCCACCTTATCCCTTTAAACCCGAACACATATTAATTGCACAGGTTCTGTTGCTGTTTTAGGTGGTAATTAAACCTACTTAGTGCCTTATGTGCATTATATTAGCCTCAGAACCTGTGTAATTTATGTGTTTGGGTTAAAAGGGATGAGGCAGCAACCTTAATCCAAATAGACCTGAGCACATCCTTAATTACTATGGTCAGCACAGACAGGGTGACACAGGAACAGGCAGGATCAACCAGGTATATTACACAATAGGAAGGGAAAAATTACACAGCACACGTACTGTGCTATAGATCATGCCTTAAGGGCCATACACACTAGAAGATTTTCTGAAGACTTTTTCCTTCAGACTTACCTTTTCTATGTAGTGCAAGGGCCTGCCTGATTGCATACAAATTGAAAGTGTTTAGGTTTGACCTCATATTATATGGTTTTGGTAAGTAAAGGAAAAAGTCTTCAGAAAATCTTATAGTGTGTATGGCCCATTAAAGGAACATGATCTTACTTTTTTTTTTTTTTTTTTTTTTGGGTTACAACCACTTTAACCACTTCCCACCCATCCACCGACAAATGACGGCACAGCGGTACGGCTCTCATTCTGGGACATCATATGACGGCGCCCAGTTTAGCTGTGATTGTGCGCTGTGTTCCTGGGACACGGCGCAACCTCGATCTCAGCAAAAGAGATACGGCTCTTGACCCACGTGATTGGCTGTGTCCAATCACAGCTGATTACACATAAACAAGGAAGTGTCGTTTATCGGCTTTTCCTCTCTCTCTCTGACTGACAGAGTGTGAGGTGAGGAGAGCTGATAATAGGTGTAAGTTTCGGTTCACATATATTCGATGCGGGAACCCTGCGAATCCACTGCGGGTTCCCTTATCGCACTTGACTCGCAGGCAGTTTACATTGCCATTTGCGAATCGCTGGGGCTGTCGATACAAAGTTACTGACAGCCCCAGATCTGTTTGTATATCGCAAGAGCGAACTGTCAATTTGGACACTAATTGGATCACATAGGTGTGAACACCCATGCGATCCGATTCTGCTGCAGACCAAAAAAAGGATCCTGTGTAACTTTGGTCAGAATGCAATGCAAATTCAGCCATACAATCTGTATGGCTGAATTCCTAACGCACCGACATCGCATGCTATTTTCAGAGCAGTGCCCTGCGAATCACATGCGATGTCTGACATTGCATATGTGTGAACCGACACTTTAGGTTTACAATGCTGCCCCAACAGTGCTCATCAGTTATGCCAATCAGTGCTGCCCGTCAGTGACCACCTATCATTGCCCATACGTGCGGCCTATCAGTGAAGGAGAAAAATTACTTTTTTACAAAATTTTCTGACAGAAACTAAGAACAAATATATTTTTTTTTTCAAAATTTTAGTTTTTTTTTTTCGTTTTTTTAGCAAAAAATAAAAAAACCCAGTGGTGAATATATACAACTAAAAGAAACCTCTACCTGTCTCAAAAAAATATATAACACGTTTTGTTTGGCTATAGCATTGCATGACCGCGCAATTGTCATTCAAAGTGTGACAGCGCTGAAAGCTGAAAATTGGCCTGGGCAGGAAGGGGGTGAAGGTGCCCTGTATTGAAGTGGTTAAAGATGAAAGCTAGAAGCTAATTGGTTGCCATGCACAGCTGCTCCAGTCATAGTAAATTCCATAGAAGATGACTGCAGTAAAGTTATCATTAGAGGAGCTTGTGCTTCCCCTACTCTCACCCATGTCAGTGGCAGCCCACAGAGACCTTTCCTCACCCCCTTTCAGTAGAATGGATTCACCCAACCGTGCAATACCCTGCAGCTGCTGCAGTCCCCTCTACTCCTTCTTCTTCGCACCAGGTACCTCTTCAGAGCTGCAAGAAGATACTTCCTGGAGACTGGATGTAAGTGGCTTCCTGATTGGTCACTGGCCTCTCTCCTGCGATTGGTGGATTCTGTCTCTGTCTGCTTTGTTTACTATTAGTTGATGTGTGTGTGTAGTTCTTCATGCTGGGACTTGTAGTACCACCTGTTGCCTGGCTCTTCCTATGACCGAACAGAGCAGGCTAGCACAGCCAGAAGACTCTGCTCTACACGGCAGGCTCGCTCTGCACTGCACTACACTACAGGCGGAACCTTCAGTGCCTGTGCACCCGGACAGCTGTCCGTGACGGACCCATGCTCACCCGGACGTGTAGAGGCGGTGCACTGATTAAGTTCAGGCCATGGAGGAGCAGGAGATGCAGATTAAGGTGAAAAAAGGTGAGCTGGTGGTGTTTTAGAGGGGGTAAAGCGATGGCAGAGCCGATCATTCAAAGAAGTAAGTGATACTAGAGCTGCTCTTAGTATTCTTTCCATTTATTCAATCGATTATGCACAGAGATTGAAATTCCTCTGCTCATTACACACAGTAATGACATTTAAAGTGTAACTAAAGCTCAAACTTTTCATTTTAGGTGGAGTTGGGTAAAAAGCTGTACCAGTTTTTCTTAGGGATCGACCGATATTGTTTTTTCAGGGCCGATACCAATTTTCTGGCTATCCTTCAGGCCGGTAGCTGATATTAAGTGCAGCTATTCTGTAAATTTAAACATTTTTACTTTTAGCGCCGGTTCACACTGGCGCGACGCTACTTTCAGGGGCGACCTCCGAGATCGCGGTGCGAGCAGCGCGCCGCGACCTCGGAGCGGCCGCCACAGACTTCATAACATTGAAGTCTATGGCGGTCGCCTCCTGGTCGCCCCAAAGAAGCTCCGGACCCTTTTTCTAGGTCGGAGCGACTTGTGTCGCTCCTATTAGAATGGGTCCGCAGCTTCCCTATGGGAGGCGACCTGCGGCGACCTGTGAGGTGACCAGGTCGCCTCACAGGTCACCCTAGTGTGAACCGGGGCTAAACACTGTCTTTTTCGTTATTTTATTTTTTATTGCTGTCACAAGGAATGTAAACATCCCTTGTGACAGTAATAGGCGATGACAGGTACTCTTTATAGAGGGATCTGGTGTCTATAAAACTCCAAACCCCTCCTCTGCACTTAAAAGCATTCAAAACACCAATTTTGGCTGCTTTGAATGCTGTCATTTTTTTAAAAAAATCTAGCGCCTTTAAGGTTCCAGTAACCGGAAGTGATGTCATGACTACTACATTGGAGACCCCATCAGGGATCTAGTGTCTATAAAACTCCAAATCCCTCCGCTGCACTTAACCACTTGCCGACTGTCGTCAGTATATTTACTACCGATGTCCACCTTGCACTCGCGATCGTCCGTTACACCGGGAGAAACGCAGGCGGCTAATGTAAACAAAGCCGCCTGTCATTCTCCCCTGTGTTAGGCTGGCCATACACTATACAATTTTCTTGTTCAACTTTCCTTTAGATTTACCAAAACCATATAATATAAGTTCAAACCTGAACATTTTCAATTAGTACGCAATCAGGCAGGCCCTTGCACTACATAGTTGAAGGTAAATCTAAAGGAAATTGAATAAGAAAATTGTATGGTGTATGGCCAGCCTAAGAATGGTGATCATACGGTTCTACTATGTAGGACCGTTGATCACTGTTCTTACAGCTCAAGCCACAGCCAATCACAGTTAGAAACACGCCCCTAGGGACACACTTAACCCCTCCCTCTCAAAAGTTAACCCCTTCACTTCCAGTGTCATTTTTGCAGTAACAGTGCATATGTATAGCACTGATTACTGCAGTACTGTCACTGGTACCCCCAAAAGTGTCAAAAATGTCAGTCAAGGGTCCGATCTGTCCGCCGCAATGTCGCAGTACCGCAAAAAAATCGCAGATCGCCGCCATTACTCGTTAAAAGAAAAAACAACAAAAATGACAAAAATCTTTCCCTTAGTTAGTAAACGCAATAACTTTTGCGCAAACCAATCAAAATACGCTTTTTGCAATTTTTTTTTTTTTTTACCAAACATATGTAGCAGAAAACAAATTGGCCTAAAATGTTAAAAAATTTTGATTTTTAAATTTTTTTTTTTTTGGGGGGGGAATTTCATATAAAAAAATGTGAAAAATATTATTTTTGCAAAATTGACGCTCTTTTTTTGTTTATAGCGCATGATCAAAAAATCGCACGGGTGATCAAATACCACCAAAAGAAAGCTCTGTTTGTGGGAAAAAAAGGATGTCAAATTAGTTTAGGTACAGCGTCACACGACCGAGCAATTGTCCGTTAAAGTCACGCAGTGCCGAATGGCAAAATAGGCCCTGGTCAGGAAGGGGCTAAAATCTTCCAGGGCTTAAGTAGTTAAAAGCACTCAAAACACCAATTTTGGCTCTTTTGAATGCTGTCATTTTTTTAAAAAATCTAGCGCCTTTAAGGTTCCAGTAACCGGAAGTGATGTCATGACTACTACATTGGAGACCCCATCAGAGCCGATTCCGGCTTTGTTTGGGTCTTCAGCCAACCGGCGGATGTGTTGGCTGGTCGCTTAGGCCTCCCACTGGGACGGGAGACCCAGGCGGGAGGGGGAACATCCTCTCCGGCTGCTTGTAATAGCCGAGTGGCTGATTAGCAGGACCGGTTGTTATTACAAGAAAGCCGACCATCGGCTCTAAAAAAAAAACGGTACCGGGGTGATGCCTCTAGCTGCAGGTATCACTCCAGTACAACCACTTGAAGCAATATCGGCCCCACCGATAATCGGTCGATCCCTAGTTTTTATTTTCGATCTGTTCCCCCTTCGGGGAGATTTACCTCTACTTCCTGTTCTATTGACACAACATAAGTGAGTGGATATCTTTGCAATGTGAGGGGAACATTTGTCGGTTGTCACAGGAGCAGGTGTCCCTATTGGAAGATTTCCTGTTCTGACAACGCTTACATTTTGGATTTTTCCTCTCACTTTCAGTCCTGATGCCAATAGTTACCAGAGCAAATCAAGAGAGGGTGAGTCTCCAAAATGGAGACCCAAACAGCAAAAAGAGCCCTACAGGTGGTATAACTCTTACAAATCTAAAATAAAAATAACTTCAGGTATAGTTAAAGTGATATTAAATTCTCATTTATTTATTTTTTTGTTTGAAAATAACAAACATATTTTATACTTCCATGCTCTGTGCATTGGTTTTGCACAGAGCATCGCAGATCCTCCTCTTCTCAGGTCCCTTGGTCCCTGACTCCTCCCTCCTGTCCCCACAGCAAGCAGCTTGCTATAAGGGGACCTGAGCCAAGCCGCAGGTTCCTTGTGTCCATTCAGACATGGAGCCGTGGTCCAGCCCCGCCCCCTTTCTTTTCTCACTGGCTCACTGGCGTTGACAACAGTGGGAGCCAATGGCACTGCTGTCTCAGCCAATGAGAAGGGGAGTCCCAGACAGCCAAGTCTCTGGTGCAACATTGCTTGACCTAGATGGGGCTCAGGTAAGTATTTTGGGGGGCTGCTGCACACAGAAGGTTTTTTTATTTTAATGCATAGACTTCATTAAGATAAAAAAAAAAAAACTTCAGACTTTACAACCACGTTAAAGAATAACTCCACTTTTGTTGAGAAAAAACATCCCCCCTCTGGGTGATCTATGTACATTGCAAGGCTTTTAACAAACTTTGTTGAGGATTCCTATTTGTTTTCTGCTGTAAAGGAATAGCTCTTTGTTAGATCATGTCCCGCACAGCACTGTTTCTAAATGGGAGTAGCAAATACATTACAAGCAGATGATGCACTTTCAGGCTTCTAGTGAGAAGAGCTGCAGTGTCAGCATCCCTTTAGTAGTGATTTACCCTTAGGGAGTATCTCACCAAAATGACATTTTTGCTGCAGGGGATGCCTAAAAACTGACTTGAATCTTAGTGCTGAGTTATTCACACAAGCAGGAAATTTATATTTCTGGGGGTGAACCGTGCAGCATCAGTGTGTAGAATATAGGTAGCCATATTGCATTGCATTTATAGAACATTACAGCCGCTGCAGATTGAAAAGGAAAGGTAACCACTTGAACTTTGACGCTTGGACATACATCTCAAGGATCAGAACATTAAGGGGTATTAGAGATGATTAGGGTCACACACACCTACACAGGTTGAACTGGATGGACTGTTGTCTTTATTCAACCTCACTAACTATGTAACTATGTAATTTTATTAACATTCAAATACAATATGACTTCTGTAGTAATTGTATTTGCTATATTAGTTATATAACTGCAGGCAAAACTTTCTTTTTTTATGTTTTGGATAGAGTGATTAGAATGCCTGTCATTTATTAATTCTGTCTGTATCCCCGTTAGGAAGACTCACCCTATTTTTCCTATTTATGGTTATCTTCCAAGAGTGAAAGTAAAATAAAATCCCAAATTATGGGTTGATACCAGAACAGCAATAGAGGGGACATAGCCCGATGAGGACATTATTTTTCGTGAGCATGGTGACTGCCAGGGATTTCCTCTCCATTCCTGTTGTGGCTATGGGGCAGGAAGTGGAGGGAAATCACCCCAATGGGGCTTAGATGGTAAAAAAAACTTTGACAGGGATTATAACCTTTGCTTTCTTTGACTGGTTGAATACAGGGCTTTCTCTGATTAGCCGAGGTGGAAATTGTGATACTATCTGCCCGCCTCTCCACCTGGGGTATTCAGAGGAAGCCTTGTATTCACCAAAAAAAAAAGGCTTCTTCCGAAAGGCTGTAAAGCATTTAGGCAGACTTAGTTTTGTTTAGGTAACAGATGGGAAGTCATCCATACTGCTGCTGGAACACAGCACAGCTTACTGTATATAGCTGATGCTACTACAGTATAGTACAGTACACACAGTGGCCCAATAACATAGTAACATAAATGAAGTGATAGGAGACATGGAATTCAGCTTGATTCTAAACCCTCTTTTTTCCCTCTCTCTCATAGCAAACATGTTATATTTACCTGCTTTGTGTAATGGTTTGCTGGGCGGTACTCGTGCGGGCTTGATCCCAAGCTCCACTGCTTGCGTCCATAGTCAAAAAAACAGCAGGGCTTTGTCTTACCCCCTGCTCCCTCGTCATAGGATTTGATTGACAGCAGTAGGATTCAATGGCTCCATTTGCTATCAATCTGCCCAGTGAGGAGGGAGAGAGCCACTGCTCTCTTGCACAACGATGGATTGAGAATGGGCTCAGGTAAGTATAAGGGGGGCTGGGGAGGAATCCTGGACACAGAAGGTATTTTACAATAATGCAGAGTATGCATTAAAGCGGAGTTCCAGCCTATTTTGCAACTTTAATGATTCCTGGAGCGCTCGCTATGCTGATCAACAATTGGGCATTTTTAATTTTTTTTCGGGGGTCCCTTACCTTATTTTCAGGGCATTTTTGATTGTACTTCCTCCTTCTCCCCCCTCTGTGACCACGGCCACCGACATCACTTCCGCCTTTGCATTGCATGCTGGGAGCTGTTTGTCATCACTCCCAGGAGGCTGGAATCAGGAAGAACTCCCAGAACACTCCCTGGAATCAGGAAGAAGAACACAGCAGATTACACTGCGGCTTCAGATGCCCACGTCTAAGATGGCCACGCCCAGACAGCATTTTTAAAAATAAGATTTTGACTAAAATCCAATACTGTACACCTTGTAAACATGAGAATAGCGGTTCTGTAAAGGGTGATGGATTAGTATTATAGGGGTATTTTTAGTTAAAAAAGGTATTTGAGGCCGGAACTCCGCTTTAAAGTAAAAAAAAAACTTAAGGGCTTTAGAACTACTTAACCTCACTCCAACTGTGTAAGACACATATGCAGCAGCAGGATAAGTGGGTCTTAACACCAAGCCACTACACATATGCATCCACAGCATTCACGCCAACCCACATAATCCCTAGATAGATTTCATTGACTTATGTTTGTTTCTCACCCCTTCAAGACTCAGCATTTGTGTGCATACATGTGAAAAAAAACATGATAAAAAAAGGGGGGATCTGCCTAATGTTGTGAAGTTTCTTTTCCTCAGAAGTCATATTATACTCTTTGTTTGTTTCAGTCACAGATAAGTTCACCGAGAGTATGTATGTCCTCGCCAATGAGCCTTCCGTGGCTTTGTATCGCTTGCAAGAACATGTGCGTAGATCATTGCCAGAGCTAGCCCAGCACAAGGTGAGAGTGCTTTTCCTTTATCTGTTGTGTTCAGACACCCCTGATGTGAAAAAGATTTTAACTTTGTCTGTCCTAGCAGTCTGATTTTATATGCAGCTCATCCTAAGCCAGGGGTGTCAAACTGGCGGTCCTCCACCTGTTGCAGAACTACAAGTCCCATCATGCCTCTGCCTATAGGAGTTATGCTTCTTAATGTCAGCCTTGCAATGCCTCATGGGACTTGTAGTTCCGCAACAGCTGGAGGGCCGCCAGTTTGACACCTGTGTCCTAAGCAGTATTTCAGATGGTCTCTTTTGAGGATTTATCATATTAGTATGGAATGGCATAGTTACAAGCATAATTCCAGAGAACATGGAACATTTCTAAATGCACAAAATATAACTTAAAGTGGTACTTCAGCCCTAAAGGGAAGTTCAGCTTGTCTGCCGCCTCTCCCTTCCCTTCCTCTTCAACTTTTTGTATCTATTTTTTTTTTTGGGGGGGGGGGGGGGGGTACCTGGCTTTGACACTTTGACAGGCACCTGTTCCCACTTATGCCTGGATCACCTAGGCAAGTGGTGGCGAACCTTGACACCCCAGATGTTTTGGAACTACATTTCCCATGATGCTCAAGTACACTACAGAGTGCATGAGCATCATGGGAAATGTAGTTCCAAAACATCTGGGGTGCCAAGGTTCACCATCACTGACCTAGGCTTTTTGAGCGGAAATTCCCACAGTTAGCTCGGGTAAGGACGGCACTGGATCCCTGGACAGGTTTTTTTTTTTTTAACAAAAATGTGACCTGCTGCCGTACATTGTAACATTTTAGGTGCTGCGTTGCATGAAAATGTAAACACACTGCTTTTTTATGCAGTGCAGACTGACACACTTGTGTGGTGTGAACAGAACACATTGAAAATGATTTGTTCTCTCAATGTCCTTGCATTGAACCTGCAGCGTTCAAGCTGATTAACACAGCCCCTTAAGCCCCGTATACACGATCAGATTATCAAACGATCTGTCGTCCGTTTTTTGTGGCATTATAGTCTGATGTGGAAAGTGAAGAGGTTATTTTCATACAAATTTTCCTGTACGACAGAATTCTACTTCAGAAGTGATGTCATGTGTTGGATTGTTTTGTATTTGTTCTTTCGTCTCTGAGCATGCCTAGTCTTGCTCTTAAGATTTTTTTCAGTCTAAATCTGTACTAATGAGACGAAAATCGGACGTTGTTTTGATGGACAACAGAGTTTGACAGCCGAAAAGTCGGAGTCGGCTGTCGAAAGCTCCATACTAACAATTCGAAAATCGACAGATTGGCCCTCGGACGAAATTTCCCTACAGATATTCTTATCGTGTGTACGGGCCTTTAGTCTGGCAATTGCAAATTCTATTCATTTCTCCCCTGTTAATGTGATCAAAGATACGCTTCTGTATTCCTTCATTGGTAACCTGCACTGATAGTTACATTTCATACATTGATATTGGATTGAATAGATGTTGGTGCTAAGCTACCAAGGTGTGCTGTTGACTTTAGACCTTTTTTTGTTAAATACATTAGTCTTGTTGTATGCTTTACCATGATCATTCCACACTACCTTTTTTAAGAAAACAATTCTGTTATTGATATTACAGGCTGATATGCAGAACTGGGAAGAGCAGAGCCAAGGATCCATTTACACAGTGGAGTATGCTTGCAGGTACAGCTGTTAATTTATCAACATACCAATTTTTGAGAATGATGGACGGTGGGACAATTCTTATAGAATTTCTGAGCCAGTTGGTCCAATCTGGGAGCAAACAGGCACTTTGAATAAGTCTGGGAACATGTTTTTCCATAGAAGACAGTAATCTGCACCTTGGCAAGTTGGGTCCTAGGATGCGTTAATTTCTGGACATGATAGTTATCTTCAAGTCAGATGCTGGTCTGTAATCCTTATGTCAAAATAAATCTTTGTTAATAGAATCAACATTACCAGAAAATGAAACTAATATTTAGAATTTGGAAGCATAATACCATTTGCTAGCTTTCTGGTGTCCAAAGGAAAAGCCAGATAATGTTGGGACTTTTCAGGTGTAAGATCTCTCAAAGAAATGTCCTCACCCAAACCATACCTAAAATTCAATTTTTTTTTTTTTATCTAGCCAAATAATTATTAAAAGCTATTTATGTAACGTACAACATGTACCCAATAGGTTTAGTGATGTGAGGGGTTCATTCTCCCTCCTATTTTAATAATTTATTTGGCTTGATGTAAATAGACTAAGAATTTATAGTTTGGTTTGTAAGATGTGATTTCTTTGAGAGATCCTACAGCTGAAAAGTTCCAACATTATTTGTCCTTTTCCCGGGGACACCAGGGAGATAGATATTAGTATGAGGTAGAGGAAATAGGGATGAGGTGTTCAAAGTATAACATTGTAGAATTTGGAAGCATAAATGAATAAAAATTGGCCTGTATTTGCATTTCTTTTCTAATTTGATAAACGTTTTTTTATTATTTTGGCTGTTGTAGTGTTTATTACAGGCTTGATAACTGCTGCCTCATTATTACTTTATGCAAGAGTCATACAAACACACACTGGTCACTCGGCCAAAAATATAAGTATGGATCTAACCGTAATGAACCTGGCGCTTAGCACGCTGGCCATCATACATCAACAGAGAAAAAAAAATGGGGATTAGCCTGATATAATGCCTCCCACTCTCCGCATCCCTCAGTTTAAAGAAAAACAGCTGGGTCTGCAGCCTGCTATGCAATGGCTACAAACTGGAGCTTTGCTGCTTTCCTCCTCTATTCTTTATGCACTCAAGGGTATCTTCGGATCTACGAAGAGAGTTTTTTGTTTGAGACCCTGGAGGGGCTATTATTCTAAGAGGCCATAGCTACTTTGCTTGGCAGAGACGTCTCACAGCTTTTATTCAAACCTGTTCATGGTTTCTAAGCCAAACAGAGGTGTCAAACCTATTCTGAAAAAGTTACTAAAAGTACAGACATTCAGTATGGAGCTCACCTGGTTAGGTCTATAAATACCAAGGATATTTATCTTTCATATCCTTATTTTTCTGGCCTCACCAAAGGTTTCTTTGCCGTTTTATGATTGCCAACAATTTGTGGCTTTGCCTTTTGGTCTGTCCATTGGACCAAGAGTGTTTACCAAGGTGCTGGGTCTGGATCTGGGGTTATTGGAGACTCAAGGTATTCCCATTGTGGCATACCTGGATGACCTGCTGCTTGGGAAACATTCGGCTCCGAAACTGACATAAGATGTTTAGCAGATGGTGCAAGTCCTAGAGAGGATCAGCTGGGTGAGGAACTTCAAAATACTCCAGTGTCTGGATTATTTAGGCTTTGTACTCCATACAGAGCAGGTGAAGATGCTGCTTCAGCAAGAAAAATGCATATCCTAGAAGTCATTGGAAAATTCCTTGATTCTGATCTGCATGCAGATCCTGGGAAAAATCGTTGCCGCCTTTGTGGTCTCCTATGCCCAGTTTTACTCTTGAGTTCTGCAGCTCAATATCCTGTCAGTATTGGACAGAAGTTTAAGGCTTGTTTGGTATCTGTTTACTAAACACAGCCTCATCTTTTACATTTTACCAAAAAATTGGGTAATATGTTCACTATACTTAACTTTAGTGTATTTTTTCCTGAAAATAAGAGTTTGATGAACCATTGCGCTAATCATTCTGACATAAAAATTGCAACTTCCACCATTTTATTCCCCAGGATCTCTGCGTTCTGGAAAAAAACATATTTTGGGGGTTTAACTAATCTTCAGGCCTAAAATGTTCATTTTAATGTGTGGAAAACATGCAAAAATGGCTCTGGCAGCAACCTTGAAACAGGGTGGTAAACGAGCCTTTGGTATAGAAGAGCCTAGAATATGTCTGCCACGTGCCTAGCCAGGTCAGAGTACTACAACCACCTGGGCCTGTCTGGAGCTATGAGTATCAGTGAGATGCACTCTAAAGCCCCGTACACACGAGTAGAAATTCGGCCAGGAAATTTCGTCCGATGACCGATCTGCCGATTTTCGGCTTGTTAGTATGGTGCTTCCGACAACCGACTCCGACTTTTCGGCTGAAAAAATCCTGGTGTGCAGGCTATATAATTTTTGTCGACCGTCAAAACACGTCCGATTTTCATCTCCTTAGTACAGATTTCGATGGGGAAAAATCTTATGAGCAAGACTAGGCATGCTCAGAGATGAAAGAACACATACAAAGCAATCTAACACATGACATCACTTCTGAAGTAGAATTCTGTCGTGCGGGAAAATTCGTGTGCAGTCTAGAGCACATTCCAACCAACGGACACCACTCTGGACAAAAGACGGACGACCGGTCGGCGGAAATTCGTTGCGTGTGTACGATGCTTAAATTGAGTCTGCAGAAATGAGGAAGGAGTTTTGGAGTAGGAATGGATTAATTCAAGTTGTACTGAGTACACAGAGGGAAATATGATGAGAGATATCCACTAACCCTTCTATAGGACTGTCACCATGAGCTCTAAGTAGACATATGCCGGTTTTCGGTAATTCGATATATCGCGGTATTGCATAGCCACGGTATTGTTATTGTGGCATTTTTAAAATACCGAGTTTATCTGCTCCTGGGTCTGACTTGTGAATTGATACATTTAAGTGAGCTGGATGACTCATTCACTCACACAGCTCTCCCAGTAACTATAAACAAAAATGATTACATTTGTATCTTTTCCTTCCCTCTGCCAGGGAGAAAGGAAGTTTAACCTCTTAAAGACTGGATCTTTTTCTGACACTTGTTGCTTGCAAGTTAAAATCAGTTTTTTTTTTTTGCTAGAAAAGTACTTAGAACCCCCAAACATTTTATTTATTTTTTTAGCAGAGACCCTACAGAAAAAAATGGCGATTGTTGTAATATTTTATGTCACACTGTATTTGCGCAGCAGTCTTTCAAACGCAATTAATAGACTTTAATGAATAAAAAAAAAAAAAAAAACGTAACAGTAAAGTTATCCCAATTTTTTTTTTTTGTTACACAGAGAATCGTGAGAGAATCGTGATCTTTATTCCAAGCTAAAAAATCGTGATTCTCATTTTGGCCAGAATCGTGCAGCTCTAATATATATATATATATATATATATATATATATATATATATACACACACACACACACACACACACACACACACACACACACACGCATAGCAGCCCACATTACATTATTATATAGCCATCAAGCAGTGTCTGGCCTACCTGGTGATGACTGGTCCTGGCGCTCTGATCCGATGGCCTGGTCTTTAAAGGGGCAAATCCTTGCGATCCAGAAGTGGTTAAACCTGCAGGAGGATCGGTGTTTTTATCTATTAATGACTTTACTATTGCTTTAGGCCTGGTTCACATGTATGCGGGTTGGGGGCCCACATTTGCACAGGCATAGCAGCCCATTGATGTGAATGGGCTTGAGCTGCTATGCCTGCGTTTTCAGCTGAAAAAAGGTGCATGCAGAATTTAAAAAAATGCAGTGGCCATGAAATCCATCCTTCTTTTGCACCATGCGACTTACCTGCCGTTGCTGCACACGCAAACTGTTTTTAAATGCCGTGCCCCAGGTATACAAAAAATGCAGAAAGCTTGCCAGAGCAGGAACTGCAGGTTAGTCGCATGGTGCAAAAGCAGGATGGATTTCAAGGCCACTGAATTTTAAAAAAATGCTGCATGCACCTTTTTTCTGCGGAAAATGAGGGCATAGCAGCCCGTTCAAATCAATGGGCTGCTATGCCTGTGCAAATGTGGGCCGCCAACCCGCATACATGTGAACCGCCAACCCGCATACATGTGAACCACCAACCCGCATACATGTGAACCAGGCCTAAAGCAATAGTAAAGTAATTTATAAACAACACCTCCTTCAGGTTTAACCACTTCTTGACCACAAGGATTTGCCCTCTTAATGACCAGGCCATCGGATCGGAGCCGAGCGCCAGGACCAGTTATCACCAGTTAGGCCAGACACTGCTTGATGACCTATTTTAGGCCTGGTTCACAGAGTCTGTACTGACTGACTATATAATAATGTGCATAAGTGAACCAAAGCCCCTAAATTCAGCAATGAAATTCAAGTGAGGTAGAAATTTAATAATTTAAATTTAATAATAGAATACCGTGATAATACCGTATACCGTGGCAAAACCTTAATCAATTAATCGCAGCATGAAAATCTGATACCGTCACAAGCTTAGCTCTAAGCGCTATATAAATAAAAGATCAGTATGAATAAAACCTTAGACTAACATTATGGCCATGGCAGGTTGCAATGCAGGGACTGCCAGAGAAAACAAGGATTTTAAAAGGATTTGATGTTGTCATAGGGGTCTTTAAACACTGGTGAATCCTCAGATTGAATAGTCAGTGCTTTATAATGACAGGACACTACTTTTTAATTGGGAACTCCTCAAATCAGTATTGGTCTGCAAAACATTTGCGTATCAAAAGTTCCCCAATCTCTATACAGGATGTCCTGGGGTAGGATATGTACCAGAGAGGTTTTGGTCATCTTAAAGGCCTGCCAAAGATCGTGACTATTAATAGCATTAGTTAAAGCCACAGGCTCCACCTAGTGATGCAGCACTGAACTGCGCAGAATTTAGACCCTTTCTGTGAAGACCACCAGAAAAAGGGGATAATAATGGCACCTAAAGATTTAAATAAATATAGTGGCCCCCAATGCTCAGCCTATTAACAAATGAGTCTTCAAAGACTGGGTCACACTGGACCTATGCTATGGCGCTGTACCTGGAAAGCACTCTGTGACTAACTAACACCGCACAGAAAGCACCTGAAAAGCGCCACAAGCAGAGCTCAGTGCCTGAAGGTCACATTCCTTGCAATCAAATGGTTTAATGGGGTCCAGGTCTGTCCTCTAATGCTGGTGGATACATAAATCTGGATAGCTGCATAAAAGCAGCTTGTAGGGAAATCTTGTTTATGTATGTGTACATTTTCTGTCCCCTCTAAATAACTCAACACACAGCCATTGATGTCTAAACTGCTGGCAACAAAAGTAATTACCCCCCCCCCATGTGAAAATGTCCAAATTAGCCATTTTCCCTATCCAGGGTCCTGTGACTCGTTAGCGTTACAAGGTCGCAGGTGTGTTAAATTTGGTGGTATCGCTCTCTCTCTCTCATACTGGTCACTGGAAATTCAACATGGCACCTCATGGCAAAGAACTCTCTGAGGATCTGAAAAAAAGAATTGTTGCTCTACATAAAGATGGCCTAGGCTATAAGAAGATTGCCAAGACCCTGAAACTGAGCTGCAGCACGGTGGCCAAGACCATACAGCGGTTTAACGGGACAGGTTCCACTCAGAACAGGCCTCGCCATGGTCAACCACAGAAGATGAGTGCACGTGCTCAGCTTCATATCCAGAGGCTGTCTTTGGGAAATAGACGTATGACTGCTGCCAGCTTTGCTGCAGAGGTTGAAGGGGAGAGGGGGGGATGGGGGTCAGCCTGTCAGTGCTCAGACCATACAAAAAAACACTGCATCAAATTGGTCTGCATGGCTGTTCCCAGAAGGAAGCCTCTTCTAAAGATGATGCACAACAAAGCCCGCAAACAGTTTGCTGAAGACAAGCAGACTAAAGACATGGATTACTGTAACCATGTCCTGTGGTCTGATGAGACCAAGATAAGGTATTTGGTTCAGATGGTGTCAAGCATGTGCGGCGGCAACCAGGTGAGGAGTACAAAGACAAGTGTGTCTTGCCTACAGTCAAGCATGGTGGTGGGAGTGTTATGGTCTGGGGCTGCATGAGTGCTGCCGCCAGTGGGGAGCTACAGCTCATTGAGAGAACCAACATGTACTGTGACATACTGAAGCGGAGCATGATCCCCTCTCTAACATCCACCAGCTCCGTGATGTCATCATGGAGGCGTGGAAGAGGACTGCAGTGGCAACCTATAAAGCTCTGGTGAACTCCATGCCCAAGAGGGTTAAGGGAGTGCTAGAAAACAATGGTAGCCACACAAAATATTGACAGTTTGGGCCCAATTTGGACATTTTTATCTTGGATGTGTACTCACTTTTGTTGCCAGTGGTTTCGACAGTAAGGGCTGTGTTGAGTAATTTTGAGGGGACAGAAAATTTACACTGTTATACAAGCTTTACATTGTAGCAGAGTGTCATTTCTTCAGCACTGTCACATGATAAGATATAATAAGATATTTACAAAAATGTGAGGGGTGTTCTCCCTTTTGTGAGATACTGAATATATTGCTCAAAAAATTTAAAGGAACACTTTTTTTTTTTTTTTTTTTTAATCCAAGTATAGCATCATGTTAATTAAACTCTTGGGATATTGATCTGGTCAGTTTAATACGTGCCATTGCCAGAAGGTTTGCTGTGTCCCCCAGCACAGTCTCAAGAGCATGGAGGAGATTCCAAGAGACAGGCATTTACTTTAGGAGAGCTATACAGGGCAGTAGAAGGTCCTTAACCCATCAGCAGGACCGGTATCCTTTGTGCAAGGAGGAACATGGTGTGAATGTCTCTGACCAAATAATCAGTAAGAGACTTTATGAGGGTGGTCTGAGGGCCCGACGTCCTCTAGTGGGCCCTGTGCTCACTGCCCGGCGCCATGGAGCTTGATTGGCATTTGCCATTAAACACCAGAATTGGCTGGTCCACCACTGGTGCCCTGTGTTTTTCACAGATGAGAGCAAGTTCACCCTGAGCACATGTGACAGACGTAAAAGGCTATGGAAAATGTTATGCTGCCTGTAACATCTTTCAGCCTGACCGGTTTGATGGTGGGTCAGTGATGGTCTGGGAGGCATATCCATGGAGGGATGCACAGACCTCTACAGGCTCTACAGACAATGGCACCCTGACTGCCATTAGTTATCAGGATGAAATCCTTGGACCCATTGTCAGACCCTATGCTGGTGCAGTAGGTCCTGGGTTCCTCCTGGTGCAAGACAATGCCCGGCCCCATGTGACAAGAGTATGCAGCTAGTTCCTGGAGGATGAAGGAATTTATACCATTGAATGGCCCCCACACTCGCCTGACCTATATCCAATAGAACACCTCTGGGTCATTATGTTTCGATCCATCCGACCCTGCCAGGTTGCACCTCAGTTTGTTCAGGATCTCAGTGATGCCCAGGTCAAGATCTGGGAGGAAATGCCCCAGGACACCATCCGTCGTCTCATTGGGAGCATGCCCCGATGTTGTCAGGTATGTATACAAGCACATGGGGGGCTATACAAATTACTGAGTACCATTTTGAGTTGCTGCAATAAAATTTCAGCAAAATGGAGTAGCATGCAGCCTAATTTTTTCACTTTGTTTTTGGGGTGTCTTTGAATTCAGCCCTGTAGGTTGATCATTCTCATTTCTATCAAATGACATGGCATCCTTTTCGTTCCTAACATATTACTCAGTCCATATCAGTATAGATATCCAGCATTATATTTTTCCCCATTGAGATCTGATGTGTTTTCAAAGTGTTCCTTTAATTTTTTTTTGAGTGGTATATATAATATCGGGGCTGGTGCAAGGATTTTTTTACCCCCGCCCTAGACTAAACCCCCTTTGGCCTGCCCATGTATAAGACGAACTCTGCCTATTTCTTCAGCCGTGGTCCACAGGCCCGTGCACCTGTGCCTCTGGACTCTGCCCGAAGACAAATAGTGGTGTCACCAGCTCGCTTCCTCATGTCAGCCGTGGTCTGCAGGTATATGGACAGGTGAGCGTAGTATACAGATACGCTAGGGTACAGTCCCTCTCTCTCCTCCTCCCTTCTCCAGTCCAGGCTCTCCCTGTCACCACTCCAGTTCACTCTGCTCAGTATTGGGGGTGACAGTGGAAGATCGGGGGATCTCAGTGCTAGATCAGGGGGGTATATCTGCAGACCGCCACCCCAGAGCAAGTCCTGCAGGAGAAGACCAGCCACGGAGTCAGCAACAGAAGCTGTGTCAGGTGTGTGTCTCTCCCCCCCCCAATCCTCCATGGGATGTCTCTCTACACACTTCTCCATGACCCCCCCCCCTCCCCGCCCCCTTCCGTGACTTGCATTTACCTGGCGCCACCCCTCCTCATCAGATGCTAGAGCTTGTCTGAGAATATTTCTCCCTGCTCTTATCATATAGGTGGAGCAAGGAAGGAGACTCGCTCTCACACTGATCTCTGGCTGTCAATGTCATTAAAGCATCAGGTGCAGACTCAGTGGGGATGAAGCGGATCTGTGGGACAGCGCTGTATCAGGCAGCTTGGGACACTCACACTGGGTCTGCTTGCACCTCACTGTTTACAAGTGTCGGCGGCGTGCTCTAGGCCGGTGCCTACCTCGCCTATAGGTAACGCCGGCCCTGTGTGTGTGTGTGTGTGTGTGTGTGTGTGTAAAAATGTGCTTATTTGAATGCACTATGTTTATATACATGGTTGAGTTGCTGCTTTGCATAATGTTTTCATATTGATTTGTTTTTGTTGATTGGCATTAGCGTGGTTTTGCAAACTTATTATTTCACTTGAGACTTAAATGGCTAGTAAAAATGGTTAAACTTTTGTCATTCGGATGGGACACCTTTTCTCTACTAGGACATTAGCAAAATAGTGCCAGGCTGGTCATTCTATAACCAGTTTGTCTCTGAATGCTGTGTCCCTCGATGAACAAGAAAGAAAAACCCTGTGCCAGGCAGCTGAAAGTGCCCTTTTAGAGAACAATTGTTTGAACCTGGCTCATAGCAGATGTATATTGGACCATGAATCATAAGCTTGCATAATTATTTTTTAGGAATATTTATCTGCTAACAGTCAAAAATAGCTGGGATTGTGCATAGTGCCTCATATTAATCCTACTATTATTACTATTTTTTTAATACAGTGCTGTAAAAAGTATGACATTCAGCAGCGTGCATTTTAAGAGCATTGAAGGTCTACTAAAGCAAGCGACCAACTTGAAGCACCAGCTGAACACAGTGCAGAGTCGCAGGTAGTGTGACAGAAACCGTTTTCGTTTTACACCTCAGCATTCACAAATAAACAAAAGACAGAGAAGATGAAGAAACAAGAAGCAAAGAAAATATCCCTGCTTAACAATACTGGGATTATTTTGTAAATTTCTGCTTGGGGCTTTTTTTTTTCTTTTACAAAAACTTGTATGCTGGTATTAACTGTATACAATTTGAATAGTATCTGAAGTAACAAGGGAACTTGTAAGGAAACAGAAGGAAGTACTGTCTTAAAGTAACGACTTACATGAAAATAAATCAAACTGTATTATTTAACATTTGAGTATATACTCTCCTTAACAGTATGAAGTTTGGAACACATGCTCTTTAAACATTCTTTACCTTGTGTTCTTTATGTAAGTCCCCATATACATTCTTACAATGGTATAATGTACTCATACACAGATAAACATTACTTTTCTCAGCGTAGTAGGATACTAGATTGTGGTAGCTGACCGTGGTTTGTAAACAGGCACTTCAGGCTGGCATTGACAAATGCAAACTCGATTGAGGACGACTTGTTGTGTTTTAAGGTTATGGGCCATACACACTATAAGATTTTCTGAAGACTTTTTCCTTTAGATTTACCAAAACCATATAATATGAGGTCAAACCTAAACACTTTCAATTTGTATGCAATCTGGCAGGCCCTTGCACTACATAGAAAAGGTAAATCTGAAGGAAATCTAACCACAAAAGTTGGATAGTGTGTATGGCCCTTTAGAGATCAGCCAGTCATAGACTATGCAATTTTTGTTTCCTACAAATACAGACCGTGTTGATGGGGGAATCCCTCCCGCGTAGCCATTGTGTTTTCCTGGTGGGTGGAGTGTCCCTGCCGGGAGAACACAGTGATTACTGCTAGGGGCTATAATAGCCTCTATCAATAGTCATGTGTAAAATCCAACAGGCTGGCTATACCCAAGTTGATTGATCAATCAACTTGGGTACAATCAGCCTGCCCATACATAGTTCGAATCTCGGCCGGTCCCTGTTGAACCAACCTGAGATTCCAATCGTCTATGGCCGGCTTAAGCATGCTGTTTAAACAAGTGGGCAACTATATGGCAACATGAACTGCCTTTTTTACTGTATTTCTTTTAAATGCATGGGCCATATTCTTCTACTACATCTGGTAATAGTGTATGACCATTTGAAGCTGTGTTGATGAAGATATCACCACTAGTAGTTATTTTTTATTTTTTTTAACTCTTTATGAAGCTCTTTTTTTGGCAGTCATGATCATCCTGTAGCATCTTTATTTAGTGTGACACAGACCCAGATATGGTTGGATGCCAGTTTTGTTCAAGGTCAGTGATTCTTTAAGTAGTAACCAAATAGAATGAGCAAGGCTGACAAAAAACTAGCAACTTGAAAAAGACAGCAATTTTGTTTTGCACTGCTATAAATGCTAGTTACCTGGCTATCATGTTTAGCCCCCTTTACTTTAATATCTTAAGTCTCTCTGACCTGGAACTAGCCTGCAGATGAAGGCTTCTTATACTTTTTTTGTTTCTGTTCATGTTCCTGATCTGTATACTTTTTTTTTTTTTTTTTTTTTTTTTTTTTTTTTTTCCAGGTCTGTGATTTAAAGTATTGACACCATAGGTACTTCATAACAGTCAGCTTGAATTCACAGGAGTTCTGTAAAGGTGGTAGCATACCATAACTTCTTTAAGATTGTTCTTTTAAGGTGCATTGTTTTTGTTTTTTTTTTATTTTAACTTTGATGCAGCCTTTTAAAATTATAAGAGAAATGCACCTTAATGCAGGATGACAAAACATCCCAAACTGGTATATGTAAAAACTCACAATTACAAAGATAAAGTGTATCTAAACTACAACTTTGTTTTCATTTTGGTAAGGCCCCTTTCACACTTGTGACACTGTCCTGCAATTTGGGGCTGCAAAGTCACATGACAAGTCGTACTCCATGATTTCCAATGAGTACCATTCATATCTGTACGATTTCAAGTCGCACCTACTTCAAAGTAGTCCCTACACTACTTTGGGACGATTTTAAAGCATTTTGAGGTCCATAGACATAGGCATTGCTTCAAGTCCAGTCAAAATTGCGATAAAATCGTGCAACTTTTAGGTTGCATACCTGTGAAAGGGGCCTAAGAGAAGAAAGTAGACTTGAGTTGGCAATGGTTATATACTGTGTCAGGACACCAGAAGAAGCGATTTCCCCTCTATTCCTGTTCTAGTGGCTCAAACTGTTGCATATTCCTATCAGCACAACTGATTCTTCTTTTGCTGCTTCTTTCTCCCCAATCTGGGTTTTGCTGTACAGGAAATGCAAAAGGCTGATGCCAAATCAAATTCAGGTACTTGCACTGTTTGCATTAAAAAAAATACATTTAAAGCTGTATTACCTTGTGTCTTAAAATTTGATGGGTGTTTTTAGCTTTTAATTTCATATACACATTTCAACTGCCTTTCTGATTATTATTTTTTTTTACACTGTATGTTGTTTTAACTGTATGATGATTTAATTGTAGAGAGTATGATGTAATGTAAACCTGTGATAATATGTGTTGATACATTTTCAAATAAAACCATGTTAGTTTTCCATGTTTTAGTAACTGCAAATGTAATTTGGTTTCATTGTATAAATAAGTTAAATTTGTGGTATGAAATCTAATTTATGCATCTACACTACTGTCATTAAAGTGGTAGTATACTCCGCCATTAAACTTCTATCTACAGGTAAGCCTATGATAAGGCTTACCTATAGGTAAAATGAATATCTACTAAACCTGCACTGTTTAGGAGATATTCGCCCTGCATGCAGCCGCTGACACCGGCGGACCTTCAGAGCTCTTTTCTGGCTCCTTGCCGGAAAGTAACTCCCGTGCGCATTCAAACTGGGTCCCCTGGTGTCAGAGAGACCAAGAAGAGCATTCTAGCAATAGAAAGACACCAGGGGACCCAGTTTGAATGATGGTTTTTCCACAATACATATACATATATACATGTCTATTAGGCCCAACGCTAACCAACCCGTTAAGATCTCGTTGAAGTTAATGGGGTACAGGAGGGTGAGGTCGCCCCTCCAATCCCCAACTCGGGCATTACTGCACAGATTGGTATGTTTTAGACGTAAGGTTTCAGCACTAGTTATGAATAATGAAAGTTTTTTTCAATGTCACTAATGACATGTTTATTCCCTTTTTTAGAATTTGGTGATTACCTTGAGAGAGGCATTTTTTAAGTTTAAGCCGAAACGCGTTGGAAATCCCTATGTTCAGTTACATCCTCAGTCGCTATTCAGCCTGGATGTCCTAACAGTAACATCGGGAATCACCATATCTTCACCAAGTAATATGAAATCAGGCGGCCTAGCCGCTACTGTTGATACTATTCTTGAATTATTACCTTGTTTGGTCAGCCCAATTATGGGTATATCCAGGAAAAAAATTGAAGGTAATGAAAGCTATAGGGACTCAAGGTAAATCATATGATCCTGCAAAAACCTATTACCTGATATTTAGATGATGGCAGAATTCACAGCAGTATAGTTAAATGGTTACATAGTTAGGTTGAAAAAAGACACAAGTCCATCTGGCTCAACAAATAAAAAAACAGTAATGAAAACCGAACCATACAATCCCATATACACAATCCTATACCCGCAGTTGATCCAGAAACAAAAAACTGCATGACGTCTTCCCTTTTATCATGTGTAGGATATATATTATGCTGTTGTTGGCAAATACAAATGTGTGAGTGTTATTTTACACCAAAGCTATTGTATGACAAAATTGTATTTCTCTAGCGCTCATCGACAGACGTAGTCCTCGGTGATACACCACCTTCGGGTTATGTTACCTCCGCAGGAGCAGGACTAGACAGGAAATTAAAAAGCTCTGGCCACACCCTAGGGGCAGTCCCAGAGGGTATATCCTCTCTCTCTCTGCCTCAGCAAATCAGTTATTTTCTGTCTAGTTAGGAGTAAGGACCTAGATACCTTGCTGGGATCTTAGGTCCTGGCAAGAATTTTTTTCTAAAAGGATTTTTGGACAGCTTTTTTTCTCCAGTGTTCCTGTGAGATCTTCAAGCAAGAAAGCTGAACTGGGCGACGGGCTGGATGTTGAGATCCGGTGGTCACCCCAGTTTAGCCTACGAGCGCGTGCAGGCCATAGCTCCACGCTGGGTCGGCCGCGACAAAGTCCCGTTAAAAGGACTGAACCCGCGAGTTAAACGTCTCGCTGAAACGCCAAAGACCATGAGTCACGGCGTTCGTATCGGTCGACAGCCCTCCCGCCCCGGTGGAGAGGGGTACTGTCAGGAGTTGGTGCCCGCCTGGTTCCGGTATGGTGAGTAGTATGTTCCCCCTTTTTCCCTGACGGGTTTTGTGGTGAACGCGGGCCCCTCTCTGTATGGTAAGAAAGAGTTCTTTCTATCCTATAACATGTCACAAATCCTCCTACTTTGAGTGTGATTTTATGTGTGCAAAAAGCCAGGAGGCTTGGTTTGGGAGCTAACAATCTATTGTATACATGTTTTTAAAGATGTAATCTGTGGCATTCTGGGAATCTTATGGGTTAAGTATAAACTACCTACCAGTCAGAAGCCATGGACATGTAGACTGCCTTCCAAGTCAGATCTCCAGCTAATAGCAGGCCTCCCGAATGGCCATGCGGTCCGCCAGGGCCGGTACCGCCAAACACGCCATATCCCCATGCAGAGAGAGTGTTGTGTGCCTGCAGCACACCGCTAGTCAGCACAGGCCGCCGCCATTTTTTTTGCTGGATCGCACGAGCCGCCATTTTGGCGTAGCCTCGTGTCTCCAGCATGGGGGCGGCCATGTTTTAGGTGATTCTACACCTCGTGGAGCTTGGGGGAGGCGCCGGAAGGCGTACAGAGGGGCGGAGCCGCCTCCTTTCTTCCTGGGCAGCCAGCCAAAAGACTTCCTGTTTGTCTAAGACAGCGCTGTAAGCTGTTGCAGTTCAACTCTGAACATCAAGTGGTGAGCCTGGGGGTCTATCTCTCTCTCTCTCGATCGATAGGGATCCCTAGCAGGTAACACTAAGGGGTTTTTTGTGGCACTGAGGGTCAAAAAAAAAAAAAAAAAAAGTTTTTTCTTTACTTTGAATTATATCATCCAGGAAGTAACTGGAGTTATTATGGACCCTGCCACACAGATTCCCCCACCTGTTTCCCTCGAGGGGGCCTCGGGACCCGCCGGTGTACAGAGTATAGAGTCATTTACAGCAATTTTGGAGTCTATGGTGGCTCGGGTGGAGGCGGCCTGTCAGGGACGGGGGTCAAGGAAGCGACCCCCGCCTACCCCTATACTATCTGACACCTCTGACTCTGATTCAGAGATGGTCACTGCAGTTGCAGGTTCCTCTGCAAGGGCTGCTATCCCAGGTAAAGCCCCCTCAGACAGTGAGGAGGACGCTTCTTCTCCTGCTATAATTCAGGAAGAAGCATTGGTGGACGCACTAGTTGTGGCAGTGCAAGAAACCTTAAAACTTGAGGCTTTACCGGCAGAGGCAACTGAAACAGAGAGGCCTTTTGGGACCAATAAGCCCATCAAGACGGCGAAGGCTTTTCCTGTACCTAAATGTTTTGGAAATCAGATTAAAGGAGAATGGGAACATTCTAAACGTACCTTTACTATTTCCAAGCGTATTGCTAGACGCTATCCGTTTGAGGAATCCATCATTAAGAAATGGACGGTACCACCAGTCGTGGATCCGCCTATTTCCAGGCTGAATAAAGCCACGGTTATTCCAGTGGAGGACACTTCGTCCTTTAAGGATCCGGTGGATCGAAAGATAGAAGCGGAGTCCCGCACTATCTTTTCTCTGATAGGGTCAGCATTTAGACCAGTAATTGTTATTGGTCTAGTTTCCCAGACACTTACAGAATGGGCGAAGATGGTACGCCAAGATCTTAGGGGAAAAGATATTCCCCAGGAGACATCTGATTTGATAGAACAGATCATACAAGGGCTACGGTTTATCTGTGACGCAGCCTTGGACACTACTCCCTTGTTAGGGCATGCATCTAAGTTAGCAGTGATCCTCAGACGTGTGCTGTGGTTAAAATGCTGGTCAGCTGACCTAGGGTCCAAAAAGACTTTGACCAATCTCCCTTTCCAGGGGAATCGTCTATTTGGAGCCAACCTAGATGAAATCATTAAGGATGCCACCGGGGGCAAGAGTACTTTTTTGCCACAGGCTGCAAAAGCTAAGGAACCTCGCAACAAGCGAGGACCTTTCTTTACCGCCCATAAAGGACGCCCGGCTGGTACTTCCGGGAAAGGCAAGACTCCTCCAGGAGGGTTCAAGAAGGGCTGGTCGGACAAGCAGAGGACCAACCCAGCCAAACCCGAAGTAAAGGAGTACACAGCCTGAAGGTGCGCCCCCACCCAATTTCAGGGTGGGGGGACGTTTTCACCGGTATTCAGGACATTAGATCGAGCATCAACCACTACTACCGGTGCGATTCTTCCCTTCCAACATTTAAGTACAGGAAGCGGTAGTTACCGTTCCCTGTATAGATCTTTTCCTTTACCTTTTCCTAAGATTAGTCCCGATACCTCACAGGAATCGGATCTGATTGACCAGATAGGCCAAGTAGCCTCTAGTCGGGTGACTTCGGTCCCTGAGGTTCAACCAGAAAAGATCACCTTGCCTGATAACTATCAGGTATCTGATAAATGTGTGGGAACAGAAAACGACCAGACTTTCTCGGATGGTCGAGGCCAGATAGCTCTAGGGACGCCTGGTTCAGATCCAATCAGCGCCAGTGGTCCTAGAAATTCTAGGCTGGCCTCTTCAAGCCGGCCTGGCCGACTTGGACAGGTTAGTCGCAGACGTTCCGTGGGAACTTCGTCTCAGGGAGTGTCTGTAGTCTCAAGGACCTATTTACCTTCGTGCTTTACAGTCGCTGGTTTTAATGGCCTGGCCATTGAGACCCAAGTACTGAAGGACAGAGGTTTGTCTACTTCAGTCATTCCTACCCTTATTAAAGCAAGGAAAGCGACTTCCAGCAAAGTCTATTATCACACATGGAAGACTTATATTGCGTGGTGCGAATCTTTAGGATTTCCCCCACGTACCTATTCGGTGTCTCGAATATTGGCCTTTTTGCAACAAGGGGTTGAGCAGAAGCTAGCCTTGAGCACCATCAAGGGTCAAGTTTCAGCATTAGCAATCTTCTTTCAGAAACCTTTAGCTACCAAATCCTTGGTGCGGAATTTCATCCAGGGGGTGCGGCACCTGGCTCCTCCAGTCCGCGCGCCCTTACCGCCCTGGGATCTTAATTTGGTTTTGTCGGTTCTACAGAAACCTCCCTTTGAAAACATCAGGGAGATTCCCTTGCTTACTTTATCCCAGAAGGTGGCCTTCTTGGTGGCTATTACTTCTGCTCGCAGGGTGTCAGAACTGGCTGCATTATCATGCCAGTCCCCATACCTAGTGATTCATAGGGATAAGGTAGTACTTCATCCTAAGCCATCTTTTCTTCCTAAGGTGGTTTCAGATTTTCATCTGAATGAAGATATTGTACTACCTTCCTTGTGTCCTCAGCCCAAGCATCATCGGGAACATGCGTTGCATTCCTTAGATGTGGTTCGGGCAATCAGGGTATACCTGAAATCTACGGAATCATTCCGTAAGACGGATTCACTTTTTGTGATCACGGATGGCCCCAGAAAGGGTTTGCCTGCATCTGCCGCAACCATTGCCAAATGGATTAGACAAACGGTGGTACAGGCTTATTCTATTAAGGGTCAGAGTCCTCCGTTCCCTGTTAGGGCGCACTCCACTCGAGCGCTCAGTACTTCCTGGGCCTTTCGCCATCAGGCGTCAGTGGTCCAGGTATGTAAGGCGGCCACTTGGTCGTCGGTACATACCTTTACTAAATTCTATAAAATTGATGTGACGGCATCGGCGGATGCCTCATTTGGCCGCAAGGTTTTGCAGGCCGCAATTTGAGGAGACCGGTGGTCTACCTCGAGGGTTTTTTTCTGTTTAAAAATTTTTTTGTTGAGTCTCATCATTAAGGATGAGCATTGTAAACTTCTAGTTGGCACCGGTTGGGCCTTCTAGATTGGGATTTGATTTCCATTTTCCCACCCCTCAGTTGTGATACTGCTCTGGGACGTCCCGAAGGTGGTGTATCACCGAGGACTACGTCTGTCGATGAGCGCTAGAGAAAAATGGATTTTTGTAAAATCTTACCGTAAAATCCTTTTCTCTTAGCTCATCGACAGACGTAGTCCCCGCCCCTCTGTTTTGGAGTTGGGTTGGGTTAAATTCTCTAAGCACTGCTTTTTCACATAACTGATTTGCTGAGGCAGAGAGAGAGAGGATATACCCTCTGGGACTGCCCCTAGGGTGTGGCCAGAGCTTTTTAATTTCCTGTCTAGTCCTGCTCCTGCGGAGGTAACATAACCCGAAGGTGGTGTATCACCGAGGACTACGTCTGTCGATGAGCTAAGAGAAAAGGATTTTACGGTAAGATTTTACAAAAATCCATTTTTTTTTTCCCATACCAATTCTTGGTTTAGGCCTCATGCACACTTGAGCCAAAAAAACGTTTTTCCAGGTGTTTGAGCTTTTTCTTTCTCTGCCTCTAATTTCCATTTCATGTTAAGCTGTGTGTCCATGCATACTATAGGTGTTTACAGGAAGTTAGAGGCAGAAAAAAAAAAAAACATCACCTGTGTGTTCAGGAGAGCTTTTGAGGATAAAAAAAAAAACACCTGACGCACCTAATCATGCATAACTGTGGACACTTTTAGTGCTTGAGCTTTTTTTTTTTGGCCAGAATAAATTTACAGTAAAGTCTGGCCAATTAAATTAAAAAAAAGCCCAACTGCTTGATGTGCCTAAATGCGTTTGAAAAAAAAATATGTAAATGGTAACTGCACTTTAAAAACAAAGTGCCCTAAAGTAGAAACCCACACCCTTGTGAGCACAGGTATACTACCTAATGCAGACCTTATGTTCAGATAGACCTTTGATCTGATAGATGTGGCCCTCCTTGGACATAGTTCATTGTGATCTTCAGTCCTTGCAGGCTTTGACTGCACAGTGCCCTTAGAGATGAATTGGGCTATCTTGAGAACATCGAACATCTCTAACGTCCAGAGCTGGGGTTCAATATTATGGTATATAGCAGCACCAGTGTATTCAGTGTGGGTAGAGGATGAGTGTGAGGGATGTTAAAGATACAGCCCAGTGTACACTGTATATCTCAGACCAAGGTATGTCTGTACCCCAAGCAACACACTAGGGTTGATTTACCAAAGGCAAATATACTGTGCACTGCAAGTGCACTTGTTTTTAGAGCTTGGTAAATGAGGTACAATTTCAGTTTGTAAAATACCCAGTCACATGCAAGAAAAATAAAAAAAACAATTTTTTGTTTGTATATGATTGGATGATAGAATCCAGCAGTAAATGCACTTAAAGTGCACAGTATATTTGCCTTTAGTAAATCAACCTCTAGGTAGCACCCCTTTGGTGGGGGGATGCTAGCTGAAGAGATGGCCAGTACTATACTCAAATCTACACTTACTAAATCTGCACTGACAAATCTCTTCATAGTAAATTTGGTCATAAAACAAGCTTTAGTCAAGCAGACTATTACCCAAATGTTGTAATATAATTTCTATTAAAGCTGGAATACATCCAACCATAATAAAAAAAAAAATACAATGAAAACATCTTTACCATTTACTTATTACTTTCCACTGCTACGTTCACCCACAATAAAGCTGGATACACACTGTACAACTTTTGTTGTTAGATTTCCTTTAGATTTACCTTCAACTATGTAGTGCAAGGACCTGCCTGATTCTATACAAATTGAAAGTGTTTAGGTTTAACCTCATATTATATGACTTTGGTAAATCTAAAGGAAAAAATAAAAAAAAATTGTATACTGATTATCCAGCTTTAGGCTCCATTCACACTTGTACAACTCCAAAGTTGCGCAGATTTTGGAGTGCAACTTTCGATGGGTGCAAGTTGGATATGACTTTGGCTTTGACTAGTGATAATGTACAACTGTTGCATTGTATAACATTTAGGTACAACTTTCATGCAACTTTTGAGGGTTAACATTGAAGTATATGACCCTCAAGTTCCATGAAAGTCTGACCAAAGTAGTGCATGAACTATTTTGAAGTCGCTGCAACTTTAAATCCCACATCCAGTGGATAAAAAACTATTTGATCCCTTGCAGATTTTGTAAGTTTGCCCACTTACAAAGAAATGAAGGGTCTATCATTTTTATCATAGGTGTATTTTAAATTAAAGAGACAGAATATCAACCAAAAATCCAGAAGAAAACACAATACAAATGTTATAAATTGAGTTGCAGTTCAGTGAGTAAAATAAGTATTTGATCTCCAAGCAAAACATGACTTAGTACTTGGAGGAGAAACCCTTGCTGGCAAGCACAGAGGTAAGACATTTCTTGTAGTTGGTTACCAGGTTTGCACACATATCAGGATTGATTGTGGTCTACTTTTCTTTACAGACCTCTAAATCCTTAAAGTTTCTTGGCTGTCTCTTGGCAACTCGAAGTTTCAGCTCCCTCCATACATTATCTATTGGATTAAGGTCTAGAGAATGGCTAGGCAACTCCATGACCTTAATGCTCTTCTTTATGAGCCACTCCTTTGTTGCCTTGGCAGTATCTTTTTGGTCATTATCATACTAAAAGACCCATCTATGGCCTATCTTCAGTGTTCTGGCTGAGGGATGAAGGTTCTCAGCCAAGATTTTAAAATACATGGCCCCATCCATTGGCTCCTTAATGTGACAAAGTCGGTCTGTACCTTTTTAGCAGAGAAACCACACCAAAGCCTAATGTTTCCGCCTCCATGCTTGACTGTAGGGATGGTGTTCTTATGCCCCGTGCACACGTACTGATCGTCGGCCGAACGATTGGCCGTCTTTCTCTATCGCTCATTGACAGACGTAGTCTTCTTGATTCTCAAGAGCTGGGTTATGTTGTCTCCGCAGGAGTAGGACTAGGCAGAAAGACAAAACGTTCTGGCTCCACCTTAGGGGCAGTCCCTGAGGGTATATCCTCCCTCTCTCTGCTACAGGGAATCAGTTTTTTTCTGTCTAGTCAGGAGTAAGGACCTAAGTTCCTTGCTGGGATCTTTTGGTCCTGGCAAGACTTTTTTTCTTTAAGAAAAAGACATTTTTTAGGTAGTTTTCTCCAGTGTTTTTTTCCTGTGAGATCTTCAAGCAAAAATGCCGGACTGGGCGACACTTGTGGTCACCCCAGCCGGCCTACGAGCGCGCGCAGACCATGGCATTGCGCTTGGTCGGCCGCGACATATTCAAGTAAGTATGCG
Organism: Pelophylax lessonae; assembly: GCF_965119305.1. Taxonomy (NCBI): domain Eukaryota; kingdom Metazoa; phylum Chordata; class Amphibia; order Anura; family Ranidae; genus Pelophylax; species Pelophylax lessonae. Next base: position 452,631,302 of record NC_138768.1, read on the forward strand.
GGGCCGGGCGACGGGCTGGATGTTGAGATCCAGTGGTCACCCCGGTTTCTGCCTACGAGCGCGTGCAGACCAGAGCTCCGCGCTGGGTCGGCCGCGACGGAGTCCCAGTGAAGGGACTGACTTTGCGAGTTAAAAGTCTCGCTTGGACGCCAGGTACCAGAGAGTCGAGGCGTCCACAAACCCCCACCCCGGTGGAGAGGGTATTGTGAAGAGAGGGTGCCTGTCGGTTCGGTATGGTGAGTAAACGTTCCCTTTTTTTTTCCCTCGTTATGAGGCAGTATGTATTATGGGCCCCTCCATATATGGTCAGTATATATCTGATACTTACAAGTCCCCCTTGTAATACAGCATGTGTTTGTGGGAAGTGGACTTGGTTTAAGAGCTAACACTCTACCCAGCAGACTGTAACATTACAGCAGACATAGGAGGTATAATCCTACCTTATGTGTAGTGTATCTTCTGTAGATCCATATATCGCCTCTTAGCAGAGATGCAGGTGGATATGCTGGGAAAACGATTTCGGCGGTCCGCCGCCATTTTGCCGTAGACCGAATGCATGTATGTCCTCAGGTCACGCCGGCCGCCATGTTTTTGGAGTCTTATGTCTCTTCTATGGGGGCGGCCATGTTTTGTGAGCCCAGCTACCTCGTGGAGAGCTGGGAACGCCGGAAGGCGTACACAGGGGGCGGAGCCACGCCTTCTACCCGGGAAAAAGCAAACAGCTCCTTCCAGTCTGTAAAGACAGACGCTGACTGCAGTTGGTTGGAAACTTCACTGCATCGGTTGGTGAGCCTTGGGGGTCCCTCTCTCTCTCTGTGGGATCGAGAAGCAGGTACTCTGAGGGGCGCTATTGCGCTAGGGGGAGACACAAAAAAAAAAGAGGTATTTTTTATTTAAAAAAAAAAAAAAAAGTTTTTTTGTGTTTTCTGGCAAAGGTGTCCTGAATTAACATGGACCCTGCCACTCATGTATCTCCTCCGGATCCCCTCGAGGGGTCTGCGGGATCCTCCAGCACCCCACTGACGATTAAATCATTGTCCGCTATTATGGAAGCTTGTGTCCCGGGTGGAAGTGGCTTGTCAGGGACAGGGCGCAAGTAAGCGACCCCCGCCTAACCCCTTATTATCTGAAACCTCGGATTCAGACTCTGAGCTATTTCTGCAGTTGCAGGTACTTCATCTGGTATTGGTGTCTCGTGTACTGTCTTTTCAGACAGTGAGGAGGATGTTTCGGCATCAGCCATAGCCAGAGAGGAAGCGTTGGTAAACGCACTCATGGTATCTGTTCAAGAGACCTTAAGATTACAGGGTATTCCGTCAGAAATAGCTGAAACTGAGATCCCTTTTGGGTCTAAAAACGCATCTAGTGGCGAAGGTTTTTCCATTGCCCAAATGTTTTGGCAATCCAATCAAAGAAGAATGGAGTCTGCCAAAACGCATTTCTACTATTTCTAAACGCATTAACAGGCGTTATCCGTTTTGAGGAAACCCTCATTAAGAAATGGACAGAACCACCTGTGGTGGATTCACCAATTGCTAGATTGAATAAAGCCACGGTTATTCCTTTAGAAGACGCTCCGTCTTTTAAAGATCCAGTGTATCGCAAGATAGAAGCTATGTCTCGCACCATGTTTTCCTTGATTGGATCAGCTTTCAGACCTATAATAGCTATTGGTCTGGTTTCGCAGGCTGTAACTGAATGGACAAGTGGTTACGCCGGGACTTAGAAGAGGTCCCTCAGGCGGTATCAGATTTGTTGGAACAAATGATACAGGGGTTACAGTTTGTGTGTGATGCGGCGTTAGACGCCACTCCATTATTGGCGCGAGCATCAGTCTCAGCAGTGGTTCTCAGGCGTACACTGTGGCTAAAAGGTTGGTTAGCCGACCAAGGTTCCAAAAAAGCATTGGCTAATATCCCCTTTTTTAGGAGAGCGTCTATTTGGAGCCAACTTAGATGAGATCATTAAGGATCTCACGGGTGGAAAGAGCACCTTTTTACTGCAAAATTTTAAAGGTAGAGGAACTCGTCAAAGACGAGGGCCTTCTTTTTCTGCTCACAAGAGGTTTTTTCGTCCCGCGGGTGAAAAAACTAAGTCCTCCAAAGCTCCTGCAGGAGGCGTCAGGGGTCGTTGGTCGGGCAAGCAAAAGCCCGCCCCCTCCAGACCTGAAGATAAACCGTCCAAAGCCTGAAGGTGCGCCCCCACCCATAACTGGGGTGGGGGGACGTCTTCGCCGGGTCCCGGATCCATGGCTTTCCAGAATCCCGGACAAATGGGTCTGCGAAGTCATAAGGTCAGGGTACAAGATCGAGTTTCGATCTCTCCCACCGGCGCGATTCTTCCCTTCCAATATCCGACTATCCTCAGATCGTTTAGAAGATCTGCGGAGAGCAGTCACAGATTTACTACAACAAGGAGTGGTAGTCCACGTTCCTTGGACAGAACGGTTTCAAGGGTTTTATTCAAACCTATTTACAATACCCAGGAAAGAGGGCAAAGTGCGTCCAATTCTGGACTTAAGGGCACTCAATTCTTTTGTCTTCATTAGAAGATTCAGAATGGAGTCCATTCGCACAGTAGCAGCCTTTCTGCATCCAGGGGATGTCCTAGCGTCCATAGACATCTAGGATGCATATCTTCACATTCCCATTGTCGCAGGACATCAGCGGTTTCTACGTTTTTTCCGTAGAAGAGAACCACTATCAGTTTGTGGCGTTACCTTTCGGTCTCGCCACGGCTCAGCGGGTCTTCACGAAGGTGTTGGCCCCAATGTTGGCACTTCTGCGCCAAAGAGGCATATCGATTCTAGGTTACCTAGACAATCTTCTGCTTCATGCAGAGTCTCCTCAGACCTTGCTACAAGACGTAGAAATTACTATGATTTCTTTACAGGAATTCGGGTGGCTAGTGAACCAGCAAAAGTCATTTCTGGTTCCCACCCAGAGGCTCGAATATCTGGGTCTAATTCTAGACACAGTCAGGACAAGAGTTTTTTCTTCCGGTAGGGAAACTCCGAAAGATTCAATCAGCAGTCCACCAACAGCTGGTCTTCCCTTCGGACTTGCATGAGGGGTCTGGGGTTGAGGGTGGCTTCCTTCGAAGCAGTCCCATTTGCCCAGTCCCATACCCGAATTCTTCAGCAAGAGATTCCTCTCAGATGGAATCGGAATCCGGAATCCCTGGACAATCAGATCCGATTGAGCAAACAGACCAGAGAGTCTCTGGTCTGGTGGCTTCGGTCTCCGATGCTCAGCCAGGGAAAGTCATTTCTGCCAATATATTGGACGACAGTGACCACGGATGCCAGTCTATCCGGATGGGGAGGAATTCTCGGTCAGTTATCTGTCCAGGGACTTTGGTCCCCGGAAGAATCCAGGTTACCGATAAATGTATTGGAACTGAGAGCGATCAGACTTTGTCTGATTCACTGGACCGAGCAGCTCCAGGGCAGCCCGGTTCGGATCCAGTCGGACAACGCCACGGCCGTGGCTTATGTCAATCACCAGGGGGGCACCAAGAGTGTCCGAGCGGCCAAAGAAGTGGCTTGCATTCTTCGCTGGGCGGAACGATTTGTTCCAGCAATCTCTGCGGTGTTCATTCCGGGGGTGGAAAATTGGCAGGCAGATTATCTCAGCCGTCAGACTCTGGATCAGGGGGAATGGTCCCTCCATCCAGACGTTTTCCACCAGTTGTGCCTACGATGGGGCACCCCGGATATGGATCTGTTGGCATCTCGATTCAACAGGAAAGTTCAGAGATTCGTGGCTCGCTCCCGCGATCCTCTAGCAGAAACCGCAGACGCACTGATCGCCCCGTGGGGCAATACCAGCTAATGTATGCCTTCCCTCCTCTCGCGTTACTGCCAAGACTTCTTCGCAGGATAGAGGAGGAAGGAATTCCAGTAATCCTGGCAGCTCCGGATTGGCCTCGTCGAGCTTGTTACGCCGACTTGGTCAGACTGATGGCGGACGTCCCGTGGAGACTTCCTCTCAGGGAGGATCTACTGTCTCAGGGACCGATCTTCCATCCTGCTTTACGATCGCTGGTTTTTAACGGCCTGGTTATTGAGACCCAGGTGCTGAAGGACAAGGGATTGTCAGCTTCAGTTATTCCTACTCTAGTTTAAACAAGGAAAGCGACTTCCAGAAAGATTATCATCGTACATGGAAGTCTTATATTGTGTGATGTGAATCCCTTGGGTTCCATCTACATCTTTATTCGGTAGTCCGAATATTGGCTTTCTGCAACAGGGGGTTGAGCAGAAGCTGGCCTTGAGTGTTATCAAGGGTCTGGTTTCAGCATTTGCTATCTTCTTTCAGAAGCTTTTGTCTACTCATTCCTTGGTGCGGAATTTCATCCAGGGGGTGCGACACCTGGCTCTGCCAGTGCACGCGCCGTTACCATCCTGGGATCTTAATTTGGTGCTGTCGGTTCTTCAGACACCTCCCTTTGAAAATATCAGGGAGATTCCCTTGCTTACTTTATCCCAGAAGGTGGTCTTCTTGGTAGCTATCACTTCTGCACGCAGGGTGTCAGAACTGGCTGCATTATCCTGTTGTTCCCCAGATCTGGTGGTTCATAGGGATAAGGTTGTTCTTCATCCGAATCCATCCTTCCTTCTAAGGTGGTTTCAAAGTTTCATTGATTAAGGACAGTGTATTGTCCTTCCTATGTCCTTAGCCCAATCATCCTCGAGAATTTGCATGGCATTCCTTGGATGTAGTTCGGGCGATCAGGATATACTTGAATACTACGGATTCAATTTGTAAGACGGATTCACTGTTTGTGATCACGGATGGCCCTAAGAAGGGGTTGCCTGTTCTGCTGCGACCATCTTTAGATGGATCAGACAGACGGTGGTATAGGCTTATTTTATCTAAGGGTCGGGATCCCCCGTTCCCTGTTAAGGCGCATTCTACTCGGGCGCTTAGAGTTTTCCTGGACCTTCCGCCATCAGGCGTCAGTGGTTCAGGTTTTCAAGGCGACTGTTTAGTAGTCGGTTCATACCTTTACAATATTGTATAAGGTTTATGTGATGGCATCGTCAGATGCCTCTTCTGGCTGCAAGGTTCCTGCAGGCCACTGTTTGAGGAGACTGTTGGTCTACCTCGAGGATTTGTGGGGTAGGTCTCATCTGTTTACTCGATGAGTCCTTTGATACTTCTGGTTGGCTCCGGTTGGGCCTTCTAGATTGGATTTTGATTCTGTCAATCCCACCCCTCATTTTGTGGCACTGCTTCTGGATGTCCCAGCTCTTGAGAATCAAGAAGACTACGTCTGTCAATGAGCGATAGAGAAAAATGGATTTTTGTAAGATCTTACCGTAAAATCCTTTTCTCTTAAGCTCATTGACAGACGTAGTACCCGCCCCTCTATCATTGAGTTGGGTTGGGTTAAATTCTCTGTACTGCTTTAAACAGAACTGATTCCCTGTAGCAGAGAGAGGGAGGATATACCCTCAGGGACTGCCCCTAAGGTGGAGCCAGAACGTTTTGTCTTTCTGCCTAGTCCTACTCCTGCGGAGACAACATAACCCAGCTCTTGAGAATCAAGAAGACTACGTCTGTCAATGAGCTTAAGAGAAAAGGATTTTACGGTAAGATCTTACAAAAATCCATTTTTTGTCCAGGGCTGTCGTGTCTGTTGAAAACTGCAAAAGACTGCACACGAATTTTGTCGGCCAATAGCAGCCGACTGCAGAAGTGATGTCATGTGATGGTTAACTTTCCGTGTGTTTTTTTTTTTTTTTTCCTGAGCATGCCCAGTCTTGCAAATCTGCTGATTGTCGGCCGAATTCTGTTCTGACTGGTGAACAATCGGCCGTTCTGGTGTTGGCCTACAAAAATTTTAAAGCATGCACATCAGATTCTTTTTCGGCCGAAAGTGCGCTGTTGGAAGCATAATACTAACAAGCCTACAATCGGCCGATCGGTCGTCGGCCGAATATTTACGGCCGACAATCGATACGTGTGTACGGGCCTTAAGAGTCCTAGTCAGCATCTTTCAAACTTAAAAAATCTGCAGGGGGATCAAATAACTATTTCAACAGGTAAAGGTGCCAAATGTGGCAGCAGAAGGGGAGAGATAGCAAACAAGTGAAGCTTCCCGTTTTGGGTGGAGCTCTGCTTTAAGCACATTTTATCCACCAGATGTTGATGAATGTCAACAATGAGCATTCATATGTATGGTGAAGATGCTTTGGAAATAGAGTGAATATTTTCCCAAGGTAATATATTTTCAAATATTCTTCTGCTCTTTCAAAATGCTTGCCTAGGTAGGGAAAGGAGGAATTCACACTTGTGCTGGTGTGTTTGGTAGTGCAACCCCAAATTCCTGCATGCAATAGAGCCTGTATTTCTAAGATAACTTGTTACCACACTACGAGTGTATCCAACAAGGCCGCTTATAGGGGGGGGACCACCAGCCCTCTTGTAGGGGGCCCGAGCACACAGGGGGGCCCACGCAGGGATTAGTGATGAACAACAAATACAGAAATCTTCCTCCAGCACCTGAATCTGATTTGTCCCTCTCCCTGCTATCCGCTTTTATCTGTTGAGAAAGAGACAGTCGTCCCTCACTAATCCCCCTCCCTTGTGTGGACCCCCCCTCCCAGCACTTATCTCTGCTCAGGAGTTTATTTGTAAATTGTAACTTTGTTTCTCTCTCTCTGTCTCTATGATCACTGAGCTCCAACTGCCCAGCCTGTATATTTTTCTCATCTCATCTTTTTTATTTAACCACTTTACCACCGGAGGATTTTGCTGTCTTACGTCCAGGCCACTTTTTGCGATTCGGCGCTGTGTGAATTTAACTGACATTTGCGCGGTCGTGCGACGCCGTACCCAAACGAAATTTACGTCCTTTTTTTCCCACAAACAGAGCTTTCTTTTGGTGGTATTTGATCAGCTGTGCGATTTTTACTTTTTGCGCTATAAACAAAAAAATAGCGTTTATTTTGAAAAAATATCAATATTTTTAAAATTTTTTTATATGAAATTCCTCCCAAAAAATATGTAAATATCAAATTTTTTTTTAATTTTTGGCCAATTTGTTTTCTGCTACCTATGTTTGGTAAAAAAAATCACAATAAGCATATTTTGATTGGTTTGCGCAAAAGTTATTGCGTTTACTAACTAAGGGAAAGATTTCTGTCATTTTTGGCGTTTTTTTTTTAACGCGTAATAGCGGCGATCTGCGATTTTTTTTTTTTTTTTTTTTGCGGGACTGCGACATTACAGCGGACAGATCGGACCCTTGACTGACATTTTTGACACTTTTGGGGGTACCAGTGACATTACTGCAGTAATCAGTGCTATATATATGCACTGTTACTGTAAAAATGACACTGGCAGGGAAGAGGTTAGATTTATTGGAGAGGGAGGGGTTAATGTATGCCTGGTGCTTACCGACGTGTGGGGGGGAGGTGACTGAGTGAGTGAGGGACAGATCGGATGTTCGGCTATACTGAACACTCCGATCTGTCACTCCCTGTCACTTAGGAGATCCGCCCGCTCTGTTTACACAGGCGGGCGGATCTCCAAACTAGATTCCCCAACGATCGGGGAAGAGCGGCGGCGATCGCTGCTGCTCCTCCCCTGGCCCGACTCCCGCTGTGAATGAAAACAACGTGAGTGCGCCGCCTACAGGGGGGGCCCTGCCAAGTAATCTGTACGGGGCCCTGTGATTTCTAACAGCAGCCCTGGTATCCAATATAGTTCTGCATGTGAAAATGTGTCATAAGGTTCGAATATGGGCTAAGAACAACACACATTTAAAATTGTATATGGTTTTTGCCACAATGTTCTAACACATATCTATTTTATTTATTCAAAATACTAAAACACACACATTTGGATTTTAGTTTTCTCATAACTGGTACTTTTCAGCCCTTTTAAATATGTTTCACTGCCTGGTACTTTTGCCTCAGGACAACATTCTATAGACAATTTTCCTTTATAAATTTCCGCTCATCAGAGTCACATCCTTAAAAATATTTAAAAAATGGAAATTTGTACATGCTTTAAGGTAATGGTCTCATTCCCGATCAGGAGTGCCTTTGTGTATTTTCTCGCACTCCATTGGTATAAATTGATCCTGCTTACATTTACAAACTGCGTAGAAGCACATTTGAAAGAAGTCTCACGTGCTGTATTTCTAGCCTAGTTATTTGCATTTTCTCATTTATTGGTGTTTTTCACAATATAGAAAAATGTCCAAAACACTTCTAAAATATGCATGAGGTAATGGAGCACTACAATGCCCAAACATAACCTGAGCAAATATTTAAAAATCCAGCACGAGAAAACATATATTTGGTTAACGAATTGCTTAAAATTCTTAAAGGTAAAAATGTAAAGGTATTGATGTGTACATTTAGATGGTGATATATCAAGCCATTTGTGGTATCTCCAACATTTCAGCCAAATTAGGTGATAAGACCTGACCATCACAACTTAATGAGCTTGTGAGACACTCCTTTCCAAAACAATGGGCATTTTAAATGCTGGCCAACCCACCCTCATCCTTACGACTCTTACCACCTTCACTTTTTTGGGAAGGCTTTCTACAAGATTTTGGAGTGTATGTGGGGGGAGTTTGCTCTCAGCCAAAGAGCATGTGTGAGGACAGGGGCAGTCCTGATATTGGACAGGAAAGACCAGGCTTGCAAACTGTTTCAGTTCATCCCAAAGGTGTTCAATAAGACCCCATGCACATTGGGGATCTAGCCCCGGTGAGTGCAGTCCTGGTTTTCAGCATTCCAGGCATTTGTCCCTGAATGCATGGGGCCCTAAATGTGAGTACCCTTCAGTACAGGGTTCAGCCACATCCAGCGACTGTGTATTTCTGCATGCTAGAAGAGACTTTGACATGCTACAGGCAGTGGGGTTGAGCACTGTATCTGTGCTTCCTGGACCCTCTTAACCACCAGGATTGCACTTACAAAGGCTAGATGCCTTGTGTGCAAGGGTCCTAAAATTAAACTCAGGGTTCTGTACAGGCCACTCCATTTCCCCCATACCAAACCTGTCTTTATTGTGTTTTGCACCTAAATTCAGTCATTTAAAGGGATGCACACATATTTTTGGCCATATCGTTTAGTTCCAGTAGTGAAGCAAGGCATAGTGGCCTTCAAACGTGGAAAACCATATTTATGGATATGACCAGTTTTCCAAATTGTAAGAACTTAATGAAATTGGATTTTACATATCTGCACAGTAACAGATTTAATTTAATACCAGTATCAAAACATTTTTGCGATTTGTAAATTTTGTAAAAAGAAAAAAAAAATAAGGTTTTGAAGAATTCAGTCTTTTCTTTTAGTTTGGTAATAGTGGACCTATTTACACTAATGTTGAGTCTTTTCCCACCACTCCTGGTTTCCTTAATACCATAGTTCTCATTTCCTGAGTTCCCCCATTCCAGGGCTTGGGGTTAGGCTGCATAAGGCCAGATTCAACTGAAAGCGTCCGTTGCATTCTGGAAATATTGTAGCGCTCATCTCTGCTGCTGTTGCACATACTTTCACTTTGTTTCACCATATTAGGTGCATTGTTAAATTGTGGTGAAATAGGTTGGTTGAAACAGGTTTTCTGCTGTTGCTGATGAAGAAATGGAGGGTAGGAAAACTCTCTGTGAATCTCAGGGCGCGGGCGGATTGGTGACATATCTTTATCATTGTTCAGGTCAGACGATGGAGTGGAGTCATTAAGGTCTGCCTCATGTGCGGAGTCATTTTCATAGAGTGTACTGGGGACCTGTTCATTGTTGTGGCAGGATGCTTGCGTGGCTTTGTTGAACATGTGAGCCACTGTGACTATCATGAAAATGGAGCCCATACAGAGGATGCAGGAGCTGGCTATTCCCGTTTCAATTTCAAATAAGATTAGCATGTAAAGTGAGAGAGCTGGAAACAGAGCAATATTTAGAAACAGAAGTTAGTAAAAAAAAACAGGTAAATGGCACATTATTGCTGAATCAATGTTATGTTTGAACTAGATTTAGGTCATAAAAGTTCAAATCTATGATGAAATTCATTTTTGCATATATGTATACATGTAACACCCTAGGGCAGTGATGGCGAACCTTGGCACCCCAGATGTTTTGGAACTACATTTCCCATGATGCTCATGCACTCTGCAGTGTAGTTGAGCATCATGGGAAGTGTAGTTCCAAAACATCTGGAGTGCCAAGGTTCGCCATCACTGCCCTAGGGGGTCTGTACTGTGGGATTAGTGCTAGGTGGTCTGTACTGAGGAATTTGTGCTAGGGGGCCTGTACTGTGGGATTAGTGCTAGGGGGCCTCTACTGTGGGGTTTGTGCTAGGGGGCCTGTACTGTGGGATTAGTGCTAGGGAGTCTGTACTGTGGGATTAGTGCTAGGGGGCCTGTACTGTGGGGTTTGTGCTAGGGGGCCTCTACTGTGGGGTTTGTGCTAGGGGGCCTGTAATGTGGGGTTTGCGCTTGAAGGGTTTATGCTGGGGGGGTCTGTACTGTGGGGTTTGTGCCACTTTCAGTCAGTGTATCCCATAATAGGGTGTCACTCACGGTATATCCCATAAAAGGGCCCCTGTTCCCTATTATGGGATATGCTAGTATTGATGGACCCCTTAATATGTGATATATTGGGAGAATTTGTTCACGCAAGCAAAATACAGGGGGAAAATGGGTGGAGTCTATAAGGGGTGGGGCTTCTGCGAAATGGGAGGGGTCAACATGGAAGGGCGGGGTCTTGCATCCCACCATTTTAAAACTTCACCAGCCGCCACTGGTATGTGCCCTGACATACAGTCTGCTTTGATCTATGCAGCTCAACAAACATGGTGGTAACAAACCAAGACGAGTGTTTCAATAAAACAGGCTTTTCTTTTTTTTTTTTTACTTCGGTTCTGCTTTAATATATTTTTAGTGCACATAAATCATATGTAACACCCTCCTAGATAGGTGGTAGGATTAGGTGAATTTAGTTATGGCTCACTGTATCCAGTGGAGATGCTGTTTGCGGTTAGGAAAATTTAGTTTTGGCTCACTGTAACCAGTGTGACTCTGTTGATTGGTTTGGTCTGTTCTGCGTTCCAGTAGTTGCTAGATTGATTGCTTCCTCCTAAATAGTCCAGAAAGCTCTGGAAATAATGGGCAGGAAGAGTCTAATCAGCAGCTAAATATTCCTACAGCTCTGGCCAAACCCCGTCCCAGATGGTAGCTGGGAGCCCATATAAATACTCTGGGACAGAGAGCAGCAGGGTATTTCTCCTTAGAAGGAGATATCAGCCTAAGTGGCGCTTCTTCCCCCCTTGGGCCATCCTGCCATGTGCCTGCAGAGTGCCAAGGCCTCAGGTGGTCTACCTAGAGGAAGCTGACCGAGGGACTGTTGTCTGAGGATCTAGTCTGGTATCACAGGGAGAAAGTGTTGCAAGGGTTTTGGAAGGAGGCAACCAATTTTAATTTGTGAGTAAAGACTTGAGAGAGTGATCCTAGAGAGTTTGGGCTGAGGCCATCCCAATGTGTGAGTCAGCTGTATGTGTAAAGGGGTCATATTGTCCAGTGTCCTGGAAGAGCTTAGTCTATTTAATTCCCAGTCAAAGGACTTTGCTAGGACTGTCCACCAGAGGAAGAATACTATCCTTAAGTTTTCAACAGGCTTATAGTTCTATTGAAGATAAGTATCTTCCTACTTTTACATAGTTTTAGAGTATCCCACTCAATTCCTTAACCCTATCCAAGTTACACCAAAAAGAAAACCCCTGCCTTGCTCATTGAGCCAAAGAGTGAATGTGACTGTGTGCCTGGCTGTGGGTCAACTGTTGAGAAAAAGAACCCTGCGCATCTTTCAAGCGGCTCCTTCGGAGGTAACGTTACACATATATACAAGAACATTTCAGTAAATGGTTATAGGCGTAATTAGCCAAAAAAAAAAACAACATGCATCCCCTAGCCCTTGTTCACACCAGTGCGACTAGTCATGTGATTTGACAATCGCATTGGCACTCTATTGTCAGCAATGGAGCTGTTCAAATCAGTGTGAAGCTGACTTTGTGGTGCCACACCAATTTGAAAAAGTAGTTCCTGCACTACTTTTGGCGATTTCAGCCATTTTGGCAAGTTGCACTGATTTCAGCCAAGTCGCACCGGAAGTCGCACTGACATGTAGCTTTGAAATCGTGTGATTTCAAAGCCGTGTGAACCAGGGCTTAATTAACTAATGGCAAAAAATAACCACAAATGTGAACTTCTTATACATGGTTGCTTTCTCTATATCTCAACATGAACTAATTTTATTCTAGTTTGTTACCAACCACATGTATATATGACAAATTATTATTTTCTATATTTGCTTAATTACCTGTTAAATATAGTGAGATTCCAAGGCAAAAAATGCAGAGAGCAGACTGGCGAATACTTCGGCTATCCAGCAGGAACCATTCACACCTACGCAGACACAAATCAACATTTTCAGGTGTCAGCACCTCAAGTTCAAGATGTTAGATCTACAGCTTTCATCAGTGCAAAAAATGAAAAATTAAGAGCCACTGTTTTTTTCTATCCAGTACCCCAAAAAACCTAGGACTTCTGTGTATGGGATAGATGGCTTTAACAGTTGGGATTTAAAATCTGTATTTAACACTCCCAGACTTGGGAAGCTTAGCTCAGGAAGTCGGAAAAACTCACCAAAAGCTCTTTAAATTCTAAACTTTTTTTTAAATTGTATATGCCTTCTCTACCCATACGTATGTGAACTTTTCCGTAGGCCTCAAATCACAGCACCTGTGCACTTCTGGTCTACATTCCACCCTGCATCCTGACATGGGGAAAGGTGAGCTACCACATATATTTGTGGATATTTAAAACAGACACCCATAATGTTAAAATTGCATAGTCTTTTTCAGAAAACCAAGAATGAAATCAAAAATAAAGAAACACTATCTACAATTTTTTTTTGTCTTTTTTAAAGCCCGTTGTGTGTAAACACACTCAAGACTATCACCCGGTGCATAAAAAGTGCACACACACAAACGTGAAGAACACAAAAACTGCACAGGGTGTGCGAAATGGTCTGGCCTCCGAAAAGGTTGGACCCTGACCCTGATCCCCCGGGGCGCAAGACTTCTGACAGGGACTGGGGTACTTCCAACGGTCTGCCTGGCCGAAACCAGGCAAACCCCGTTCTCTAGGGGGACTCCCAAAACAGTCCACCCCAAGTACTAGGTGGGGCTCCCCCGAAGGGAGACCCCATGAGAGAGGGCGAACTAAGCCAGAAGGCCATATCCGCCCCCCTCCCAAGACTTTCAAGGCTGGGCCCAAGGACCCACACCCTACTCGTCGTGCAGGAAGAAAAAGGTGAAAGTGAAGTGACGCACAACAAAGAAAACCACACACAAACAAAAAGGTGGGGAAAGGGAAGTGGGGAAGTGCATAGGTGCCAATGTGAAATACAGTGGCAGGCCTTCCGGCCAGAATAAAAAAATTCCTCTGGTCCGAGCCAAAAGGCCTGTCCCAAGAAGCAGGTGTGAAAAAAGTGTGTATGGTGCAGTGACCAAGGTGCCAAAAAAACTCAAGGCAAGCTGCCGCTCACCAGTGAGAATTAAGGCACCCCTGGGCTGCCACCCCAGGGGCACGTACACCATGGCTTCTTTCGGTCTCGACCTACGGCCAGACCCGGTGTAGCCCATCCCTACCAGGAGGCTTGGAACATGGACAGCCTAGGGAGAGCCTGCCTTCAACACTATCTACAAGTGCTGTACCCAAAGCAACCAGTCTGTATCCACCTTGTACTGGTCTGAATTGGTATTGCTTACTATGGGTTATTACACCTATTATTTACCACGTTGCAACTTGCATTGCTTTTTCAAAAAGCTTTAAAATGTTTTAGTTAGGTCCCCCTTACTGATTACAGGACTTTTGTTTGTTACATGCAGTTCTTGCACATAACCTCTTCCAAGTTCACCTCCTATGCATTTTATAAATTGATGAGCTGCTTGCAATTTTTTTGTCTTAACTTGATTTCCTTCTTTTATAGTCATGTATATAATGCATGTATTAAAATATATATATGCCATCGCATATCTTTTTACTTTCACTGGAGAACAATCTGCTATTGTGAAATATGAACATTTCTGAAAATTTCTTATACATGTGATAATGTTATCCCCACAAATATTTTATTTTAATTCCATGTCTATTATAAGGGGGTAAGGAGAGGCACCGCAGTTGCTTTGTAAACTTAGCAGATTTGTAGGCATGGCACAGCAGTTTACTACTGTGTTTGCATACTCTATATATTCTACTTTGTACAGTTGTATATGTCTTGTGAGTTCACCTATGTTTCTTAATTTTTGTTAAATATTTTAATATTTTAAACTTATTTTAAAATGAAGTATGAAAATAAAAAGCAGTATACACGTATACCATTGAAAAATGTATTTAGAATTATGTTGACATTTTATTGAATGTTAGTTGTCTGCTTGTAACCAAATGTAGCATTTTGGGAGCTAGGACACTTTTACTGATTGCATCTCCCATCTCCCTCTCGCACTTGCTACTCAGATTGGGACAATACCCTGTTAATGACCGTTAGGAGTTAATAGTCACATGGTCTCCAGCAAGCTGGATGAAGTTCCATGCTGGGTCATTGTTTCCAATAGCTGGTTGGAACAAAGGGTGAGCATCTGAAATCTGGGGCAGAGACTGAGGGAGGCAAAGATCAGGCTCTTTAAATGTAAGGTTGGAACGTGAGCTCCATGTAATGAGAAAGTTAGTTGAAATTACTGTGCACTGTGCTAGGAAATTATGTTTCCGAACACGCAGATTTTAATGACTAATTAGAATGGGACTGAACCTGTTACAGCAGAGATCACCAGCGCTTGGTAATGCTAAAGAATTTCAATATAAAGAACTAGTTATGGCTTAGTGAACTTTTTCTTGATTTTTGGCAATGTTTCTAGTAGAAAGCCACATTGCATTGCTTGACGTTTTTGGCCAATGCAAATAAAGCCAAACTCTTAACTATTGGTAATACAAATTTGTATTACCAATAGTTAAGAGTTTGGCTGAAATCAGTACTTGTAAAATATTTGAAGCTCATGCACACAGACATTTGCAAGCATTTCACATGCATATCATATATTTTGCAATGCTTTCTTGCGCCTGGGTAGCTATGCTTCCAAACTATTTCCTGAGCACAGATGTTAAGGATTCAGAAAACACAGGGGGGCTCGCATACGTGGGTAAATGCCAATGCAAGGAACTATCAGCGTTTACAAGAGTACAGTTGCATACAGCCATTCATTTGTATGATAGGCTGTAAATAACACCTGCAGATCCCTGGGCCAGGAAATTGCACAAACATGGACTCTTCGCAGCAATGTCTCCGCGGCTGAGTCAGGTTAACAAGTGGTTGCATATTCTGGCAACAACAACGAGTTTAGAATCACAACTTCAGTAAAAATAGTACAGAACACTTGCGTTTATCCTCACAAACAGCATCCTTCACAATAAAGTCCAGGGTATCTCTGGTAACAGGTGAACAGATGGAGGGATCAGAGGCCCAAGAACAAAGGGACACCCCACTAGAACTGGAGTACTCTAGTAGTAAACTGGGAGGGGGGTCTCAACAGAAGCTGGGTCTTCTGGAGTGGCTTTGTGCTATTATGCTCCTGCTGGGCTGCTTGTAAACCGGTTATGACAGTGAAGGACCTTTCACCTGGCTACAGATCAGATGCCCAACTATCTCTGGATCAACAGGCGTGACCACTCTTAGCTGCTGAGGGAGGTAATCTAGGGAACTTATCTTTCCTGGGCATGCCCAGGATCATAGGGAGTTTTAGGAAGTGTAGTTAGGGAGACCTGCTCCTGAATATGAGCATGGTGAGTAAATGGGTACTCTGCTACGAAGTCATCTGCCATGATATACAGTCTACACCGAAGGACGAAACAGCAAAAACACTTAATTCAGTGTCTTTTCTTTTCAAAGTGCTAAAAGCAAAATGCCAAATAAAGATATCCATACCAAGCATATAGTAAATACTAATCTCTGCTGCTGCCTAATGTCACTGTAATGGCATTAAATTGACGACAAACCTTTTAAGAGACCAACACTCCCAGGAGTGTCATTCTACTGTGTCCCCCACTGTGCTCAGTGGTTCTTCCACTGGCCCCATGTGAACATAGAACATAATAGTGACATTAACCACTTGCCGACCGCCGCACGACTATCTACGTCGGCGGTCAATCCCTCACAGGCAAACTAACGTAGGGCTACGTTGCTTGCTTGTGAGGGTCTAGGGAGCGAGCGCGCACCCCCGGAGGCGCGCTCCCGCGTGGTCACGGACCCCCCCGCGCGTGTGACCAGCGGACCCGATGTCCGCCGGCCACTCGGCGATCGGCGGGGGAGAGGGAGAATGTCAGGCAGCTTGTGTAAACAAGCGACCTGTCATTCTCCTCGCTGTAAAGACACTGATCACATGGATCTACTATGTAGATCCGTTGATCAGTGTCCTTACAGCTCAAGCCACAGCCAATCACAGTAGAAAGCACGCCCCTAGGGACACACACAGCCCCTCCCTCCCAAATAAAGTTAACCCCTTCACTACCAGTGTATTTTTACAGTAACAGTGCATATATATATAGCACTGATTACTGTAGAAATGTCACTGGTAACCCCAAAAATGTCAGTCAAGGGTCCGATCTGTCCGCCGCAATGTCGCAGTACCGCAAAAAAAATCGCAGATCGCCGCCATTACGCGTTAAAAAAAAAAAACAACAAAAATGACAAAAATCTTTCCCTTTGTTAGTAAACGCGATAACTTTTGCGCAAACCAATCAAAATACGCTTTTTGCGATTTTTTTTACCAAGCATAGGTAGCATAAAACAAATTGGCTGAAAATGTTAAAAAATTTTGATTTTTACATTTTTTTTGGGGAGAATTTCATATAAAAAAATGTGAAAAATATTGCTATTTTTGCAAAATTGACGCTCTTTTTTTGTTTATAGCGCGTGATCAAAAAATCGCACAGGTGATCAAATACCACCAAAAGAAAGCTCTGTTTGTGGGAAAAAAAGGACGCCAAATTCGTTTAGGTACAGCGTCGCACGACCGCGCAATTGTCCGTTAAAGTCACGCAGTGCCGAATCGCAAAATACCCCCTGGTCGGAATGGGGGTAAAATCTTCCGGGGCTTAAGTGGTTAAGGTTCAGCAGGAGGAACCACTGATTATAGAGGGAGACTAGGTATTCAACATTTCCATGAGTGATGGATTCTGAAGAGACTTTGGGGGAAACTTTTCTCTTGACCCCAGGAAGAGGAACTCCCACCTGTTTTATGGCCATAACAAGAAGGTGTGTTTCCTCCCTTAAAGTGGGAGTAAACTCCCATATATGATTTTTACTTATAGGTAAACTTATAATAAGGCTTACCTATAGGTACTGTAAATATCTCCTAAACGTCCACCGTTGAGGAGATATTTATTTTAAATGCAGCCGGCGATGTCATCGGCGCATGCACTCTGATGGAACGGCATGCCGTAAACGGCGGCTCCCAAATGCATGCACTGGAGTGATGTCGTTTCCGGCTTAGCTATTTATATCGCCACAGCCTGTGACCTGGAAAGAAGACCGAGTGAAGATGGAAGCGCCTTCAGTGGTGACAGCACGCGGCTGGAGGGCTTAGTTTTCAGGTAAGCTTGTCATAATGTTTTAGTGTTCAATTCATACTAGCACATTATGACATAAACTGCCCAGGGCCCGAATGTTTTTTTTTTTTTCATTTTTTTTTTTTTTTGTGGTTTACTACCTCTTTAAGAGTACTTTCTCTATGTACTCATGTGGGTTTGTGACATAATTGCTCCCCCCCTACTTTGGGAATCACTGTTCCCTAAGTAGATTCTTTATAGGGAGGGATCTACTAGTTCAGCTCCCAACACAGCCTTTGAGGCCATTACCATACAGGGGATAAGAGGGAAAAACTCCATTATAGGACCACTGAAAGTAGTAATCACTGAAAAGGAGAAAAATACTGAGATATAGTCTGCTTTAAATTATGTTAATAATTTTGTTATATTGAATTGATTATGTTGGTTTCAAATATTTATATACTGCAATGCTTTCAAGTGAAGATAAAAATTATTAAGGTTGTTATTAAACACACATGTATACTCTGATTGTGCTTTGAGAAAAATAGAGGAAATACAAATGGCACATGAACCTGTGCCAAGACTATGGGCATTCAAGCATTTACTTATTCCTAACAAACAGTAAATGAGTTTAAAAACAAGCTCTCACCTACCACTGTAGCTGCAGGCATTGTGGAGAAATTTGTCATCATACTTAAAGTATAACTAAAGGCAAAACCTTTTTATTTAGTTGTGAATAGTGTGGGGAGGGATTAGAACCCCTGCCACGTTTTTACTGCTGTCTGTACACTGGTTAGGGAGATTCTCCCTCTCTATTTGTCAGTCTGTTGACAGTATTAGAGTGTAAATCTTCCAATGGGGACACTAGTTCTGGCGACTACCAGCTATTTCCTCACTTTGGAGGGGATTGGACAAGAAAGGGAAAATCTCCCCAATGGGACACAGATAGCAAAGAAAAACAGGGGTTATAACCCTCCCTTTCTCTGACCAAAATGAAAAAAAAATGTTTTGGCTTTAGTTCTACTTTCACGGCAGAGGCCCTAAAGTCATTTAGGTCATTCTCTCCATAGCTCACCTTTATGTGCATAGCTCCATAGGTCACCTTTATGTGAATTTATACCAGCGATCGACCGATTATTGGCAAAGCCGATATATCGGGGGCCGATATGCACTTTCCCCGATATATCGGAATCGGCCGCTGAGGTCACCGATATTTCAGGAAAGTGCTGTACCAGAGTGATGCCTGCAGCTAGAGGCATCACCCCGGTACCATCGTCCACAGCCGACGGTCGGCTGTCTTGTAATGACAATCGATGTGGCTGAGAAGCCGCTCGGCTGTTCTTAAAAGGAGCAGGAGGGGACGTCCCCCCCCCTCCCGCCACCTTCCATGGCTCGCCCGGGTTTCCCGTCCCACCGGGAGACCCAGGCAACCAGCCTGCATGGCCACCGAAAAGAATACCCGATCAAAGCCGCATTCGGCTCTGATCGGGTCTCCATGTAAAAACCTGGAAGTGATATCATGACATCACTTCCGGGTACTCAGCCCCAGATTTAAAAAAAATACAGCATTCAAAACAGCCAAACTTGGCGTTTTGAATGCTTTTAAGTGCAGAGGAGGGGGTTGACCCCCAGATCCCTCTACAAGAGTACCTGTAAAAAAGAAGAATAAAAATAAAAACAATATCGGTTGATCACTAATTTATACCGCATATTAGAGGGCAGGAAAGCTGCCAAGTCACTGCTGTGAGGGGAGCAGAGTAAGCTGGGTTGGCTTAGACAACAATTTCTGTTCTTTTTCTGTGAATTTGAAGATGAATCATTCACAGTATCTGCTGGTACAGAGGTCAGTGAGGGCTTGCTTTAAAGGTAATACGGGCTACTATTTGATAAGAATATAATATTTGAATATCCTTATTCTGCTCACAGTTATGCTATTACTGTACTGTATGCTGTATACCATGTTATTGTAATAAAACTGTATATGTACTTGACATTTTAGAATATAAGGTTCAGCAGTAGACACTCACCTGCTGGAATCTGGATCCTCACGGCAGACCTCAGCTGTAAAGTAGGAGTGGAGAAGACACAGCAGGAGACAGCTGGCATTGAGGGCAAGACACAAAGCAGCCAGAACCGCTGATGCTGGTAATAAGATCCTAGCAGCCACCGGGCCTAGCCCAGCACTGAGATCCCCCTGCTTTGATGCAGATTGAACCTGGAATATTAAGATAACTGACAACGAAGCCATGATGGCAGCCAGAATGCCAAAGAGAGCCAGGGCCACTATAGAATGGTGACTGTAGTGGGAAGGCATATTCAGTATATAGGTACTCTCTCTTACTTTCAACTGCCCAGTAAAGGTTCAAATGTCACTATTTATTGAAATCACTGATTCTGCAAAATCTATAACCTATTACCTAAATCCCTTCAGTATTTCCACTCCCATGACATTAGAACACTTTGCCTTACCAATGAAATCAGCCTTAGTCTAATTATCTAAGCTACCAGTACCAAAACTAATATTATAAAACATAGGCTACACTAAATCAACCAAACAAATTATTCTAAAATATGCTACATCTTTTCATTTTGCAGCATCTTAGCTATGAACGATAACTGACAAATTCATTGATAAAACCATCTGCTAAAATAAAGCAACTACTAATGAAAAAAACACAAAACATAAGCATTTCATCTCGCCTGAAAGCTAAAACTAAATTTAAATATACATGCAAAACATCCACAGTCCTTAAAATATATCAAAAATAATTTGAGACTCACCAACAAGCCTAAGAAGAATCTATAGACTTTCCATAATACAGAAGGCTCATCCACTCTACTGGCTCTTGTAACACCAATATTACAGGCTAAATCCACCTAATCTATTTTTTGGTCTTACCCCTTAAATAAGCTGTCTCTTTACCTTCGTCATAGTCTCCAAAAATGTTGTGATTATTGGCTGAGCTATGGGAAAAGATTTATATTATAAAAATGGTAGAATAAGAGAGAGACCTCTGAAAAGATTGCCTCGTTCCTCTGACTCTTAGAAACTGTGGGGTTTCCAAGAGGATAAAAGAAGGAATCTTTGAACTGTTTGGTACAGGACAAGGGAGGAGGGGTATGGGCGGGAATTTCAACCGTCTTTTTAACCTCTCTCCCTGGCAGCAGTCAATATGGCCAGTTTGGGGTTAAAGGGAATTTTGATTTGAATGTGAAGGATTTAAATTTATTTTAGATGTACTGTGAACATGAGCGCAAGTGCTCTAAATATTTGCCTTTTCTTAAAGTTTTACCCTGTCTTCCGGTTTCTTATTTGTTACAGTAAAACGTTCTAATTTTTAATTGCATATGTCACATTTATTACAGTAATTGAATATTTCATGAAGTTTTTGCTCATCTGGAAACTTGGCGGACTCATCACTGTGAGTTCTCTTTCTACATTCTGGCCTCTTACACTTGTCACACTCTGTTATGAGCAGATGTTCATCTGAACAAAGGGAGCTTAATTACAAAACAAAAAAGTGCGAGCCATTATTGTGAAGAATGTGCAAGCAGATCGGGAGCAGCATCTCAGTTTAGCCATATGTGATGCCTGGACTCCTTTTGTAATTTGAATCTTTCTTCACATAAAAGCCAAGAGGACACATTGGAAATGCAGAAAACTGGCAATGGAATTGCACTGATGAAGGAGGAAAGAGGGAATAGAAAAGCTTGTCCTAGGCATAGACCAAGGGGGGCGCTATATGTTTTACAAGTGGTCACCCACCTTGTGATCCCTTTCATAAAGATAGTTTCTCTACTGTGTAAATATATTGTGCGTATGGGCTCCATTCACACTTGTATGACTTCAAAGTTACACGGCTTTGGGATGCAACTTTGATGCAACCATGGATGGGTGTGAATTGGATCGGATTTGTTGTCCCTCTGCAAAGTCGAACCCACTGTTGCATGTAAAATATTCAGGTGGGACTTTCATGCAACTTTTGAGGGTTAACATTGACGTCTATGGCCCTCAAGTTGCATGAAAGTCGGACCAAAGCTGTGCATGAACTACTATGAAGTCAGTGTGACTTTAAAAAGGGGTTCAAGCCTGTAAAAAAATAAATTAAAAGTCAGTAGCTACAAATACTGTAAGCCCCAGAGGATTTGGCTGCTCAAAGACCAGGGCCTATTTTGCGATTCGGCACTGCGTGACTTTAACGGACAATTGCGCGGTCGTGCGACACTGTACCCAAATTATATTGAAATCCTTTTTTTACCACAAACAGGGCTTTCTTTTGGTGGTATTTGATCACCTGTGCGATTTTTCTTTTTTGCGCTATAAACAAAAAAAGAGCATCAATTTTGAAAAAATAACATTTTTCCCATTTTTTTTATATGAAATTCCCCCCAAAAAAATGTAAAAATCTAAATTTTTTAATATTTTAGGCCAATTTGTTTTCTGCTACATATGTTTGATAAAAAAAATTACAATAAGCGTATTTTGATTGGTTTGCGCAAAAGTTATTCCGTTTACTAACTAAGGGAAAGATTTATGTCATTTTTATTGTTTTTTTTTAACTGGTAATGGCGGCGATCTGCGATTTTTTTTATGGGACTGCGACATTGCGGCGGACAGATCGGACCCATGACTAACATTTTTGACACTTTTGGAGGTACCAGTGACATTACTACAGTGATCAGTGCTATACATATGCACTGTTACTGTAAAAATGACACTGGCAGGGAAGGGGTTAACTTTATTAGAGCTCGAGGGGTTAAGTGTGTCCCTAGGGGCATGCTTCTAACTGTCAAGGGGCGTGGCTTTTTATGTAACCACAGAGACATACGATCCTACATAGCAGGATCGTATAGTCTCTGCTGTTACACCAGGGAGAATGACAGGTGGCTTTGTTTACATCATCTCCCTCTCCAGCGGGAGATCGCGAGTGACCGGCGGACATCGGAGCCGCCGGTCACTCACGTGGGGATGGGCGTGAATGAGCGGGGGCGGGAGCGCGCCTCCGGCGGCGCGCTTCCGCCCCCTACAGGCTCCTGGGCGAGCGACGTAGTACTACGACGCTTTGCCCAGGAGGGGCTGACTGCCACAGTAAATATACTGTGGGCGGTCAGCAAGTTGTTACTATAAGGACCCTTACCTGTCCAGGGATACTGTAATGTCAGGACCTCAAGCTGATCCTCCCATCTGTTCCGGGTGTAGATGCCAGCATCTTCACTAAGGGAAACAGGAAGTGAAGCCTTGCGGCTTCACAGCCTGTTCCCTACTGCGCATGCGTGAGCCGCACTGCACTTTCTGTAATCGTTTTACAGGGCAGCATCTGAGAAATAGGCTCCTCCCACCTGAAACAGTAAACACAATAGTCCACCATTATAAAAATGTCAGTCACACCTATGTGTCTCAGTTTGATTGTGTTTCCTCCGGACCCACAGGAGCTGCAGACGTTTATTTTTTTCTCCAGTCTCTGTGCTAATTGCACTCCCTGGTCAGCCTCCCATCCAGCTTAGCAGGCTTTGGGTTGTGCAGGTCAGGGGCAGCAACTCGGGGCAAGCTGGCCCCTCCCGAGGTTTCACCCCTACTCAGGGGTATGCAATCATCCCCCCAGCTGCACTAAATGTCGATGGCATTCCCCCAAAAGACAACTGCATCTGCAGTCAAGCCAACTGTTCGGTCACTGGCATCTTAAGGGCTATGACTGACCACGAGCTGCCCCTCCAGCCGTCAGCCTCATCACAGAACAGCCGATCTACGCTCCTGGAGGAGCAAGATGGCAGCGGGCGGCATCATTTCTGGAGCCCCGTGGCACTTCCGTTGACGCACTTCTAGTCTGCAGCCATCTTGGAAAAGGCAGAATCCCTGGATCTGCATGACAGTGCAGGACACTTCTGCTTTTGTCATTTCGGCACACTTTAAAAAAATAAAAAATAATAATAAAACAAAATGAAAAAACGGTAGAAAAAGGCAGATGGACTATCTTCTCTAAAGCAACCCACCAGTAAAGCAGATAGCAATTCAGGTATGTCCACCAACATGCATGGGGTCAACTGGGGGCGGGGCTGGTGTTGCAGCAGGAAGCAGTTAAAAAGCCCCTATGCAGGGTTTTTTTTCTGAGGCTGACAATGTCGGATGCTTTTCCACCCTGCCCTGCAGATCCTGCTTGTCAGGACAGCTCCAAGGTAAGCAAGAGCACTCTGGAGTTTCCTCTGTCTTTACCTTACTACAGACTGTTACTTATGTTTATATATGGCAACCACCTGTCTCACTGGGTCCTTTGTGCTTATTTATAGACAAAGACCCCAGAAGAGAAAAGGGCAAAGACCAGTAGCAAGGCATGCACCTCTTGCGGTCATTGGTTTCCTCCAGAATGGAAAAAACCATTATGCCAAAAATGCATCAACAAAATGGTGGCCAATGAATCACAGGGGTTTCTTAAAGACATGTTCAACTCTTTTAACCACTTAAGCCCCGGAAGATTTTACCCCCTTCCTGACCAGGGCCTATTTTGCGATTCGGCACTGCGTGACTTTAACGGACAATTGCGCGGTCGTGCGACGCTGTACCCAAATGAAATTGATGTCCTTCTTTTCCCACAAATAGAGCTTTCTTTTGGTGGTATTTGATCACCTGTGTGATTTTTTGATCATGCGCTATAAACAAAAAAAGAGCGACAATTTTGCAAAAATAACAATATTTTTCACATTTTTTTTATATGAAATTCCCCCCAAAAAATGTAAAAATCGAAATTTTTTAACATTTTAGGCCAATTTGTTTTCTGCTACATATGTTTGGTAAAAAAAATCGCAAAAAGCGTATTTTGATTGGTTTGCCCAAAAGTTATTGCGTTTACTAACTAAGGGAAAGATTTTTGTCATTTTTATTGTTTTTTTTTTTTTAACGAGTTTTTTGCGGGACTGCGACATTGCGGCAGACAGATCGGACCCTTGGTTGACATTTTTGACACTTTTGGGGGTACCAGTGACATTACTACAGTAAACAGTGCTATACATATGCACTGTTACTGTAAAAATGACACTGGGAGGGAAGGGGTTAACTTTATTGGAGAGGGAGGGGTTAAATGTGTCCCTAGGGGCGTGATTCTTACTGTGATTGGATGTGGCTGTGTGTGTAACAGCACAGATCAATGGTCCTACATAGCAGGACCATATGATCTGTGCTTTTACACAGGGGAGAATGACAGGTGGCTTTGTTTACATTAGCCGTCTGCCTTTCTCCCTCTCCACCTGACGATCGCGAGTGACCGGCGGACACGCGCAGGCTTCTTAGGGAACGAGCGGGGGGTGGGAGCTCATCTCTGGCGGCGCGCGCTCGCCCCCTATTGGCTCCCAGGCTAGTGACGTACCGGTACGTCACTTTGCCTGGGAGGGGCTGACCGCCGCTGTATATAGTCGGGCGGCGGTCAGCAAGTGGTTAAAAAGGAAATAAAAAGCAGGATTGGGCCACTATGTTCGGCTATATAAAAGCTGGAGGATCCAGCAAGCTCCAGCCACACCAGTACCCTGTCTTCAGGAAGCCATCTATTCCCTCGTACAGCGGGGAAGAGATGGACCTAGAGGAGCAGGAAACCAATTCAGATAGCTCAGAATCCAAAGACAGCCTATGCTCAGACTCAGATGATGAAGACCCGGCATTAGAAGGCACCTTTTTTTCCTTCGGAAGACACGGAGAGTTTTCTGAGAGCCATAGCAGATACACTGGGCATCAAAGAGCAAAAAGTTGCAGAGCTTTCCTTACATGATAAGATGTACAAAGGCTTACAACTGAAAAAACCAAGAACGTTTCCGGTACATGAGACTCTGAAAAAACGTAGTCAAGAAAGAATGAGAAGAGCCAGAAAAGAAGCTCTTTACACCAGCTGCGATTAAGCACAGATATCCTTTCGCAGAGGAGTACGGAATCCTGGGCGAATACCCTAAAGTAGATGCCTCCCTCACCAGAGTTACAAACAAGTCCCACTTAGCCTTCGTCGACTCCAGGAGACTCCGTGATCTCATGGATAAGAAGATAGCAGCACTGCTAAAGAGAGCTTGGGAAGCTGGAGCAGCGAATCTAAATATGGCCATAGCCTCCACTTGCAGGGCTAGGACCTTGCTAGTCTGGTTGACTCAGCTGCAAGAGCTGCTAGAAGGAGAAACCCCAAAAGAAGAGTTAGTAAAGACCATACCCACACTAACCAGAGCAGCAGCATTCCTCGCAGATGCTTCTGCTGAAGTCAGCCAGGAGAGCCCTATGGCTGAAGTCGTGGGGAGGAGACATCGCTTCCAAAAATAGATTGTGTGGAATCCCCTTCACAGGCAATTTACTGTTCAAACCGGACTTGAAAATAGTTCTAGACAGAACAGCAGCCAAAAATAAAGGGTTTCCGCAAACCAAAAAGAAGCAGGGGAAAACGCCCTTTCGTCAGTCCAGGAGATTTAATAAAGAAACGGGTCCAAGGAAAAGCTGAACACAACAAAACAAAAAAGGCAAGGGAGACTTTATCCTCAAGCCTTCCATTCCAAGAAACAAAAAGCAATGATGGTCTCCAGGTGGGGGGCAGATTGGGGACTTTTGCTCATCAGTGGAGGAGGATCACAAGAAATGGATTAGTCCTTGGCACGATAGCAGAAGGTTTTCCACTCGTCCCCCAACCAAGTACCTGGTGACGACACTCCCGAAAGACACAGACCATGCAGAGGCTTTTTCATCTGCACTAGAGATCCTACAAAAACAAAAAGTGATTTGTCACATACCACCAGAAGAAGAAGAAACAGGAGTTCAGTTGCACAGCTCTACCTTTCGGCATATTTACATGTGCCGATTAAAAAAAAAAAAAAGAGCCATCAAAAGTACTTAAAGTGGAGTTCCACCCTAAATTTTTTTTTTTTTTTTTTTACTTACCTTGTAGAGAAAATATACTTACCTTACTTCCTTCTTCCTCCCCTCGGCGGCCACGGCGATTCGTCACTTCCTGGCGTTTGCAATGATTCCTGGGAGCTGAACGTCATCGCTCCCAGGAATCAATGAGCCTGCACCGGCCCCGACGTCAGTTCCGGTACGCGCGCGTCATTCCCTTCTAAACAGCTTCTGGGCATGCCCAGAAGCTGTGGAGGGATGACGCGCGTGCACCGGAAGTGACGGCGGGGCCGGTGCAGTGCATCGTGGAACCGAAGAAGGAAGAGGATCGCGCTGGCTTCAAGCTGCCCACACCTGAGATGGCAGCGCTGGAGAATACTTTTTCAAGGTAAGTATTTCTCCTAAAAGGTAAGTGCAACCCGGGACAGATCAGAGGCTAGCCATTGTGGAATGTACTAGCCCTGGCTGTCCCGGGGGTATTTTTATTAAAAAAAGTATCCCCTGGGTGGAACTCCGCTTTAAGATTTGCGGTTCAAGGCCCAGCTACCACTCTACATATGCAGTACACAGCTCTACATTTCGGCATCTCTTCGGGCACCCAGGATTTTCTCGAAAATAATGGCAGAAGCCCTGAAAAACCTAAGACAGCAAGGCATAGGCCTGGTGCCATACCTAGACAATCTACTGTTCGTCGCCGAATCAGCAGACAGCCTGGAAGCCAATCTGCACAAATGCATCTCTTTCCTACAATCTTGGATGGATTGTGAACGAAGAAAAATCACAATAAACTCCAAGCCAGAGAGTCATATACTTGGGCTACATACTGGATGCCAAAATAACAAAGATTCTCCTAATGGAGGAAAAGGTCGAGAAAATCACGGAGGCGATAATATCTCTGATAGGAGCCAAATTCATGACCATTAGGCAGGGCATGGCAGTGTTGGGACTAATGACGTCCTCAATTCCGGCCATCACCTGGGCACAGCTCCATATGAGGCCTCTACAAAATCACATCCTCGCCCAATAGGTTGGCAACCCATCATCCCTAGAGACTAATATTTTGGTTCCTCGTTCAATCAAAAGAGTGCTCCAATGGTGGCTCAACCAATTGATTTACCTCAAGGGACGCAGATGGATGCAGTCTGATCTGATGTGGATCACTACAGATGCCAGCACTCTGGGATTGGGAGCACATATGGTGGATCGTTGCGTACAAGAAAAATGGAACCCGATTCGTCCCAAGCATTCTCAAACATGAGGGAATTAAAAGCTGTACAGGAGGCGCTAAGAGCATTCCAACCAGCCATTCAGGACAAAGATGTCCGAATTCAGTCAAACAACACCACAATGGTGGCATACTTGAACAGACAAGGGGGAACAAAATCAACTCGTCTAATGAGTCTGACAGAAACGATTCTGTCTTGGGCCGAGAGAAACATCAGATCCATCTCCGCCATACATCTGAAAGGAATCAATAACACGCTGGCAGACTTCTTAAGTCGAAAAGCCATAAAACAGACAGAATGGTCCTTAAATCAAGCAACATTCTCATGGATCACTCAAACCTGGGGAGATTAGAGGTGGATCTGTTTGCATCAAAAATACATTCGAAACTCCCAAAATTGTTCTCCCTGAACCCCACAGATGGAAACATTGGTGTAGACGCGCTCAACCAAAATTGGGCATACCAGCTGTGTTATGCATTGCCTCCAACTGCCCTAATACCAAAGGTAGTAAAAAAGATCAGGGAAGAAAAGACAATAGTAATACTTATTGCACCCTATTGGCCCCAGAGACCATGGTTCATTCGCTTGAAGAATCTCAGTGTTCGACCATATCTAATGCTTCCAGACATGGCGGACGTCCTAACGCAGGAACCAGTCAACCCCCCGAACCACAAAGTAATATAGCTCTCAGCCTGGATCCTGAAAGGGTGAGGCTAAAGAGGAAGGGTCTGTCGAACAAGGTGATAGACACCATTTTAGTCAGCAGAAAACCTGTAACCAGAGCCATCTACAAGAAAGCGAGAAAACGTTTTTCTTCTGGTACGGAAGCAAAGGAAACAACGACAAGGGGACTATTCCAGCAATCATAGATTTCTTACAGGAAGGAGCGGACAAGAGAATTTCCCATAACACTTTGAAGGTCCAAGTGGCGGCCCTGTCCTCCTGTCTAGATATCAGGCTGGCAGAAGACCCCCTCATAAGAAGATTCCTTCACTCTTTAAAAAAGAGCCAGACCCACGAAGTTCACCAGAATTCCGACGTGAACTCTCCACGGTACCTAAAGGATTCCTCTCTACACCCTTTAAACCGTGAGAACAATGCTCAGATAAATACCTTACACTAAAAACAGTACTCCTAGTGGCACTTGTGTCCGCGAGGAAAGTCAGCAAACTACAGGCTCTATCTATGATAGAACCTTATTGTTTGATTCAGACGGATAAAATTATCCTCACCCCAGACCCAGCTTAAGTCTCTTCAGTGTTCCATAGAACACAGGATGTGGTTATCCCCTCCCTTCCAGGTTGGATGGATAGCAAGAAAAGTGATCCATACAACAAGCTAGTTGTAAGGAAAATTCTAATAGCTTACCTTGAGAGGAATAAGGATTAGCTAAAAACTACCACATCAGTACATTAGGATTGATCAATTTTCACATATAAATACCATAGTTTGTCGACTCTATAACTTTTCTACAGACTAAATAATATATACTAATTTGGATTATTTTCACCAGAGAAATATAGCAGAATACATTTTGACCCAAATTCATGAAGAAAGGTTATTTATTTGCAATATGTTATCACAGAAACAAAGAAAAATTATTTTTTTTTTTCAAAACGTTTGGTCTTTTTTGTTTATTTAGCAAATAAAAAAAGCCCACCCACCAAAAGAAAGCTCTATTTGTGTGAAAAAAAAGATAAAAATTTCATAAGGGGACAGTTTTACATGAACGTGCAATTGTTGACAGCAGTGAAAGCTGAAAATTAGCCTGGACAGGAAAGGGGAAAGTGCCCTGTACCTCACTCCATGCAAAATAATGAAAAAAAAAGGTTTGCCTTTACTTCTACTTTAATGGCTTCTTATTTGGAGCTAAAATTTGAACACTGAACACAAAAAATGTTATATTTTTAGAGTTTGCAGTGTTTTTATTTTAGCTCTTCAAAGTTGGATTTGCTTTTATGTTTCTTCAAAAGTCTGTTAAAGTTGTTTATATACCACTTTATAGTAGAGCTCCTCCTGCTTTAACTTCTTTCCTCCTTCTTTCTCCTTTCCAGACATGAGCTCTGCAGGTCTTATTGACACCATTGCTGATGACATGTCTCCATGCCCCTTCCACTTGTCCAGTCACAAACTGTACAGCCACTGGATGGAAAGGCTTTGGCAGATTTATCTTCAGTTGTTGAATGCGGTGACAGGAGCTCTCCATAGTGCTGAGGCTCTGTTTTCTCATTGCAGTGAAATGGAACCCATACTTCAAATATTCTTGTTGGAATTATTGCTTTTTATGCAGGCTCTAGAACAGGGGTCTCCAAACTTTCTAAAGAAAGGGTCAGTTTACTGTTCTTCAGACTTTAGGAGGGCCGGACTGTGGCCAGTGGGAGTATATAAGGTCCCGCCGTCAGTGAAAAAATAATACCCCATTGTTTGTTTCAGTGAGAGTAATTGCGCCCCATCATTTGTGCCATTGAGAGGAATTGTGCCCCATCATTGATGTTGTTGGGCCCCATTGTTGGTGTCAGTGGGAGGAATTGTATCCTATCATTGGTGTCATTGGGAGAAAATGTGCCCCCTTCATTGGTATCAATGGGGGGAATTATGCCCCACTGTTGATACAAGTGGATGAAAAAGTGCTTCAAGGGCCAGATAAAAACAAGTTAACCACTTAAGCCCCGGAAGATTTTACCCCCTTCCTGACCAGGGCCTATTTTGCGATTCGGCACTGCGTGAATTTAACGTACAATTGCGCGGTCGTGCGACGCTGTACCTAAACTAATTTGACGACCTTTTTTTCCCACAAACAGAGCTTTCTTTTGGTGGTATTTGATCACCTGTGCGATTTTTTGATCATG
Source organism: Pelophylax lessonae (assembly GCF_965119305.1). NCBI lineage: Eukaryota > Metazoa > Chordata > Amphibia > Anura > Ranidae > Pelophylax > Pelophylax lessonae. The sequence continues at coordinate 452,661,852 of NC_138768.1, forward strand.
CGCTATAAACAAAAAAAAGAGCGTCAATTTTGCAAAAATAACAATATTTTTCACATTTTTTATATGAAATTCCCCCAAAAAAATTTAAAAATCAAAATTTTTTAACATTTTCGGCCAATTTGTTTTATGCTACATATGTTTGGTAAAAAAAATCGCAAAAAGCGTATTTTGATTGGTTTGCGCAAAAGTTATCGCGTTTACTAACAAAGGGAAAGATTTTTGTCATTTTTGTTATTTTTTTTTTAACGCGTAATGGCGGCGATCTGCGATTTTTTTTTTTTTTTGCGGGACTGCGACATTGGGGCGGACAGATCGGACCTTTGACTGACATTTTTGACACTTTTGGGGTTACCAGTGACATTACTACAGTAATCAGTGCTATACATATGCACTGTTACTGTAAAATGACACTGGTAGTGAAGGGGTTGACTTTTTTTGAGAGGGAGGGGCTGTGTGTATCCCTAGGGGCGTGATTCTAACTGTGATTGGCTGTGGCGTAGGAACAGTGATCAATGGTCCTACATACGTATGATCACTGTTCCTACACAGGGGAGAATGACAGCCGGCTTGTTTACATCAGCCGCCTGCCTTTCTCCCGCTGTCACGGATGATCGTGAGTGCCCGGCGGACATTGGGTCTGCCGGGCACACGCGCAGGGGGGGGTCCGTGACCGCGCGGGAGCGCGCCTCCGGCGGTGCGCGCTCGCTCCCCAGAGCCTCACAGGCTAGTGACGTACCGGTACGTCACTTTGCCTGTGAGGGGCTGACCGCCGCAGTATATGTACTCGGCAAGTGTTTAAAGGGCCGCAGTTTGGAAACCACTGCTCTAGAACAAAATTGTGAATTTTCTTACATATTGGTTAGAGTGTGGGTGGATTAGAACCTCTGCTTTTATTGCTGTACAGTATGTGTCCCTGCTGGGGAAAATCATTCTCTTTTTATTCAGATCATTGTCACTTTGACAGAAAGTGATGCTAATTCATCATTTATGGCTATACTGTGCGTGTCAGGAAATGAGGAGAGATCTCCCCAGTGGGATACAGATGGACAAAAAGAAAACCTGATGAAGACCAAAGCATCCAAGAGGTTCTGGACTTTGATGTGAGTTCATATAAAGTAGTAAGAGGACAAAACCATTCAGAGAGCTCCCTGGTTTTGGTTAGGCTGCTCACAACAGACAAGGCTACCCTCCAGTGGGTACCTCACCTGGTTACCAGAATAAAGCATGCACTAATAGGAGTGCCAGACCAAAGGATAAAAGTCCAACTTCATTTATTTGTTTATACTAAAAACAGAAAATGCGTTTCAGCGGTCAGAAAACACTTCCGATCGGGTCTGCCTGAAAAACTGACAGGCGGACCGAGGGGCCTTAGGTTTGTTTTCATACACTAATAGAAGGACCACCAGACCAAAGGATAAAGGAGTCCAAATAAAAAATAAAAAACAGGAAATACATTTGGTGGGGGGGCACAAAACATTTCCCTTTCATCTGGCATCAGTTAAAATAAGAGCTTTGAATTTACTCAAAATAGAGCTTTCCTGTGTAAATCTGTGTAAGGAAGCTAATTGCTGGATGAAGAAAGTGACTGGCCAGCAGTGTCTGTGTGCGCAATCAAGAACAACTGATTGCTCACTCATATCGGACCCTCCATTCTCCTTTATGGAGCAACAGGTGTAAACGAGCATGTGTCCATTTACACCCACGGACATCTGATCCACTAAAAACAGACGGGTGGAGATCTGATCTCATGGCAGTCGAGTGTAAACAGACAGGCGGTCTGTTTACATCCTACTGCCCATAGAGGAAAACGTGTCTGTGGCAATGTCTGTGTCTGCTCTGCATAAGTGGAGCGGGCATGGACCAGCCATCCGCCTGCTCAGCGGGCATCAGCAGATAGATTCCCTGCTGAGCAGGCAGACTCCTAGGGGAGTCTTCCCCATGTGGAAGGGGCCTAATGGGTTTTAACCATCATCAGCTCTATACTAAAGAAAAAACTGGACTTTAGATACACTTTAACCTCAAACCTGGGTTTCCAGTCCTCGCAAGCTCACTTGCAAGTCTTTTTTCAAATGCTGCTGGGACTCTGCAAGAGTCATACCCAAAATATAGATTGTTTAATCCATATGGAGCTTATATTTTCTGGAAAAATGTGTTAGTCCAAGAAAAATATGCTTGTACTCGCTGGGAATATCAAATATATTGATACCGGATGAGTCTAAAAACTCTAAATAAAAGTAGCGCTGTGATAAAAGAGTAAAAACAATTAAACAATTAAAGTCCACCACATGAATCAAAGAATGATAACTAGTCCAAATACTTATGTTCGACCCTTTGGTCCTGTGTGCTATAAAAAGGGACAAGGGCCTGAACCTAGAGAGAGAAATTAGTGCTCATTGCCTTTGCCGAAGTGTAGATCGCCAGTGTCATGCGGAGTTCGGAGTTCCCACTGTTAAGGGAGATTGCTGGGACTTGCAGTCCTCCCTGAAGATACCATTCATGGATAGTGTTGAGTGAACACGGACTGTATTATTCGTGTTCGTACCGAATAATTGGATTTTTGTTACCCGAACACGTCGTTTTATTTCCGGGTTTTGCATGCTTTGGCGCTCTTTTCATGGCGGGCTTTCAACAGCCAATCAACAATCGTTTAACTGGTGTGCCTTAAGCCATCCCAGCCATGCCTGCAAATGTCTCAGTAGCTGTGATTGGCCGTCTGAAGCATGTGACCAAGTCTTTATAAGTTCGAGGCAGCCGCAGCGGCGTCATTATGCTGCTTAGATCAGGGACAGAGCACACATCAACGTGCTGGCTGCTGATTAGGGAAAGATAGGCAGGAAAAAAACATTTGTGTCCGGATAGAATTGAGGGACAGGTCGGAGTGTTTAGGCAGGGCGAGTTGTAGGCATTTTAGGGATAGAGTCTGCTGAATTATAGGGTCAGTGTGTTCTACAAACTACAATCGATATTGCTGTGTGGGGTGGGGTCTGCACTTAGTTCTCCTGATCTACGATCTCTTCTCAATCCTGTTAGGGACAGAGTCTGCTGAATTTTAGGGAAAGTGTGTTCTACAAACTACAATCGATATTGCTGTGTGGTGTGGGATAGGAGATAGGCAGGTGTCAGTGATCCACATCCATTTTTCTGTGTGTGGGCTGCAGTGAACACAATCTTTTTGGGGTGCAGTGAACACAATCTTTGTGGGGTGCAGTGAACAAAACCTTTGTGGGGGTACAGTGAACACAATCTTTGTGGGGTGAAGTGAAGACAATCCTTGTGGGGTGCAGTGAAGACAATCCTTGTGGGGTGCAGTGAACAAAATCTTTGGGGGGTACAGTGAACACAATCTTTGTGGGGTGCAGAGAAGACAATCCTTGTGGGGTGCAGTGAACAAAATCTTTGGGGGGGTACAGTGAACACAATCTTTGTGGGGTGCAGTGAACAAAACCTTTGTGGGGTGCAGTGAACACAATCTTTGTGGGGTGCAGTGAAGACAATCCTTGTGGGGTGCAGTGAAGACAATCCTTGTGGGGTGCAGTGAACAAAATCTTTGGGGGGTACAGTGAATACAATCTTTGTGGGGTGCAGTGAACAAAACCTTTGTGGGGTACAGTGAACACAATCTTTGTGGGGTGCAGTGAACAAAACCTTTGTGGGGTACAGTGAACACAATCTTTGTGGGGTGCAGTGAACACAATCTTTGTGGGGTGCAGTGAACAAAACCTTTGTGGGGTGCAGTGAACACAACCTTTGTGGGGTACAGTGAACACAATCTTTGTGGGGTGCAGTGAACAAAACCTTTGTGGGGTACAGTGAACACAATCTTTGTGGGGTACAGTGAACACAATCTTTGTGGGGTGCAGTGAACAAAACCTTTGTGGGGTACAGTGAACACAATCTTTGTGGGGTGCAGTGAACAAAACCTTTGTGGGGTACAGTGAACACAATCTTTGTGGGGTGCAGTGAAGACAATCCTTTTGGAGTGCAGTGAACAAAATCTTTGTGGGGTAAAGTGAACACAATCTTTGTGGGGTGCAGTGAACAAAATCTTTGTGGGGTACAGTGAACACAATCCTTGTGGGGTGCAGTGAAGACAATCCTTGTGGGGTGCAGTGAACACAATCTTTGTGGGGTGCAGTGAACAAAACCTTTGTGGGGTACAGTGAACACAATCTTTGTGGGGTACAGTGAACACAATCTTTGTGGGGTACAGTGAACACAATCTCATACTTCTGAAGCTTTGAGGGTGCTGCCTGTTCTATACTCCTCCTCCTCCTCCTCATCCATCCTTTTAGGTGTACAAACAATAGTAATTGGGGCCTAGTGTGCTTCTGTACGTGTGAAAAACATACACTTTTTTTGATCATATTTCCTATTCCGTTATTCAATGAAAACCTTTGGGCCTCAATTAAATTGCGGAATAGTCTGTGTCGGTACGTGTGAGATCCACCTTTCCAAGTTTTTGGGGTTCATCTCATACTTCTGAAGCTTTGAGGGTGCTGCCTGTTCTATACTCCTCCTCCTCCTCTTCCTCATCCATCCTTTTAGGTGTACAAACAATAGTAATTGGGGCCTAGTGTGCTTCTGTACGTGTGAAAAACATACACTTTTTTTTGATCATATTTCCTATTCCGCTATTCAATAAAAACCTTTGGGGCTCAATTAAATTGCGGAATAGTCTGTGTCTGTACGTGTGAGATCCACCTTTCCAAGTTTTTGGGGTTCATCTCATACTTCTGAAGCTTTGAGGGTGCTGCCTGTTCTATACTCCTCCTCCTCCTCCTCCTCATCCATCCTTTTAGGTGTACAAACAATAGTAATTGGGGCCTAGTGTGCTTCTGTACGTGTGAAAAACATACACTTTTTTTGATCATATTTCCTATTCCGCTATTCAATAAAAACCTTTGGGGCTCAATTAAATTGCGGAATAGTCTGTGTCGGTACGTGTGAGATCCACCTTTCCAAGTTTTTGGGGTTCATCTCATACTTCTGAAGCTTTGAGGGTGCTGCCTGTTCTATACTCCTCCTCCTCCTCTTCCTCATCCATCCTTTTAGGTGTACAAACAATAGTAATTGGGGCCTAGTGTGCTTCTGTACGTGTGAAAAACATACACTTTTTTTTGATCATATTTCCTATTCCGCTATTCAATAAAAACCTTTGGGGCTCAATTAAATTGCGGAATAGTCTGTGTCGGTACGTGTGAGATCCACCTTTCCAAGTTTTTGGGGTTCATCTCATACTTCTGAAGCTTTGAGGGTGCTGCCTGTTCTATACTCCTCCTCCTCCTCCTCCTCATCCATCCTTTTAGGTGTACAAACAATAGTAATTGGGGCCTAGTGTGCTTCTGTACGTGTGAAAAACATACACTTTTTTTTGATCATATTTCCTATTCCGCTATTCAATAAAAACCTTTGTGGCTCAATTAAATTGCGGAATAGTCTATGTCGGTACGTGTGAGATCCACCTTTCCAAGTTTTTGGGGTTCATCTCATACTTCTGAAGATTTGAGGGTGCTGCCTGTTCCATACTCCTCTTCCTCATCCTCCCTTTAGGGTAGGAAAAAATTTAATCGGGCCTAGTCTGTGTTTGTACGTGTGAGATACACAGTTTTTTATCCTATTCCGCTATTCAATACACACCCTTTTGGTGTAAAAAACATTAAATTGCGGCATAGTTTGCATATTTGACTGTGAGATACACCCGTGCGATACTGTTGTTCTTTTGTTCCGCTATTCAATAAAGACCTTTCTAGGGCAAGATCTTAAATTTCAGAAATATGAGGAGAGCGTCAAATAGGGGCCGTGGCCTGGGTCGTGGTGGTGCTGCTGCTAGAGCTCCTGTTGCAAGGAGAGGACGTGGTCGATCTGTGCCAGCTACACGCACAAGTGAAACACCTTCCTCAAGTGTGAGTAGGCGACAGAACCTGCATCAGTATTTGGTAGGGCATCATACGCCTCTAGAAGTGATGAGGCCAGAACACAGAGAGGCGATAGTAGATTGGTTTGCTGCTGACAGTGCCTCCAGTTCCTTCACATTGTCTCCCACCCAGTCTACTGCAGAAAGGTCAGAGTTGGCACCTGCAGCCAATGTCCAACCGTCTTTCACCTCACCCCCTTGCAAATCAGGCAAGCAGTCTGAGCCCCAAGCCATAGAGCAGTCTCTTATTCTTTTTGAGGACTCTGTCAGCAGGGTTTCCCAGGGCCATCCACCTAGCCCTGCCCCAGAAGTGGAAGAGATTGAGTGCAGCGATGCCCAACCACTTATTTCTCAAGATGAATACATGGAAGGACCATCACAGCACGTCTCCGATGATGACGAAACGCAGGTGCCAACTGCTGCGGCGTTCAGCATTGTGGAGACCGACAGGGAGGGCAGGGGTGAAGACTGGGTGGAAGATGATGTGGAGGACGATGAGGTCCTCGACCCCACATGGAATGAAGGTCATGCAGGTGACCTGAGTAGTTTGGAGGAAGAGGCGGTGGTCGCACAGAGCCACCAGCACAGCAGAAGAGGGAGCAGGGTGCAGAAGCGGAGCGGCCGTGCCCTAGACACTACGCCTGCTACTGCCCAACGCAGCAAGGGAACGAGCGCACCAAAGTCAGCTCAAAAGAGTTCTCTAGCGTGGAAGTTCTTTAGAAAATGTGCTGATGACAGGACACGAGTGGTTTGCACCCTGTGCAATCAGAGCCTGAAGCGAGGCATAAACCTTCTCAACCTGAGCACAACCTGCATGATCAGGCATCTAAGTGCAAAGCACGAGCTGCAGTGGAGTACACACCTTCAAAACCAAGAAACGTCTCTGGCTCATCCTGCTTCCTCTTCTGCTGCAGTCTCGGCCGCTCCAGCCACCTCTGTAGTCATACCGGCACCTGCCACCCCGCAAACAGACGATCTGTCAGCAACACCACCACCTGGGTCACCAACAACCATCTCCACAATGTCCCGTGGAAGCGTTCAGCTTTCCATCTCCCAAACACTTGAGAGGAAGAGGAAGTACCCCCCTACCCACCCGCGATCCCTGGCCCTGAATGCCAGCATTTCACAATTATTGGCCTTTGAAATGCTGTCATTCCGTCTGGTGGAGACGCCCAGTTTTAAAAAGCTTATGTCGGTGGCTGTCCCACAGTACGTCGTGCCCAGCCGCCACTACTTTTCCAGGCAAGCCATCCCTTCCCTGCACAACCAAGTGGGGGAAAAAATCAGGTGTGCACTGCGCAACGCCATCTGTGCCAAGGTCCACCTAACTACCGATACGTGGACCAGTAAGCACGGTCAGGGGCGTTATATCTCCCTAACGGCACACTGGGTAAATGCAGTGGCGGATGGGCCTGAGGCGGATAGCAATTTGGCACATGTCCTTCCACCACCGAGGATTGCAGGGCGCTTCAGTTTGCCTCCTATTCCTAACTCATCCTACTCTGCTACCTCATCCTCTACCGCCTCCTCATCCGGACAGCGTAATACCTTCACCACCAACTTCAGCACGGCCAGGGCTAAACGACAGCAGGCAGTTTTACAACTTGCCTGTTTGGGGGACAAACCACACACCGCGCAGGAGTTGTGGAGGAGCATGGAACAGCAGACAAATGAGTGGTTGCTGCCAGCGAGCCTCAAGCCCGGCCTGGTGGTGTGCGATAACGGGCGAAATCTCATAGCAGCTCTGGGCCTAGCCGGTTTGACGCACATCCCTTGCCTGGCGCATGTGCTGAATTTGGTGGTGCAGAGGTTCCTTAAAAACTACCCCGATATGTCAGAGCTGCTGCAGAAAGTGCGGGCCGTCTGTGCGCACTTTCGGCGTTCTCACCCTGCTGCTGCTCGCCTGGCAGGGCTGCAGCGTAACTTCGGCCTTCCCGCTCACCGCCTCATATGTGACATGCCCACAAGGTGGAACTCCACTTCGCACATGCTGCAAAGACTGTGCGAGCAGCAGCAGGCCATAGTGGAGTTTCAGCTGCAGCACGCACGCGTGAGTCACTCTGCGGAACAGCACCACTTCACCACCAATAACTGGGCCTCCATGCGAGACCTGTGTGCCTTGTTGCGCTGTTTTGAGTACTCCACCAACATGGCCAGTGGCAATGACGCCGTTCTCAGCTTAACTATCCCACTTCTATGCCTCCTTGAAAAAACAATTCGGGCGATGATGGAAGAGGATGTGGCACAGGATGAGGAGGAGGAGGAGGAGGATGAACAGGTAACATTTCAAAGGCTTTCAGGGCAGTCATTCGCAAGGGGCTCCGAGGGTGGGTTCCTGCACACACAAACGCCAGGGACACAATTGTCCAGCAGGGGCACAGTTCTGGAGGATGAGGAGGATGAGGAGGAGGAGGAGCTGGAGGAGGAGATGGAACCATGTTCACAGCAGGGTGGCACCCAGGCCAGCTCATGGCCATCACTGGTGCGTGGCTGGGGGGATACAGAGGACACGGACGATACACCTCCCACAGAGGACAGCCTTTCGTCGCCTCTGGGCAGCCTGGCACACATGAGCGATTACATGCTGCAGTGTCTCCACAACGACCGCCGAGTTGCCCACATTCTAACTTGTGCTGATTACTGGGTGGCCACGCTGCTGGATCCCCGTTACAAGGACAACGTACCGTCCTTAATTCACTCACTGGAGCGCGATCGCAAGATGCGCGAGTACAAGCGCACGCTGGTAGACGCGATGCTGCTGGCATTCTCATCTGACAGCGGGGCCACAGTGGAAGCACAAGGCAGAGGAGGAGGAGGAGGAGGTCGCCAACTCAACCAGGGCACCGCCAGCACCTCAGAAGGCAGGGTTAGCATGGCCGAAATGTGGAAAAGCTTTGTCAGCACGCCACAACAAACAGCAGCACCAGCAGCTCAGATGGAACGTCTTAGCAGGAGGCAGCATTTTACCAACATGGTGGAGCAGTATGTGTGCACACGCCTACATGTAGTGAATGAGGGGTCTGCCCCCTTCAACTTCTGGGTCTCCAAATTGGGCACATGGCCTGAGCTTGCCCTTTACGCCTTGGAGGTGCTGGCGTGCCCTGCAGCCAGTGTATTATCTGAACGGGTATTTAGCACGGCTGGGGGTGTTATAACAGACAAGCGCAGCCGCCTGTCCAGAGACAATGTGGACAAGCTCACGTTCATTAAAATGAACCAGGCATGGATCCCACCTTGTACCTTGTGCAGAATAGCAATGGATACCGACCTTACCCAGCCATTGTTCCATTTTTGCTCTTTCTCACTCTTTTGGGGTGTACCCTCATTTAAAATTTGTGAAAAGAAGCAGTGTTGGCTACCTCGTCCTCCTCCTCAGGGCCAGATTAACGTAGGGGCTATTGGAGCTGCAGCTCCATGCAGGCCCCTACCTTTTATATAGGCCCCGGGTTGGCCATATTCACTGTGACCGCTCTTCTGTCACTTGTAAACACAGAAGTCTGGCTTCTATGCTCGCTTCCCCAGGCAGCACCCTCAGAACCTCCCCACACAGCGCGAAGGCCGGACAAGGAGGGACAGTTGCCGATGCATGGATGTGTTTATGGGCTTCAGAGACAGCATCCCATGTTGAATTAGGCATGCATGGCTGCACCCTTCCTCCTCTGGGTGCATGCCAAGGCACGGCCCTTAAGGCCCTTCAAAATCCTCAGCACCAAGACCATGATGCTCTTAATCCGGCCCTGGTCCTCCTCCACCGCCGCTTCCACCTACACCGCCCATAGGTGTGCGCAGCCTTTTGCATTAGGGTGTGCACCCCAAAGTTGAAATACACATGCATGTGTTTGCCTACATGTACATGGCCCCGATACATTACTCTCCCTGCTGGCAAAGAGAAATAGAGCAGAGCAGGTGCGAGGGAGATCTTTCCCATCTCCTCACTGGCAAACAGAGCGATAATGCTATGTGCCCTAGGTGATTAGGGTGTGCCCAGGTACACCAGGCACACCCTGTGCGCACGCCTATGACACCGCCACATCCACCACCACCTCAACCTCCCTCCTACTCCATATGGGCCTCGTCCTTCAGAGATGAAGAACATTGTTTTATTTTTCTGGTTTTTTTTTGTTGTTTTAAGTTATTTCCCTATCCACATTTGTTTGCAGAGCACTTGCCATGCTCTTAACTACGTTTTGCTGCCATTTGCAGCACTCTAGCCCTTTCCATTGGTGTTTTAGAGCCATTTTAGTGCCTTAAAGTTCGGGTCCCCATTGACTTCAATGGGGTTCGGTGTCCGGGAAAAGTTCGGTAAAAGTCCGGGACACGGACCCGGACTTTTTTTTAAAGTTCGGCCGAACCCGTCGAACACGGACATCTAGGTGTCCGCTCAACCCTATTCATGGACTCTGCCAAGTATGAACTCTTTCCTATGCAGGTATGCTGAAGCAGCCACAAGCCTGAAGTTAAGGACTAGGGATGTTAGGAAAAGACTTCACTTTATGTTGAACTGTTGTGTTAACTTATTCTTCATTAAAGCTTTGAAACTTTGCATTTGCCTGGTCTGAAGTTACTCAAGGGGTGTAATGCAAGTAACCGGCACATAAAGTCTACATCCAAGATCACTAAGCACATTGAGTTATAAACATAACAGTACAAGAATTAATACAGTGTGAAGTAGAAAAAGCAAATCACAAAGGTTTCTCTAGCAGCCTGTTGTAGACTGCACACAAATTTTCTCGCCCTACAAAAATCTGCTTCTGAAGTGATGTCATGTGTTGGTTTGCTTTCTTTGTGTTCTTTCTTATCTGAGCATGCCCAGACTTGCTCATAAGATTTTTCCCTGTCAAAATCTGTACTGACTGCACGAAAATCGGCCGTGTTTTGACGGCCAAAACAAATTTTATAGTCTGCACACCAGATTTTTTTCGGCCGAAAAGTCGGAGTCGGTTGTCGGAAGCATCATACTAACAAACCGAAAATCGGCAGATCGGACGTTGGACGAAAATTCCCTGCCAATTTTCGATGCGTGTGTACGGGGCTTTACTGGCTGGGAAAGAAAGAAAGAAAGAAAGAAAGAAAGAAAGAAAGAAAGAAAGAAAGAAAGAAAGAAAGAAAGAAAGAAAGAAAGAAAGAAAGAAAGAAAGAAAGAAAGAAAGAGAAAATGAATGCAGCCATCACATCTAAGAACTGGTAAACTGTTTTACTAAAGTAGTGATTCTCAACTATACTCTCTCTTGTTAAAGAGACTTATGGAAGATATGTTATGCAGCCACATTTCACCCTTATTGAATCACCGAGACATTGCTGTGAGGAGTCCATGTAGATGCAGCTTTCATATGTTTGTGCAGCTTTCATTATTCTGCAGTGCGTGTATGTTTTTTGGAATGCTAAACCTGTTTTTCATTATTGCTTCTAACTTTCCACCTCTTTAGTAAACTGCAAGTCACACTAGTTACTCTCTGATCACTTAACGGAATTGTCTTATTTAGTCAGACACATGGGTCTCTACGGTTTCAGTTTTTTTACGGTCTCTGCGGTTTTCTCTGTGCAATTTTACTCAAAGCCGTATATAAGCCATGTTACAAATATAGCATATGAAGGACCATGCCATACACACATATATATATATATATATTAACACACACATATATATTCACACACATACATACACATACACACACATTTCTTTTTTTTTTTTAGCTGTAGTCTTTGGTGGACCTGATGCTGATTGTTGGGAGACACCTGCTGGTGGGCTCTGGATCTACAAAAAACAGGCTGCATGCCCTGTTCTTCCTAATGGAGCAGCAACCTGTGAGACATTGAGCAGCCCTAAATAATGAACCCCTGTTCCTCTAATTCATAGTTGCAAACATTTGAAACAAATTTCCAGGGACACTTTGCAACACAGCTTTCAATTACTTACCACACCCACTTCCCCGAAGCTCCGCCCACTCCACATAATTAATCTTCTTATCATCAGATTACAGGGTCTACTTAATATAGAGAGAATTACAGGAAATTAGAAAGGGAATTTAGAACTTAAGGCCAAAGTAGCAGAGTTGGAAAAATTCTCCCATTAAGCTGCACTACTTCTGCATAACATTTACGGGCAGCCCGATTAACGGCGCTTCTAGGGACAATGTAAGTTACCCGGGACAGGCTCCTATTTGCCAGGACTGTCCCGGCAAAAACGGGACAGTTGGCAAGTATGCTGATTATTAACTAAATTTACCTAGCAGCCCACTCTACTTCTAGGAGGATGCTACATATAGTAATGTGGGAGGGGGTGCAGTGGAAGCAGGGGAAGCGAGAGGATGAAGCTAGCACAGAGAGAAGCGGGGGACATGCCTGTACATTGAGAACTCCTCCTCCCGGTGGCGTATCTCTAATGTGCACCCACTGAGGATTCCTGTCAGCTACCAGCACTCCCTGCTTCTTACCACCCTGCACTCTCCATTGCTGCCACTGCCACCATAATCTATGCTGTCATTGGCATACAGTATGTATGTACGGCTCCAGATGTGTCTGCTCACTCCACTCATTCAATTTATCTTCTGTAGCAGGGGAGGGAGGACCACTGCTTGACCTCCTCCTGGCTGGTGGTCTGTTACTGGAGGGGGGGTAGGTAGGGGATCTGTATTCTGTTCTCTTCTGTTCATCTCCTTGCACTCCTCCTTTAACTGGAGTGGGTGTTCCAGTAATCCTGGATGAGGAGTCCTCTCTGATGACCCCCCTGTACTTCTCCTAGATGATGGTCTCCTTCCACTGGAGGGGGTGCCTTTATTCCTGGACGGGGTTTCCTTGTACTTGTCTGTATTTCTGGATGGTAGGGAATGGCTCCTCTAAATGCCCTCATGCATTCCTCCTGTTCAGGGATCTCCTTCCAATGCAGGTGGTCAGTATTCCTGAATGGGAGGGGTCTTCTCTGATTACCCCCTGCACTCTTTGGTGGTGGGGGAACTCTGAATATTTCCCCTGCACAGCTGAAACTGTGTTTGTTCGGCTCGGTACTGCACACACTGTTAGCCCTGCCCACTAGTCCACCTGGGGGGGCACAGTTTGACATTTTTGCCCTGACCACCAGATGACTTTCTCCCACGACTGCATACAGCTTTAACACAGTCCAACAGGGCCCTTCTTGTAAATTACTAGAAAGAGGCTTTGTTTTCCTTTTAATGACCCACCCCAGACACAACCTGAAAAACACTAAAGGAAGGAGAAAAATCATGTCCACCATTGGCCTAACCAGACCATCCAGCTCAGACCAGATGTGAATTGGTTGAATTTCACCAAATGTAACACCACCAATCAACAATGGAGTGAGTCAAACAAATGTATTCCAGCAACTGCTCACTAAATTGGTCCTGAAATATCTGGCACCAATTTCCCCTTTCTTCCCTCGCTGGCATGTGTTATAAAACAGAAATCCAGAAACCTATACACAACCCAGTGAACACATCTGAAATTGGAAACAAACTACCTAATTAACTATGTACAAAGAAGAAATTAGATCAGAATGAGCCAAAACGGGTAGTAGGTTCAGGAATGAAAATCCAGAGTCAAAGTACTCGCTCTGCATATATGGGGCCATGGCAGGACAACAATACTGTCCTTACTGATTGGCCAGTTAAGCATTACCTATTGATTGGTCAGTAAGAGAAAATACAAGTAATTGGACAGTTAGAAAAGCTCTTACCTGTAATTGGTTTAAAAGATAGGATTCTGCCACCTTGACACAGAACGGTCCCCTATAAAAATAGGCGAATTCCGTTAGAGGGATTCAGTTACCAGGAGCAGAGCAATAATTTCGTCCCTCCCTCCCACCCTGTTCTTTATGCCTATATTTTGTGCTATTATTGTCTTGGGGAATGTTGGTGTTAAAGTTAAATATTTTGGGTAACTTGGGCTTTATGGCTGAGTTACATTTGTATATTATTGGTTAGTTCGAGCTCTGTGGCTGAACTAGGTTATACTGTATATATTATTATATATTATACTGTGTTAAATTTTGAAGTAATAAATGGCCTCGGCCAATTATACCAATGCAAGCCTGTGAGTCATTAGTGTAATTTATTTAGTTATTAATTTTTACAAATGTATAATTTTATTGGGGTTCCGCCTATGGCACCATTATTAGATCCAGAGCTTATATCCTCCCAAAAACCAGCATCAGGTAGGGACTAATCTAGATCTGCTGGGAGACACCATATAACTACAGGGACCACAGTGCCACAACAGATATTTTAGTTCCCAACAGGTAGCGTGGCACCAATAATGCATTGTTCCTGAACTCAGATCAGAGTTGCTCCTCTCATGTAGACTGTGCTTATTTGCACTATAGTAGGATGAAGAAATGTTACATGGGGAGTGGCTATCAGCATTGTTACTGATTCACAAGACTGTAGGTTGTAATTCAACCAGACATGGGAGTAAGTCACACATGTGCAAGTCACAAGCAAGTCTCAAGTCTTAACCTTCAAGTCTCAAGCAAGTCCCAAGTTACTGTGGCGAAAAGCAAGCAAGTCAAGTCGAGTCCCTGCTAGAAGTCAAGCAAGTCAAGTCAAGTCAAGTCATTTATTTTGGTCAAGTCACAAATCAAGTCAAAATAACCTCATAATTTTAATATAATCCATAAGTATATGTTTTAAGCTTTTATATTGGCAATCCATAAACATATTAATGGTACTGTTTTATATAAAAAAAAACCTAATATGATCGTCTTAATGGGATAATCACGTCTATCTAATGTGTCATTTGAGTCAATCTATAGGGGAATTGTTGAATTACATTTTTTATATATTTTAAATAATGAATACAGGGGGTATTATTATGAACTTATGCACATGAATATGCACTATATGCTATAAATAATATCTTGGGATTGTTATAATTTGGGTTCTAATGTTTTAGTTTAATCAATTTCATGCTATCGATCGGTATATAAAATGAATAATAACAACTGCTAGTATCTGGCTCAAATAGTGTCCTCATTACTATAACAACGTATTTGCATACAATTAATTGGATGATTGTAGGGCGGAATGATGAGCGGTGTCTTCTGTATAAATACTAGCCAATGCACAGTGCCTTCCTACCTTTTGAAAACGTCCCAGGAAGTGACGAAACACGTCAAGGTTGTGGAACGCACGTCAGCACGCTACTCACCATGTGGAATGCAAGCCGGAACACTCCGCTTGCCACTCTGCTAGGAGGTGTTTGTAAGCGGTTTCTTTGCCTGCAAACTTGGAGTTTGAGTCTTTCTTCGCTCCAATTTTTATAAATGTTTGATGAATAAACTTTTAAAACAATAATACACTATCTGGAGCCTTTCTTTTAACCCCATATCCTGAGGATCGAGATCGGGTAAGGAGGAACCTAACCCGGATCATCCACAAAGGGGATCCCCAATCTGGCCTGAACGGCCTCCAAGCGCTGTAGGTCCTAGTGCTATACAGCACATAGGACCCAACAATTCTGGTAAGTCATTTATTTCTACCACAAGCCACAGGAAAAGAGGAATCCACGTCACGAAAGCCACTAACTTTTACTTATTGAGCACAAAGCACTTTGCACCTGATCACCACTTGAAAAGACTTTATTTATTGAATTTGACATTTATTTTATTCCCATATATTGATCACCACTGGAAAAGACTTATTTAACTATTTATCAATTCCTTGGAACTTTTTATTAATTTTCATGTGTTTGATTGATTTGTATTTTCACTTATACTGTAAAGGTAAGTTTTCAATATTGTTCACATACATTAAGTTAATTGTTTTTCTGCGGCAAGCGCTGTATATAGCCTAGGCTATTTTTCTAAAATACTGATCTACCCCAATTTTCACCTTTAAATCAGTTAAAAGTCAGTGGTCCGGAAAGGTTTTGTTTTATTTTCAACATTAACAAAACTGCTTAGTGCTTTTTTCTTGGCATATTAAAGAAACACTTTGAATGCTCAAAAAGCTCAAAATCCTTTGTCTGGTCATGTTTCAACACCACAGTCACTAAAAGCGTGTTAAGTATTTTCATTTTTAAACAGCCAGTGTCCTAAAAATCAGAACACACCAGAGTTGTATAAAGTACTCGAAACCCATACTTGAGTAAAAGTACAAGTGCTCGATCAAAAAGTGACTTGAGTAGAAGTGGAAGTGCTCGATCAAAAAGTGACTTGAGAAGAAGTACTAAAGTATTCAACATTTTTTGTACTTAAGTATTGCTAGTAGTTTTTTTTTTAATTTTGCTACTCAAGTACTGAAAGTAAAAGTACCAGTAGTTTTGAAAAAAAAAATGCTACTCAAGTACTGAAAGTAAAAGTACAAGTACTGTGTTATGTAGTTATTAAAGAAAGAAGTCAAATGTTTGAACATCATATTGTTTTTTATTATTTCAAATGCAGCTTTTATTTATACATACAGTAGCATTTATTTTCGTATGCTCTGATAATACACATGTTTTGAGCTTCATGAAACCTGCCATCTACTGTTCTGGCAGTGGTAATTTTTATAATTGTAACGAGTAACTATGCAGCACAAAAAACAAAATATCGCAGTAGAAGTATTGAAATCATCGAAAAAATGTAGTGAAGTAAAAGTGGAAGTAGGAGAAAAAAATTCTACTCTAGGAAAGTACAGATACCGCCTTTCGGTACTTAAGTACAGTAGTGAAGTAGTTCTACTTAGTTACTATACATCTCTGGAACACACTTAGGTGTTTTAAGTGACTGTGGTGTCAATTATAACAGGCACAAAAATTTTGCTTTAACACAACTTGAGAAAATTCAAATATTTAATAACTTAAAAAAATAAAGTCATTTTGAGTCATATGTCTCAAGTCAAAGTCAAGTCATGAATACCAAGTCAAAGTCAAGTCAAATATTTTATTCATTTTAGTCAAGCAAGTCTCAAGTCCTCAAACTGGTGACTTAAGTCTGACCTAAGTCAAGTCATGTGACTCAAGTCCCCCACCTCTGCAGTCAACACCTGACCACACCCAGTCCTGCCCAATGTTTTCTGGATTGCCAGCTGAAACCTGCCACTGAGTGCTGCAGTGCCAGCCTAGGGATCTGACCTGTGACTGGACAATAAAGGAGAAGCAGAAGACTGATGAGATAATCCCTCTGTTCTATCCCCTATCAGCAATGTTCCTTGGTATTACATGAGAGCTGCACCACAGCTTACTGTCTCCTTGTGTTTATTATCCCTTTTCAAGTGTGAGCGCTGATGTATAGGGGATTGCAGGAGGCTTATAGCAGCTTTTGCTATCAACATCCAGTTTGGATGAGATGGTCTCCAAAAGGACCAATGGAACATACAAGTATAAGGGGAAAAAGCTAAACATTATGAATGCCCAGAAGGGAATTGGAGAGCTTCTGTATGTAGAACGTATTCCAAAGTAGAAGAATCTATGAATTTATTGTTCAATTGACCCCATATACCAAATAGATCTGTATCCAATGTATTGCTCTACTACAGTGTAGTAATGCTTTATGTGAAAGTGTGTTAACACTTTGTCATTAAAAGTGTGTTATGGGTGTCTGTTCTCAATTCTTGTTTATCTCTTTTGCTTTTATAGCAAAATTCTATACTTAACTGAAATCTACCCAGTGCTGTAGCACCTAAATATGATGGCTCAAATTATCCTTATCTATTAGTGCATCACAAAGGTTTACATATAGGGCACATTATTACAATATATACCGTACTAATTAATTCCATATGATACACAATTCTTTATTTTTTAATAATCCAAATGTATCAGACACATCTTTACTATAATCTTCATCTAGACTGTCCAGAAACATATCAACATGGAAAAACTACAAGGTGACCCATGGGTAAGGTAAGACTGTAGCAGCCTCTGAAATAATCCTATGTATTCATTTAAATATGGCCAGTAATTCATTTTAAGAATCAATTGCTGACTTTTTCTGAATTAAAATCAGCATTTTTTACTAGACAATTACTTTACTAGACAATTACAAACATTATATATATTTTTTTAGCAGAGACCCTAGAGAAGAGTCATTGAAATTTTTTATGCCACACAGTTTTTGCGCAGCATTTTCTCAAATGCAATTTTTTTACGTCAAACTACAGTGCTTAAAAAATCTCCATAGGCGCCGCTTTAAAAATTTCTACAGGTTACCAGTTTAGAGTAACAGAGGAGGTCTAGCGCTGAAATGAATTATTGCTCTCGCTCAGATGTTTGTGGCGATACCTGACATGTGTGCTGAAAACCCTCTTTACATACCGTATGTGGGTGTGACCTACAGATGTGTTCACTACTGCGTGCTAGCACGCGGGGACGGGGGTAGTTTAAATTTTTTTTAAATTTTATTATATTTTTTATTATAATTTTATTATATTTTTTTGCAATACGGCACTGCGTTAATTTAACTGACAATTGTGCGACGCTGTACCTAAATAAAATTGATGTCCTTTTTTTCCCCACAAATAGAGTTTTCTTTTGGTGGTAATTGATCACCTGTGCAATTTTTATTTTTTGCACTAAAAACAAAAAAAGAGCAACAATTCTGAAAAAAAAAAAAAAAACAATATTTTTTACATTCTGCTATATAACTTTCCCAATAAAAAAAATTTAAAAATCTAAATTTTTCATCATTTTAGGCCAATTTGTATTCTGCTACATATTTTGGTAAAAAAAAAAATCCTAATAAGTGTATATTGATTGGTTTGCGCAAAAGTTATCACGCATACAAACTAGGAGAAAGATTTATGTCATTTTTATTTCTTTATTTATTTATAGTAATGGCGGCGATAAGCGATTTTTAGTGGGACTGCAACATTGCGGCAGACAGATCGAACTCCTAACTGACATTTTTGACACTTTTGGGGAGACCAGTGACATTACTACAGTGGTCATTAGAGCTGAAGTTTATGTAAGGCAATTTTAACATAGTTATGCTGGTCTGCTGCTTAAAGTGATTGTATTGTGGAAAATGTTATACTTACCTGCTCTATACAATGGTTTTGCACAGAACAGCCCCGATCCTCTTCTCAGGTGCCCCGCCAGTGCTCCTGGCTCCTCCCTCCTGCTGAGTGCCCCCATAGTCCCATGGTAAGCTTCTTGCTATGGGGACAATCATGCAGGCTTGATTCCAAGCCCCAGTCTGTGTATCCTTAGTCACATAGAGCACGACTCGGCCCTGCCCCCGTCAGGGGCGTCACAAGGGGGGTGCGGGGGGGGCGGACCGCACCAGAATGTCCACTGGGAGGAGGGTGACACCATGGCTGCCGCTGCTGAGTCTGCTCTCTGCCCCTGGCCGCTCAGCTCCAGAATGCGATCCAGCCGGCGCCACCCACTGTGGAGTGGTGGGGGAGACAGGTGTGCGGTGTGGAGAGGGACTGTCTGCGGGAGGGACTAGCCTGTGCAGCAGCCGCCCAGCGCAGCACGGGAGACAACCAGCAGTGGAAGAAGCCGGCCCGGCGAGGAGGACGAGGAGTCTCACAGGAGTCAGGACAGACAGTCAGCACTCAGCATCAATCAGCAAAGAAGGCGGCAGGCGGGGGAGAGGACAGAGAGAGCCTGGTGATGGTCTGTGTGGTGCTGGTGCTGCAGCTGCAGGAAAACCCCACAGTCGGGACAGGTGAAAAAAGGTAGGTAAGAGCTAGTGACTGACTGAGTGAGAAGAAGACTATGTAAAGGAAAGGGGATGTATTTTATGGGGAACCTGCTGCTGTAAGATCTGGGGGACAGGACCTCACTTCACCCTGGCCTGCTGTAGGCGGGATCTATATGGGGGACCTCACCTTACCCTGGCCTGCTGTAAGGGGGGCTCTATATGGGGGACCTCACCTCACCCTGGCCTGCTATAAGGGGATCTATATGGGGGACCTCACCTCACCCTGGTCTGCTGTAAAGGGGGACCTATGGGGGACCTGCCCTGGCCTGCTCTAAATGGGGATCTATGGGGACCCTGCACTAAAGGGGATTTATGCCATAGATCCCCTTTAGAGCAGGATCCCCCTTTAGAGCAGGTTCCCCATAGATCCCCTTTAGAGCAGGCCAGGGTCCCCATAGATCCCCTTTAGAGCAGGCCAGGGTTCCCATAGATCCCCGTTTAAAGCAGGGTCCCCATAGATTCCCCCTTTAGAGAAGTGTCCCCATAGATTATATGGGGACCCTTCTCTAAAGGGTGATCTATAGGGACCCTGCTCTAAAAGGTGATCTATGGGAACCCTTCTCTAAAGGAGGTTCTAATACCGCTTAAAATGTTTGTTTACATTTATTTATAAAAGTGTGTGTGTGTGTATATATATATATATATATATATGTGTGTATATATATATATATATATATATATATATATGTGTGTGTGTGTATATAAATATATATATACATACACACATATAAACACGCACATGTGTTTGAGCTTTGGTTTGAGGTACACACCCTAATGCCATAGGCTGCGCACGCCTATGGCTCTGCCTCTGCCCACGCTCCCGATCCTTCTCTTCTTCTGTGGACCCGGGGCGCAGAGCAGAGTGCCCCAAGCCCACCCATTGTGTGACAATAGCGAATGAAAATTCGCTATTGTCACATGGATCCTCCTCCTGGCCAATCAGGAAGCGGGACCCTCTTCCTGATTGTCCGAAAGGCAAAACCATGCCATTTGCCGAGGAGGAGGAGGCTGAAGTTACATACTGAAACATACTGAAGTTACGGACTATTTAACAGCACAAATCAAAAAGAAGCACCTTATATCTGTCTGGGCACCTTAAGTTTAATTGCACTATTTTCCACATTGGCACTTTTTTATGAGTAAATGTAATTGCACTTTTTTTGAATAATACAAATATTATGTATGAATATTGCATATATGTTTTGAATAGAGTACTGTATATGAATTTGCACTAAGGAAATGCACTTTGGTCTTTATATGTATGGACCCTTTCACACAGGCGGACCGTTCAGATCCGCCTGTCAGTTTTTTTGGCGGATCTGAACGGTCACCCCATGCATCTCTATGTCTGCTGATATCCAATCCGATCCATTAAATCTGGACGGATGGAAACCCTTTTTTCCATCCGTCCAGGGGATCGGATCGGATGAGAACAGACAGACGGTCCGTTCCCATCCGATTCTCCCATAGAGATGCATGGGGAACTGACATCTGTGTTTTATTATTTTCATATGATATTGTAATTTAAAGGTCATTTTAATTCTCCTAGTTATTAATGTTGCTATTGCCATTACATTTAGTGTTATATGGGAGCTATGATTTACAAGTTACATTAGTAAAAAAAAAAAAAAAAACATTATTGAAAGGGGTTGGGGTGACACTGTGAGTTACCGCACCGGGTGACACCAACCCTAGTGACGCCACTGCCCCCCGTTCTCCCCTCCCAGGCTGTGCTTGACAGTAGCAGGAGCCAATGGCCCCCATTGCTGCTTACATGGCCAGTAAGGAGAGAGAGAGAGACACTGCTCTCTGGTACAGCATTGGATTGAGATCGGGCTCATGTAAGTAAAAATGCACAAAAATGCATGTTACACGTTTTTTAGGCCCTCCTATAATAAGCCTATGGGACCAAAAATGCACGATCCTGCCCCAATGCTCCTGTATGGCACTTTGCTCTAAAAGTGTGCAAAATCACTCACAACAGCATATTTGCTTATTCGCGCTGCACTGTTCCATTGTGTCTCTTGTTATAAGGATATAGATATAGACTCCTTCACACCATCTAGTGGCCATAATGCAGTATTTTACTTCTGCCCATAATAAAGAATTTTGGATCCAAAGGAAAAATAGCAAATAACAAAGAACATTAATCTTCGCCTAATTTTCACAGAATAAATGTACATTTTTAAAAAATTTTTTTTATGAAATTACCCCTAACTGTTCCCGAGGTTCTTCTGGTACATTGCAAAATGCAGTATCGCAGGGATTGCACAACTTAGTTGTTAATTGTTTTTCATTTTCTGTAGGTATTGACAGCCATACATTACATTTGGGAATTTACTCTTAAAGCAAAACTGGGCAAACAGTTAAATACATCGTTGAAACTAATTTCTGCCAAAGATTTGTAACTCTGTTCAGCCAGTTCTCTGGTTTACATATTTCTTACATGCTATAGCCAAGTAGGTGACATGCTTAATTCCTGGTGCAGCAATGGAGCTTTCTATGTCACTGCTCCACCTTTAGCTTCCTCATTAAACTATGAATCAGCTTCATTATTTCTGACCAATAGGCATGGAATGTCCAATGAAGTAAAGCTGACCAAGTTAGCAGTAATTATAAACCAGGAGGTAAAAGAACAAACTTTCTGAAAAGCAGCGGTAAAATTTGTATTTGAACAATGTATAATTTTCTAGATTCAAGAGGAGAAAAAAGTACAGGTTACTGATCACTGTGATAGCCAATCAGGGGAATCACAGCGATCATGTGTTTGAGAGCCAGCCTTCCCAACTCCAGATCATTAGTACGCAGGGTTTTTTTTTCTCAGAAAATAGGTGCAGGAACTCAATCATGACCCCCCCCCCCAAAACCCCCTCCCTGGACACATACACCCTCCAAACTGCATCAAACAGTGGGTATGGTCAAATTTCAATAACAGTGGGAGGGTCTTAAAGCAGTGGCGGAGCCAGAGGGTTAGCTGGGGTGGCAATTGACACCCCAGAAAAAGTCCCTGCCACCCCTGTTGCCACCCCGATCCTGGACAGGTGCATGGCTGGCAGACGAGGAATCACAGGCAGTGGTGGGATCAGCCGGTTCGCAGAACCGGCTGATCCCTCTAAGCTGGCGGCCAGGGTCAGGGAGCAGCAGAGCAGTGCGCCCCGAGGCCGAGCCCGCCCATTCTGTGACAATAGCGAATTAAAATTCGCTATTGTCACATGGATCCTCCTCCGGCCAATCAGGGAGCGTGTCCTCCCGCTTCCTGATTGGCCGAATGGCAAACGCCGTGCCATTGGTCGAGGAGGCGCCGGCGGGAGGACTGAGAAGATGCAGGGAGCCGCGGACCGATGAGAAGCTGCTGTGATGACCGTCTGTCCGTGAGGTAAGTAAGCTGGTCTCACGGGGGGGGGGGGGCGGACGCTGGCACTCTGCAATGATTGCGGGCAAATGCTGTGGCTGTGGCACTCTGCAATAATCATTGGGGGCATTGCTGTCTCACTCTGCAATAATCATTGGGGGCATTGCTGTCTCACTCTGCAATAATCATTGGGGGCATTGCTGTCTCACTCTGCAATAATAATTGGGGGCATTACTATGGCACTCTGCAATAATCATTGGGGACATTACTGTGGCACTCTGCAATAATCATTGGGGGCATTACTGTGGCACTCTGCAATAATAATTGGGGGCATTACTGTGGCACTCTGCAATAATCATTGGGGCCAAGGCTGTGGCACTCTGCAATAATCATTGGGGGCAAGGCTGTGGCACTCAGCACCGTGCCATTGGTCAAGGAGGCGCCGGCGGGAGGACTGAGAAGATGCAGGGAGCCACGGACCGATGAGAAGCTGCTGTGATGACCGTCTGTCCATGAGGTAAGTAAGCCGGTCTCACGGGGGGGGGGGGGGGGGGGCGGACGCTGGCACTCTGCAATGATTGCGGGCAAATGCTGTGGCTGTGGCACTCTGCAATAATCATTGGGGGCATTGCTGTCTCACTCTGCAATAATCATTGGGGGCATTGCTGTCTCACTCTGCAATAATCATTGGGGGCATTGCTGTCTCACTCTGCAATAATAATTGGGGGCATTGCTGTGGCACTCTGCAATAATCATTGGGGACATTACTGTGGCACTCTGCAATAATCATTGGGGGCATTACTGTGGCACTCTGCAATAATAATTGGGGGCATTACTGTGGCACTCTGCAATAATCATTGGGGGCAAGGCTGTGGCACTCTGCAATAATCATTGGGGGCAAGGCTGTGGCACTCTGCAATAATCATTGGGGGCATTGCTGTGGCACTCTGCAATAATCATTGGGGGCAAGGCTGTGGCACTCTGCAATAATCATTGGGGGCTTTGCTGTGGCACTCTGCAATAATCATTGGGGGCATTGCTGTGGCACTCTGCAATAATCATCGGGGGCAAGGCTGTGGCACTCTGCAATAATCATTGGGGGCATTACTGTGGCACTCTGCAATAATCATTGGGGGCAAACCTGTATCCTGTCTGTATCCTCTGATCGCCACCTGTATCCTGTCTGTATCCTCTGATCACCACCACCTGTATCCTGTCTTTACTAGTAATGGCAGCGATCAGCGATTATTAGAGGGACTGCGACATTGCGGTGGACGAATCTGACACTAAATTACACTTTGTATATTGACCCCCCAAAATAATACCTAGCCACCCCTTTGCCACCCCTGTTTTAAAAGTCTAGCTCCGCCACTGTCTTAAAGGGGCATTAAATACCAGGAGTGCATTATGTACAGAGTGCAGAGTTTGGTGGGGTTACACACAGAGTGCAGAGTTCAGGGGTGCTCTATGTGAAGCATTCCGGAGTGCGCTAAACACAGTGTGCAGAGTTCAGGGGTGCTCTATGTGAAGCTTTCTGGAGTGCGCTAAACATAGAGTTCAGGGGTGCTCTATGTGCAGGGTTCCGGAGTGTGCTAAACACAGAGTGCAGAGTTCAGTGGTGCTGTATGTGCAGAGTTCCGGAGTGTGCTAAACACAGTGTGCAGAGTTCAGGGATGCTCTATGTGCAGGGTTTCGGAGTGCGCTAAACACAGAGTTCAGGGGTGCTCTATGTGCAGGGTTCTGGAGTGCGCTAAACACAGATTTCAGGGGTGCTCTATGTGCAGGGTTCCGGACTGTGTGCTAAACACAGAGTGCAGAGTTCAGTGGTGCTGTATGTGCAGAGTTCCGGAGTGTGCTAAACACAGAGTGCAGAGTTCAGTGGTGCTGTATGTGCAGAGTTCCGGAGTGTGCTAAACACAGAGTGCAGAGTTCAGTGGTGCTGTATGTGCAGAGTTCCGGAGTGTGCTAAACACAGAGTGCAGAGTTCAGGGGTGCTCTAAGTGTAGAGTTCCAGAGTGCGTTAATCACAGAGTGCAGAATTCAGGGGTGCGCTATACATAGAGTGCAGAGCTCAGCTTTCTTCCACAGCTGCTTACCTCTGCATCCCCCATCCACATCTCACTTTCACCCATCTTCTTCTCTAGTACCTCTCCGCACACTGTAGTGGCTCCGCCTCTCTCATTTACAGAGAGATTATCCAGTAGGAGTGCCAGCATCCCCACTGCACCCCGGGCACCTGCATCTCCCTTGTCCCCATCCTGCACTCAGTGGGAGCCGCTCAGGAGATCAGATCTATGGAAGACGTTGGGAGACAAGCTGTCACTTGAAAACACAGAAGCCGGACCCCCTGTGTTTACAAGTGATAGTGGTGAGCAGGAAGCTGAGGGCCTGAGCCAGAGGTGGTGGAACTGAGTTCCACCAAGTTCCAGCTGAAAAAAAGCCCTGTTAGTACGAGACCAGGAGCTGTCAATGAAAGCTCGATCTCCTTGCTGGGAGAGTGCTATGGAGCATGCTCCCAGCAAAAAAAAACAGGAAAACACATTTGCGGCCCCACAATAGAAGACCCGCTTCAGTGGGGCCACATATCTGCATACACTAGGCAGAAAGGGGTAAATAAAGGCTACAGATTTACAAAGATAGAAATGACGTTTGAAATTACATTACCATAAGAAAGTTTATACGATTTTAGTGATTCTGTTTACTTACACTATAACCAGACTTCTCTTTTTAAATGCTTTAATTTGACAATTAAACTTTGATGCTTTTACATGACAAATGGGTATATTTATAAAGCTCTTTTGCTTTAACCACTTCAGCCCCGAGAAGGTTTTACCCCCTTAATGACCAGGCCATTTTTTTGCGATTCGGCACTGCGTTACTTTAACTGACAATTGCGCAGTCCTGCAACGCTGTACATAAATAAAATTGACGTCCTTTTTTTCTCACAAATAGAGCTTTCTTTTGATGGTATTTGATCACCTCTGCCGTTTTTCGTTTTTGCGTTATAAACAAAAAAAGAGCGTCAATTTTGAAAAGCACCAATATTTTCTACTTTCTGCTATAAAACATTCCCATTTAAAAAAATGTAAAATTTTATTAAAAATTTATTTTGCTACATATTTTTGGTAAAAAAAATCCTAAAAAGCGTATAATAATTGTTTTGCACAAATGTTATAGCGTTTAAAAACTACGGGATAGAATTATGGACTTTTTCTTTTTTTTTTAAGTAATGGCGGCGACCAGCGATTTTTATTGGGACTGCGACATTGCGGCGGACAAATCTGACACTAAGTGTCATTTTTTGGGGACCAGTGACATTATTACAGTGATCAGTGCTAAATAATATGTATTGCTACTGTATAAATGACACTGGCAGGGAAGGTGTTAACACTGGGGGGTGATCAATGGGTTAAATGTGTTCCCTGGATGTGCTTACTAACTGTGTGGGGATGGATTGAACAGAAGCAGAGAGAGATCGGTGATTCAGCTTAGCTAAATCAGAAGATCTTTCCCTGCCTCTCTGACAGAAAAGCCGTCTTACATTGTTTACATTCCAGATGGCTCTCCTGTCAGTTTTGTCGAAGATCGCAGGAGGCCGGGGGCGGTCGAGCCCGCTCCTACCAAGGTCTGCCTCACGCTGTGTCTAATCACAACGGGCGTGCGCTGCCAAAACAGCGTGCACATAAATACGTGATTATGCGCAGCTGAGCCGCCCTGCCGCAGTAAATCTGTGTGGGGCATTCAGCAAGTGGTTAAAAGGAAGCAGTTTTAGGAAGGTGTGTTGCACAATCAATCCCAGCTTACTGAGAATTTACCCAATTAATTTATCAGTGTTCACCCTCTGCCAGGATTTACGAGCTGTTTAGTAAATTACCCTTAGTACTTAATACTTAATTTACTTCAATAAATACCCTTAACCACTTGCCGACCAGTTACGTTGACTGTACTGCGGCAAAGTGGCTGGTTCCCGTCCAGCGACGTAGACCTGTATTCAGTTACAGCGGGAGTCGGGCAAGGGGAGGAGCGGCGGTGATCACCGCTGCTCTTCCCCGATTGTCGGGGATCGAGTGTGGAGATCCGCCCACTTGTGTAAACAAAGCAGGCGGATCTCCTAAGTGACAGGCAGGGTCAGATTGCAGGGTTCAGCATAGCTGAACCTGCGATCTGTCCCTGTGTCACTCAGTCCCCTCCCCCCACACACGTTAGTAAGCACCAGTCATACATTAATCCCTTGATCACCAATAAACGTTAACCCCTTCCCTGCCAGTGTCATTTTTACAGTAACAGTGCATATGTATAGCACTGATTACTGTAGTAATGTCACTGATACCCCCAAAAGTGTCAAAAATGTCAGACAAGGGTCTGATCTGTCCACTGCAATGTCGCAGTCCCGTAAAAAAAAAATCGCAAATCGCCGCCATTACGCGTTAAAAAAAAAACAATAAAAATGACAAAAATCTTTCCCTTAGTTAGTAAACGCAATAACTTTTGCGCAAACCAATCAAAATACGCTTTTTGTGTTTTTTTTTTTTTACCAAAAATATGTAGCAGAAAACAAATTGGCCTAAAATGATAAAAAGTTAAGATTTTTACATTTTTGGGGAGGGGGGGGGGATGTCATATAAAAAAATGTGAAAAATATTGTTTTATTCTATTTGGGTACAGCATTGCATGACTGCGCAATTGTCTGTTAAACTAACGCAGTGCCGAATCGCAAAATATGGCCTGGTCAGGAATGGGGTAAAACCTTCCAGTCATAAAGCGGTTAAAAATAAGCTCATTGAGATTTTTTTTTGTTGTCAAAGACATGTAGCTAAATACATTTTGGCCTAAATATATGACAAAAAATTAATATATTGGATATTTTTGAACTGTCAAAGTAGAAAAATATTGTTATTTTTTCAAAATTTTTGCATTTTTTTATTAATATCGCAAAAAATAAAAAGCGCAGAGGTGATCAAATACCACCAAAAGAAAGCTCTGTTTGTGGGAAAAAAAGGACATCACTTTCGTTTGGGTACAGCGTTGCATGACCGCGCAATTGTCAGTTAAAGTCGCACAGTGCCGAATCGCAAAAAGTGGCCTGGACGTAAGACAGCAAAATCCTCTGGTGGTAAAGTGGTTAATACTTCATTTACTCTTTCATCACTCTTCATTTAGTTGAAGCCGCACTTCCTCTACCAAATTTACCCTTTACACCCACTGTATTTTTTTCCTTTTTCTTTACTTCTTCTATTCTCTTACTCCTTTTTCATTACCCTTTCCCTTTATCAGTTCTTATGTGGTATGCACAGGGTTGTTCTCCAGACCCATTGAAATGTACTTTTGCTGTACTTTGCTTCTACTTTTTCTTATAAAAAATATCCAATAAACAAATTTTTTTGTCAAAATTACCCCCTTAATGACCAAGCCATTTTTATCGATATGGCACTGCGTTATTTTAACTTAAATTGCGCAGACGTGCGACGCTGTACCCCAAAAAAAATTCAAGTCCTTTCTTTTCCCCACAAATAGAGCTTTCTTTTGGTAGTATTTGATCACCTCTGCGATTTTTATTTTTTGTGCTATAAACAAAAAAAGAGCGACAATTCTGAAAAAAAAAAGCAATATGTTTTACATTCGGCTATAAAACACAATGTAAAAATCTAAAAAACCTTACTTACTCTGCCATCACTGTCCATTTCTCTCTGCTCTGGGAGCCTCCTTAGCAAGTCCTGTGGTGGATCGGGGAGAGGAGGCAGGTAAGTGTTTAGGGATTTGGGGGGGGGGGGGGGGGGAGGGAACAGTTAAAGGGGCATTTTTTTAACCTTTTTTAACCTTCTCTCCCTCTCCACCTCCCTCTCTCCCTCTCTCCCTCTCCCTCTCTCTCCCTCCCTCTCACCCTCTCTCCCCCCTCTCTCTCTCCCCATCTTCCCTCTCTCCTCCTCTCCCTCTTCATCTATCCCCCTCTCCCTTTCCCTCTCTCCCTCTATCCCCCTCTCTCCCTCTCCCTCACTCTCGCCCTCTCTCCCCCCTCTCTCTCCCCCTCTCCCTCTCCCCCTCTCCCCCCTCTCCCCCTCTCCCCCTCTCTCCCTCTCTCCCTCTCCCCCTCTCCCCTTCTCTCCCCCTTTCTCTCTCTCCCTCTCTCTCTTTCCTGTTTTTCCCTATTGCAAATGGTAAGCAATGTTTTCCTATTACAAACACCTATAAACGTTTATCCTGAATGCATTTTTTTGCTTTCAAGAAAATGCCTCTTAACGCAACTGCCTCTAAACGACTATAAAAAAAAACTCAGCGTACATGGACAGATGATATAACATAGAGGAGATTTCAGGGGCTGGTGAAAAAAACGCCCACCTGCTCCTAAACGTCCGTTTATCAGCAGCAGTGTACGAGGCCTAAGGCTACGTTCACATCTTGGCGTTGCTATTTACAGGCATTTTTTAGGCGTTTTTTCTGGCGTTTTTATGGGCATTTTTGCAGGCGTCTTACAGGCGTTTTTTGTGTAGGCGTTTTTAGGTTGACAAGTGACCAATGGAAAAAAATAAAAACGCCTGTAATCTGCCCAAAAAGAAGCTCATGTACTTTTTTGAGCGTTTGGCATTTTGCTTAAAATGTCAAAACGCTCAGATGTGAACAGGGGCCATTGAAATGAATAGGATTTGTCTTGTTGGGCGTTTCTTGAGCTGATCCTAGAGCAGAAAAACGCCCCAAAAACGCCCCAAAATGCCTACATGTGAACTTAGCCTTAAGCATTATACAAGAAAACTATGCTTACTTTTCATGTCTAAAGTGAAGAGTACCCACTGGTTTAGTAAATCTATTCACCGGGCTCCACAATTAAAGATTCATTGTTTGCCTTTACTGCAATTTGTTATTTCACCACTAGATGTCAGAAGTGCATCAGAAATAGATTCTAAAACATCCTACAAATGATGTGGGAATTGTAATGCTCTTTTCAAGTGAATCAAGTATACAGTTTATCATACAGTGTAAGATATGATTACAAATGATTTGTTCTTATTTATGATAAAGTGGAGACATTTTACAAACCTAGGAAAATTAGGTATAGGTCCAGGCACTATATTTAAAGCATTTTTTAATTGTTATTGTTGCATTTTAAGCATCATTAAAATTACTGCTCTTGAAAAAACAAGTTTTTTAAAAAAAAATGTTTTGCATTGATACATGCCCCCAGGGCAGTACCCAGACCCCCATACCATTTTTATGGACAAAATCTTGCATATAAGCCTAGAAAATGGGCACTTCACCACTCTCCTGCCTCACACACATCGTATACAAAATCTCTTGCGATACACATGATAAATGCGGCCAGGCAATGCATTCCAGTACTCTGGAATTCTACACAAGTACCTACGATTAAACAGTGGCTACAACGTATTATTGCGAACGTGGAAATGGAAGAACTCATTCATGTGGCGCATGATACCCCCACTAAATTCCATAAGAAGTGGGCCTGCTGGATCCATTATACGACCACAGCGGAATTCTCTAGTCTCTGCCGTTCGTAGATTCGGGTCCTTCCATCTCTCTCATGTGAATGCGTTCCTGGAAAATATCCCCCTCCTCACTTAAGGGTTCCTGATTGATCCGTCCGTGCCTTTAGTTGCTATTCACACCCTGATCACATACCCTCACCTGTGTACGCTTGCTTTGGCTCTGACGATACGGGGCATACCTCACCTAACCATCCCCCCCCTTTTTTTTTTTCTCTCTTTCTCTTCTCTCATCTTCTCTCTCTACTTTCGCCTTTCTGACACTTGCCCCCCCCCCCCCTGACCTTACTGGTTGCTAACTTGCTGTTTGGCTGGCCCAAACAGCACGCACCTATAAACCAACTGATATACCTAGCTCAGGTTTCATCATTGTACTGAAAACTCTCCCTTCCCGTGACTGGGCCCATAGTGCCCAGGACATGGGTTGACCCTGTGACTTGCTCCTCTCGTGTAGTACGTCCCTTTTAAAGGTCCCTCAAATCCAACTGGTATCTATACCCCCATCTACTGACTCTGTCCTACCCCGATCTCCTCCCCAGAATACATTTCTAGTCCCCATTTTGGATATTTCTCAGGATCGATATCACCCTACACGAGAAGTACAGCCTTTACTGACCTCTCTGTGCAGGTACTTGGTTTACATTGCTTCTTTTAGGTCCTTGTTAATTCCGAACTTCTTTATACTGGCTTAGTTCTCTTCTGTTACATTGTTTATTTTTCTTTTTTTGTTGTACATGCCTGTACTTGCACATGCTTTTGTATACATGTTTCTGTATTGCACTTTTTATTCTCAATAAAAACATTTCAACAAAAATGGGCACTTTTAATTTCTCATGTTCTGCTCCTGAAGACTTCAATGGAGTTCGCTATTCAGGGCAGAACTCAGGAGTAGAGTTGAGGGAACACCTGGATGTTCGGGCTCGGCGGGTTCGGCCGAACTTAAAAAAAAAGTCCGGGTCACTTAACCCGAACTTTGTCCCGATCCCGAACTCCATTGAAGTCAATGGAGACCCGAACTTTTGAGCACTAAAATGCCTCTAAAACACACATGGAAAGGGCTAGAGGGCTGCAAATGGCAGCAAAATCACCTTAAGAACATTGGCAAGTGATCTGCAAACAAATGTGGATAGGGAAAAGAACAGAAAAAACAGAAAAATAAAAAATAATCATCTTGAATGATGTAGGAGGAGGACGAGGCCCATATGGAGTAGGAGCTTGAGGTGGTGGTCGATATGGTGGTGGATATGGCGGTGTAGGTGGAAGCGGCGGCAGTGGAGGAGGAGGACGAGGTAGCCAACGCTGGATTTGGTTTTTAATAAAATAATTTTTTTAATTCGGGTACACCCCAAAAGAGTAAGAAAGATCAAATCCAGCAATGGCTGGGTAAGGCCGGTATATATGACTATTCTGCACAAGGTACGGACAAGTCCTGTGGGATCCATGCCTGGTTCATTTTAATGAACGTGAGCTTGTCCACATTGGCTCTGGACAGGCGGCTGCGCTTGTCTGTGATAAACCCCCACAGCAGTGCTAAATACCCGTTCAGATAATACACTGGCTGCAGGGAAGGCCAGCATCTCCAAGGCGTAAAGGGAAAGCTCAGGCCATGTGCCCAACTTGGAGACCCAGAAATTGAAGGGGGCAGACCCGTCATTCAGTACGTCTAGGCGTGTGCACACATACTGCTCCACCATGTTAGTGAAATGCTGCCTCCTGCTAAGACGTTCCATATCAGCTGCTGGTGCTGCTGCTTGTTGTGGCGTGCTGACAAAGCTTTTCCACATGTCGGCCATGCTAACCCTGCCCCTGAGGTGCTGGCGGTGCCCTGGCAGCGTTGACGACCTCTTCCTCCTCCTCCCCTGCCTTGGCCTTGTACTTCCCGCTGTCAGGTGGGAATGCCACCAGCAGCACGTCTACCAGCGTGCGCTTGTACTCGCACATCTTCCGATCACGCTCCAGTGAGGGAATTAAGGACGGTACGTTGTCCTTGTAACGGGGATCCAGCAGGGTGGCCACCCAGTAATCAGCACAAGTTACTATGTGGGAAACTCGGCGGTCGTTGTGGAGACACTGCAGCATGTAATCGCTCATGTGTGCCAGGCTGCCCAGAGGCAACGAAAAGCTGTCCTTTGTGGGAGGTGTATCCTCTGTGTCCTCCGTATCCCCCCAGCCACGCACCAGTGATGGCCATGAGCTGGCCTGGGTGCCACCCTGCTGTGAACATGGTTCCATATCCTCCTCCATCTCCTCCTCCTCATCCTCGTCATCTTCCAGAACTGTGCCCCTGCTGGACAAATTGTGTCCCTGGCGTTTGTGTGTGCAGGAACCCACCCTCGGAGCCACTTGCGAATGACTGCCCTGAAAGCCTTGGAAATATTACCTCTTCATCCTCATCCTCCTCCTCCTCATCCTGTGCCACATCCTCTTCCATCATCGCCAAAGTGTTTTTTCAAGAAGGCATAGAAGTGGGATAGTTAAGCTGAGAACGGCGTCATCGGCACTGGCCATGTTGGTGGAGTACTCGAAACAGCGCAACAAGGCACACAGGTCTCACGTGGTGGCCCAGTTATTGGTGGTGAAGTGGTGCTGTTCCGCAGAGCGACTCTCGCGTGCGTGCTGCAGCTGAAACTCCACTATGGCCTGCTGCTGCTTGCACAGTCTGGCCAGCATGTGCAAGGTGGAGTTCCACCTTGTGGACACGTCACATATGAGGCGGTGAGCGGGAATGCCGAAGTTACACTGCAGCGCTGACAGGCGAGCAGCAGCAGGGTGAGAACGCCGAAAGTGCGCACAGACGGCCCGCACTTTGTGCAGCAGCTCTGACATATCGGGGTAATTTCTAAGGAACCTCTGCACCACCAAATTCAGCACATGCGCCAAGCAAGGGATGTGTGTCAAACCGGCTAGGCCCAGAGCTGCTATGAGATTTCGCCCGTTATCGCACACCACCAGGCCGGGCTTGAGGCTCACTGGCAGCAACCACTCATCGGTCTGCAGTTCAATGTCCCTCCACAACTCCTGCGTGGTGTGTGTTTTTTCACCCA
Source organism: Pelophylax lessonae (assembly GCF_965119305.1). NCBI lineage: Eukaryota > Metazoa > Chordata > Amphibia > Anura > Ranidae > Pelophylax > Pelophylax lessonae. The sequence goes on from NC_138768.1 coordinate 452,695,297, forward strand.
AACAGGCAAGTTTTAAAACTGCCTGCTGTCGTTTACCCCTGGCTGTGCTGAAGTTGGTGGTGAAGGTGTTACGCTGACCAGAAGAGGAGGCGGTAGGGGATGAGGAAGCGGAGTAGAAGGAGTTAGGAACAGGAGGCAAACTGAAGCAACCTGCAATCCTCGGTGGTGGAAGGACATGCGCCAAACTGCTATCCGCCTCAGGCCCAGCCGCCACTGCATTTACCCAGTGTGCTGTTAGGGAGATATAACGTCCCTGACCGTGCTTACTGGTCCATGTATCCGTAGTTAGGTGGACCTTGCTACAGATGGCGTTGCGCAGTGCACACCTGATTTTGTCACCCACTTGGTTGTGCAGGGAAGGGATGGCTTGCCTGGAAAAGTAGTGGCGGCTGGGCACAACGCACTGTGGGACAGCCACCACCATAAGGCTTTTAAAACTGTGCGTCTCCACCAGCCGGAATGACAGCGTTTCAAAGGCCAGGAATTTTGAAATGCTGGGATTCAGGGCCAGGGATCGAGGGTGGGTAGGGGGGTACTTCCTCTTCCGCTCCAGTGTTTGGGAGATAGAAAGCTGAACGCTTCCACGGGACATTGTGGAGATGGTTGTTGGTGGATCCTCTGTTTGCGGGGTGGCAGGTGCCACTGTCACTACAGAGGTGGATGAAGAGGCCGAGACTGCAGCAGCAGAAGAGGAAGCAGGAGGAGCCAGAGACCTTTCTTGGTTTTTGAGGTGTGCACTCCACTGCAGCTCATGCTTTGCACTTAGATGCCTGGTCATGCAGGTTGTGCTCAGGTTGAGAAGGTTTATGCCTCGCTTCAGGCTCTGATTGCACAGCTGCAAACCACTCGTGTCCTGTCATCATCACATTGTCTGAAGAACTGCCATGCTAGGGAACTCCTGTGAGCTGGCTTTGGTGTGCTCGGTCCCTTGCTGCGTTGGGCAGTAGCAGGCGTAGTGTCTAGGGCACAGCCGCTCTGCTTTTGCACCCTGCTCCCTCTTCTGCTGTGCTGGTGGCTCTGTGCGACCACCGTCTCTTCCTCCAAACTACTCAGGTCACCTGCATGACGTTCATTCCATGTGGGGTCGAGGACCTCATTGTCCTCTACATCGTCTTCCACCCAGTCTTCACCCCTGCAACCCTTGTCGGTTTCCACAATTTGGAATTCCGCAGCAGTTGGCACCTGTGTTTCGCCATCATCTGAGATGTGCTGCGATGGTCCTCCCATGTACTCATCTGGAAACATAGGTGGTTGGACATCGGTGCACTCAATCTCTTCCTCTTCTGGGGCAGGGCTAGATGGATGTCCCTGGGAAACCATGCTAACAGAGTCATCAAAAAGAATAAGAGATTGCTGCATGAATTAGGGCTCAGACTGCTTGGCTGATTTGCAAGGGGGTGCGGTGACAGTTTGATGGACATCGGCTGCAGGTGCCAACTCTGACCTTTCAGCAGAACACTGGGTGGGATACAATGTGAAGGAACTGGAGGCACCGTCAGCAACCCAATCTACTATCGCCTGTATTTGTTCTGGCCTCAACATTTGTAGAGGCACATTAGGCCCTGCCAAATACTGCTGCAGGTTCTGTCGCCTACTCGCAGCTGAGGAAGGTGTTTCACCTGTGCGTGTAGCTGGCACAGATGGACCACGTCCTCTCCTTGCAACAGGAGCTCCGCCAGCAACACCACGACCCAGGCCACGTCCCTTATTTGACCTTCTCATATTTATCGAATTTTGGATCTTCCCCGAAATGGGTTTTTATTGCAAGGCGCAATACAACAGTATACAATGGGTGTATCTCACGCGTACAGATACAGACTAGGCCGCAATTTAATATTTTTTCCCTAAATGGGTGTTTATTGAATAGCGGGCTAGAACAACAGTATACACGGGTGTATCTTACACGTACAGATACAGACTAGGCCGCAATTTAATATTTTTTCCCTAAATGGGTGTTTATTGAATAGCGGACTAGAACAACAGTATACAACGAGTGTATCTCACAGTAAAATATCCAGACTAAGCCGCAATGTAATATTTTTTTCCCTAAATGGGTGTTTATTGAATAGCGGACTAGAACAACAGTATCCAACGAGTGTATCTCACACGTATAGATACAGACTAAGCAGCAATTTACTATCTTTCTGTCCCCTAAATAGTTTTTTTTTATTGCACGGCGCAATAGAACAGTATGCAATGGGTGTATGTCACTGTAACATATGCGGACAGGGCAGCAATAAACTCTTTTGGTCCCCTAAATAGTTTTTTTTTTATTGCAAGGCTCAATTCAACAGTACGCAATGGGTGTATCTCACTGTAACATATGCGGACAGGGCCGCAATAAACTTTTTTGCTCCTAAATGTTTTTTATATTGCACGGAGCAATACAACAGTATGCAATGGGTGTATGTCACTGTAACATATGCGGACAGGGCAGCAATAAACTCTTTTGGTCCCCTAAATAGTTTTTTTATTGCAAGGCGCAATTCAACAGTACGCAATGGGTGTATCTCACTGTAACATATGCGGACATGGCCGCAATAAACTTTTTTGCCCCTAAATGTTTTTTTTATTGCACGGCGCAATAGAACAGTATGCAATGGGTGTATGTCACTGTAACATATGCGGGCAGGGCAGCAATAAACTCTTTTGTCCCCTAAATAGTTTTTTTTATGGCACGGCGCAGTAGAACAGTATGCAATGGGTGTATGTCACTGTAACATATGCGGACAGGGCAGCAATAAACTCTTTTGTCCCCTAAATAGTTTTTTTTATTGCACGGCGCAATACCACAGTATGCAATGGGTGCATGTCACTGTAACATATGCGGACAGGGCCGCAATAAACTTTTTTGCCCCTAAATGTTTTTTTTATTGCACGGCGCAATAGAACAGTATGCAATGCGTGTATGTCACTGTAATATATGTGGACAGGGCAGCAATAAACACTTTTGTCCCCTAAATAGTTTTTTTTATTGCACGGCGCAATAGAACAGTATGCAATGGGTGTATGTCACTGTAACATATGCAGACAGGGCCGCAATAAACTTTTTTGCCCCTATATGTTTTTTTTTATTGCACGGCGCAATAGAACAGTATGCAATGGGTGTATGTCACTGTAACATATGCAGACAGGGCAGCAATAAACTCTTTTGCCCCCTAAATAGTTTTTTTTATTGCACGGCGCAATAGAACAGTATGCAATGGGTGTATCTCACTGTAACATATGTGGACAGGGCAGCAATAAACTCTTTTGTCCCCTAAATAGTTTTTTTTATTGCACGGCGCAATAGAACAGTATGCAATAGGTGTATGTCACTGTAATATATGCGGACAGGGCCGCAATAAACTTTTTTGCCCCTAAATGTTTTTTTTATTGCACGGCGCAATAGAACAGTATGCAATGCATGTATGTCACTGTAATATATGTGGACAGGGCAGCAATAAACACTTTTGTCCCCTAAATAGTTTTTTTTATTGCACGGCGCAATAGAACAGTATGCAATGGGTGTATGTCACTGTAACATATGTGGACAGGGCAGCAATGAACTCTTTTGTCCCCTAAATAGTTTTTTTTTATTGCACGGCGCAATAGAACAGTATGCAATGGGTGTATGTCACTGTAATATATGTGGACAGGGCAGCAATAAACTCTTTTGTCCCCTAAATTGTTTTTTTTATTGCACGGCGCAATAGAACAGTATGCAATGGGTGTATGTCACTGTAACATATGTGGACAGGGCAGCAATAAACTCTTTTTGTCCCCTAAATAGTTTTTTTTATTGCACTTATTGCACGGCACAATACCACAGTATGCAATGGGTGTATGTCACTGTAACATATGCAGACAGGGCCGCAATAAACTTTTTTGCCCCTATTTGTTTCTTTTATTGCATGGCGCAATAGAACAGTATGCAATGGGTGTATGTCACTGTAACATATGCAGACAGGGCAGCAATAAACCTTTTTGCCCGTAAATGTGTTTTTTATTGCACGGCGCAATAGAACAGTATGCAATGGGTGTATGTCACTGTAACATATGCGGACAGGGCAGCAATAAACTCTTTTGTCCCCTAAATAATTTTTTTTTTTTTTATTGCATGGCGCAATACAACAGTATGCAATGGGTGTATCTCACTGTAATGTATGAATGAAAAACTGAAAAATAATTTTTTTACCCTAAATACTGTAAAACAATTATTTTCCCCTCACATTGATGCTTTTTGAACAGGAGGTTAGAAAAGCAATGTCTGTCTGACATACAGTCTTTAAAGTTAAATATGAAGGAAAAAAGTTTTTTCTTTTTTTAAATGCAGATTAAGCACACACATATGAACTGAGGTTGCATGAAATGTGCAGCACCTCACACCTAACAGACTGATAAAAGTTTTTTTGTTTCTCCCTTCTCCTCCTCACTTGGCTCAGGTCAGGGCATAAAGATCATTCACTGCACCCCCACACAATACAATCAATGTAGATCGCAGTCTGAATAAAGCAGATTGTTTCTATCTATGCTTTCCCTAAAAGCAATCTCTCCAGCTTGGCCCTACAATAAACTGCTATCTCTCCCTCCTGGCAAAAACATCGTTCACTGCACCCCACAAAATCAAATCAATGTAGATCGTTGTATGATAAAGCAGATTGTTCCTCCTATGCTTTCCCTACAAGCAATTTCTCCAGCCTCGCCCTATAGTAAAGTCCTATCTATCCCTCAGCAGTATCAGGAACCTCTCCCTAGTATAGTATTAGCAGAGTGATGCGCGGCGCTGTGTGACTCCAGCTTATATAGAGTCTGGGTCACATGCTGCACTGGCCTATCACAGCCATGCCATTACTAGACATGGCTGTGATGGCTTCTAGGGCACACTAGTTAAACGCTTGCTGATTGGCTGTTGAAAGCACTCCATTAAAACTGCGCCAAAACATTAAAATCACGTTACCGTTAAAATAGCTGCTCCCTGCTGAACAGTGTTTTTGCATGTTTGTTTGGACTTCAATCTGGTTCACATTAACCACTTTAGCCCCGGCAGATTTTACCCCCTTCCTGACCAGGGGGTATTTTGCGATTCGGCACTGCATGAATTTAACGGACAATGGCACGGTCGCGCGACGCTGTACCCAAATTAAATTGATGTCCTTTTTTTCCCCACAAACAGAGCTTTCTTTCGGTAGTATTTGATCACCTGTGCGATTTTTACTTTTTGCGCTATAAACAAAAAAAGAGCGTCAATTTTGAAAAAATAACAATATTTTTCACATTTTTTTATATGAAATTCCCCCAAAAAAATGTATCTAAATTTTTTAACATTTTAGGCCAATTTGTTTTCTGCTACATATGTTTGGTAAAAAAAAATCGCAATAAGGGTATTTTGATACTGGCAGGGAACGGGTTAACTTTATTAGTGATCAAGGGGTTAAGTGTGTCCCTAGGGGCGTGCTTCTTACTGTAAAGGGGTGTAGCTAGTGATGTAACCACAGAGACATACGATCCTACATAGCAGGCGGCTTTGTTTACATTAGCCGCCTGCCTTTCTTCCTCTCCACGGGGAGATCGCGAGTGACCGGCGGACATCTGGTCCGCCGGTCACACACGCGGCTTGTTAGAGAACAAGCGGGGGCGGGAGGGCGCCTTCGGCGGTGCGCGCTCGCCCCCTAGAGGCTCACAGTGTAGCGACATAGTACTATGTCACTTTGCCTGTATGGGGCTGACCGCCGCAGTAAATGTACTTGCGGCGGTTGGCAAGTGGTTAAGATTTAAACTTTGCAGATTTTTCTATCTAGCCTACAGGTTGCATGGTGTACCTGTATCTAGGTCAGTGTCAGATTGTATACACTAACAGCCAAATCTGAGCAAGCTTGAAAAACTGTTTTAAGAGCCAAAGTTCATTAATGACCCATTGAGTCATTATCAAATTCTATTTCTTGTGACCACCAAGCACTTGTTCCTGTAATGTTAAAAAGCTAATTTTTTTAAAGAAAATTCTGCTTTTAATGAAATCATGTCTGGACCATGTCTGTAAGTGTGAAGCTTTAGGCGACTGCCTAATTTGCCTAATTGAAGAGTCACCTCTGTGTTTGATCATCCTATAGCAAGATGTATCCACAGGTGCTTCTTTTTCTAGCATGGAACGTTTGCAATATTACCCATTTCAGGTTTGGAGTATTAACAATTACAAATCTGCATTATTTTGAGTCTTTTTTAAAGTGTCTAGATGTCAGCTTCAAAGTCCCACTGTATTACAAAAAAAAAAAAAAAAAGACAAAAAAGACAGGAAACATAAATGATCTGCTGCTACCTAGCATTTCACTGCCTCAATGTACTGCTAGAGCCCATCCCCATTCCCATGCAATTGCTGACTTTGCAAAATTGGTATTTAGATAGGGCTTGGCAAACCCCCATGTGACAGCACTCCTGATGTTTGACCATTTATGTGAGGAAGGAAGGAGTATCATGTACAGGTGCATCTCATAAAATTAGAATATCATCAAAAAGTTCATTTATTTCAGTAATTTAATTGTTGAAGTGAAACTCATCTATTTTATATAGATGAGTTACACACAGAGTGATATATTTCAAGCATTTCTTTCTTTCCATTTAGACGATTATGGCGTACAGCTATTGAAAACCCAAAATTCAGTATCTCAGAAAATTTGAATATTACATAAGACCAAAAAAAAAAAAAGGATTTTTAATACAGAAATGTTGGCTTACTGAAAAGTATGTCAATATACAGTATAGTATGCACTCAGTACTTGGTCAGGGCTTCTTTTGCTTGAAATACTGCATCAATGTGGCATGGCATGGAGGCGATCAGCCTGTGGCACTGCTGAGGTGTTATGGAAGCCCAGGTTGGTTTGATAGCAGCCTTCAGCTCATTTGCATTGTTAGATCTGTTGTCTCTCATCTTCCTCTTGACAATACCCCACAGATTCTCTATGGGGTTTAGGTCAGTCAAGTTTGCTGACCAATCATACACAGGGATACCATGATCATTAAACCAGGTATTGGTAATTTTGGCAGTGTGGGCAGGTGTCAAGTCCTGCTGGAAAATGAAATCAGCATATCCATAAAGCTGGTCAGCAGAGGGAAGCATGAAGCATACTCTAGTATTTTCTGGTCGAGGACTGCGCTGACTTTGGATTTAATACAACACAGTGGACCAACACCAGCAGATGACATGGCTCCCCAAATCCTCACTGACTGTGGAAACTTTTCCGCTTCATTTGGAAATCAAGGTCCTAGAGCAGGGGAACCTTTTTGGCTGAGAGAACCATGAACACCACATATTTTCAAAAGTAATTCCGTGAGAGTCATACACTATATTTCAGGGGTCGGGAACCTTTATTTAATATTCATATTCATGGGCCGCAGCTATATAGTGAGTAGATGGAGCCGTGTGAAAGTGCCTGGAGTCCGGTCGGGAAAAGAGCAGAGCAGCCAGGTATGCAATGAGGCCGGAGTGGTAAAGCGCCTGCAGGCCTGCGAGTGATGGAGGTGAGTATAGGCCCTGAGAAAATGGCAGCCGGCTGCTGAAGGCCTCAGAATTAGATGTGAGAGGCAGCTCCCGCGGGTCCCCGGGTGTCAGGGAGGAAGGAGATCGTGTCTGTCGGGGCACAGGGAGCAGATGGCAGGTTTCCTTACAGGGTGGTTATTGCCAAGGCACTCAGATGCACAGCAGACAAGCCGGCGGCGGTACCGTGAGAAGGACACGGGGTCCGTAGCATGGCAATCCTGTCACCCAGAGTCGAACTGAGGGTAGTGGTGGGTAGCTCACAAAGTGTACCGTCGATGGGTGCAGAAAACTCCTTGGCACCGGGCACAGCTACGCGGATGGCACTGGATTGAGTGGCAGACACGGCGGAGCTCTGGGACTAGGTTCCCTACCCCTTTCCTAGAGTGTGGAGGAAGAGTGAAGAGGCACAGAATCCAAGTTGCATGAGGTCCAGTGTGAAGTTTCCACAGTCAGTGATGATATGGAGAGCCATGCCATCTGCTGGCATTGGTCCACTGTGTGAAATATATCACTCCGTGTGTAACACATCTATTTAAATATAAAATTGTAAATAACCACGCTAAGCACTTAAAAATAAGCAGCAGCTGTAGTGGGAAAACACTATAAATTGGAATAGTAACAAGAAGCTGCGCTATATCTGATATTACATAAATCGCACTGACAGATAGCAAATGAACAATTGATAAATAATTAAAAAAAAAAAAATGTCCAAACATATGACACAGCTTGTGCCTAAAAGGTCCAAATAGGTTAGTCCAAAGTACAAAAGAGTCTAAAGTGCAATATAGAGGAAATGAGTCCACCACCATAGATCACTCCTTCCGCCGTTAGTGAGGCATGCTGAAAGTATGCTATGCGCTTACCAGATTGATAAGGAAATCAGCGTCATATGTAATATATGGACATCAATGGACACATCCCAATGCAGAGTTCCTCTCCTGACAGGATCGTTCAATGCACAGAGACCCGCAGTATCCAGCAAAAAACACACCAGCCGCCTCGTCCAGATCGTCAACAAGCAAAAGTATGCAAAAGAAGGGCCACAATAGTGTAGATTGCAATCACTAACGGCGGAAGGAGTGATCTATGGTGGTGGACTCATTTCCTCTATATTGCACTTTAGACTCTTTTGTACTTTGGACTAACCTATTTGGACCTTTTAGGCACAAGCTGTGTCATATGTTTGGACATTTTTTTTATTTTTTTTATTATTTATCAATTGTTCATTTGCTATCTGTCAGTGCGATTTATGTAATATCAGATATAGCGCAGCTTCTTGTTACCACATCTATTTAAATATATGAATAGGTGTAAAATAGGGGTGCGCTGATATAAATGATAGCTGCAACCTGAACTGTGCCTTAGTGAAAATTGTGTATAAAATAGGTGCGCTAACAATGAATGAATAAATAAATAAATCAACACAGTGATAAATAACAATCTTAAATATGGTGATATTCCAAGTGAGTAAATGAAATAAATCAAATGTCCAAAAGAACTCAAAAGTGACAAGTGATGGGACGTTGTGATCCTTGACTTATTAAATATAATGACTCATATGGTGATGTGAATTCAAAAGTCCACAAAAACTCTTCACCAAAATGTTGAAAAGGTAAAGTAAGTTGCCAGTGCTCTGTGATTGAAGATCCCGCCACCACCACACTATCCTCCTTACCAGATGAATAAATTAGGAAGGCAGAGAAAACTCTGATGATAGTGTTGGGGAGAAGAAAGTAATCAAATAATCCACCCTGTGATATGGTGCAGGATTAGCCTCTTACCAAATGGCAGATGGAATCAGCACAGAGAATATGGAGCAGACAATGCCTCTTCACTGTATCTGTAACTGGCAGCTGTGTTTCACTTTCACTAGGGATCCGTCCTCCTATTAGCTCTCCAAGATGAGCATTATGGTGATAGAAAATAAACGGACCATAGTGTAGTATCCCCGAGGTAAATTTATTCAAAATAAAGTGTTACACTTACATTAGGGATGGAAACATTTGCGGCAGTACAGAAACGATACACCTGACTCGGCTGCAGACCGAGCGGTGTTGGACGTTCGTGGCGGCGCGACACGCCTCCTCTCTAACGACGTTTCTTCCAAACAGGCTTCTGCTGAGATAGGAGGGACGTGCGCGCCGCCACCTCCGTCCTCTTGAAGCTCAGGAGTATGACCACTTCCGGTGTCCGCAGTGTATGTGCGGAAGTGCTCACTCATAACGATAATTAGCTGATTATCCATTAAAACCCAATCATTTCTTTCCTTCGGTACTCAATATTTATTGGAACGATAATCATGGTGTATATCTATATGTAGGCTTTTAATATGCACATGCAATACAAGGGGACACCGGAAATGTACAATCCTCCCACTTCCTGTGCCACCATAAACCTATGCATGAGACAAATTCGGAAGTGTGGGGAATGTGAATATTGGACCAATCACGGTCCATATAGATGCAAAATAAATGATGTATGTCTAAAAGCATAATATTACATAGTACAATTTAAAAACTATTTAAAATTAATATTAAATATATATGACTAACATTTATTTGCTGATAATAAAAATATTAAAATTTTAAATATAAAATATACAATATTTTAAATATTATTAAAACCATAATAAAATGTGTAAAATACTGAAATGTCTTAAATCAGTGTATTGAGACTGAACAAGGAGTTAATTGTTATTAATATGGGCATTGATGTCCCATTCAACGTTGTGTCCCCAAGGTCTAAAGCACTTCATTTCGTAGATCCAGAAGGTTTCCCTTCTTGAAATGGATCTCTTCAGGTTACTCCCTCTCCAATGGGGTACATATTTTTCGATCACTATAATTCGTAAATTCTTGGGATTTTTATGGTGACATTTTGAAAAGTGTACAGATACACTGTGTCCAGTGAACCCTTTTCTTATGTTGGAGAGGTGTTCCCCTATTCGAATGCTGGCAGTGCGTATAGTTCTCCCAATGTATTGTTGCCCGCAGCTACATTGGAGGAGATAAATCACCCCCTTCGTATGGCAGGTGATGAACTCCTTAATCTTATACTCTTTTCCAGTGGCGGTAGATGAGAACTTGTTAGTACGTATAGTTTTTGCTTCTTTGCAGATTTGGCAATTTTTGCATGGAAAATAGCCTTTCATATCTGGAAAGAATTTTGGTACTAACGGTTTTTCAATAGGATTATTTGCAATGAGGTTTTTCAAATTCCTCGCTTTTCTATAGATGATATCATGTTTCTCAGGGAGAGAAGGCCCTAATACTTTATCTCCTTGTAAAATACTCCAGTGTTTTTTGAAGACATGATTGAGCCATCTATAGTTTTGGGAAAATTGTGTGACAAAGGCATATTCGAATTTAGGCTGGGAAGTTTGATCAGTCGTTTTGGTCAAGATGAGATCTTCTTGTGTTTGTTGACCTATCAACTCAATTTCTTGGTCAAGTATCTGTGGCATGTAACCTTTTTCTAAAAATCTTTGTTTTAAAACGTTGGCTTGTTCTTTAAAATCCGACTCATTTGTGCAGTTGCGTCTAATCCGCTTGAATTGTCCCTTAGGGACCGATCTGAGCCACTTCGGGTGGTGGCAACTGTCCATGGTAATGTAGCACCACCCCCGCAGGAGCTGCTGATTATATTATTGGGTCTACACCCTGCCTAACAACCCAATCAAATTGGCTCGATCCCTCCTCAGGCACAACTGACCCAGAATAGGACTGGACTATCAAATAGATACACAGGTTGGAATACAATACTTCACTATGCAACAATACCTTGTTACCTTCTTGAATAGTAGTCCTTCTGGGTGACACAATGGAACAACGCACAAGATTGTAATTAACCAAACTTAGTTTACTATATATCAAATTGAATAGGGGAGATACAATACAATACAATACAAGTCCATAAAAGGTTATTTAAAACAGCTTTAAAAAAGGTAAAAGAATACCCCCACACTCCTCCTGCATTAAGGCTAGACACAGTACCAGGTAGGTGGGCCTATCTGAGTCCCTCCCCCAGAGTTCTCTTCTTTCTTGTTGATCTTCGCTAGCAAGGTTATTGAATAGAGCTCATTTGTAATCCAGATTAGGAATAAAGATCAAGAGAGAAAAAACAACGAGCTGTTAGTTGTCACCGCAGGGTGTCTGCGTAACTGAGCAATAACTTCTGCGAGAGAGATAAGCCTCTGGCAATTCCTTTACAGACCTTATTGTTTGTCTATGAGTCTCCTGAGAGAGTATGGTGATAAACCCCGGGGTTTTATCACCTCCTGCTGCGCTACCGCTATCTGTAGATAAAACTGTCTCTTCAGCAGATAAAGTCAGTTATTGGGCATGTGCCCTCTCACCAACAGAAGTTTCTCCTTCGCGCGCTTCCACTGCGGTCTCAGTCCTTTGGCTATATGCCAGCCGCGCGGGGTCCTTCTGGCGGATGACTTCCGGTCTCGGCAAACAGCAGTATGACCTCCAGGAATGTGCCTCGTGCTTGAGATGGGACGGTTCCACGTCGTCCCTCCAGGCTAAAAGGCTCTGGCCCAATATCCAGTGTCAGTCCTTCACTCTCGCTCGCTGGTTCCTCAGAGTCCAGCGCAGAAAGGCCCCCCCCCTTCGCGCGCTTCTCTCTTCCTTTAAATAACCTCCCCCATAGTGCCGTGCGGTGCAGCCGTGCACCCTGGATCTTGCAAAGCAGCCTGGGAGATGTAGTTTCTTCATCTTGTGAAAAGGAAGTCACAGCCCGGGAAATTCCATGCAGCTACCACTAGAGGGAGCCTAGTTCCTGGATCTTGCAAAGCAGCCTGGGAGATGTAGTTTCTTCATCTTGTGAAAAGGAAGTCACAGCCCGGGAAATTCCATGCAGCTACCACTAGAGGGAGCCTAGTTCCTTCCCACATATCAAACAGTGTCTTTAGGCATGTTTAACCCCGCTACACACTCCCCCCACTTGAGAAACTTTGGTCCCCAAAGAGGTCAACAGTATGTACCCTAGTGCATAGGTTGGCATTATACAACAAAAACATTAACATTTTGCTGAAATAAGTCAATCTGAATACATCCAATTTTGTATTCTAATAGCAGTGCAACAGTAAAACGATAAAGTGCAATTAATAAACAAATAAGTGATTTCTACAGTGTTAATATAGTGCTGATTTCTAGTGCTTTTATATAGTGCTCCTTTAAAAAGCACATGTGCCTTTGCAATTTCTTAAACACTTACATCTTAAAGTTTGTGTTGAAAAAAAAACATCAAAAGGTGAGAAAGAGAAAAAAAACATATAGTGAGGTCAGAGCAACAAAATGTGCGCAAACATTAACTCACAAAGTAAACCAAATTGTGAACATCAAAAACTGTGCTTATTATAATGGCCAAACCCAATATCCTTATGTACAAACTTAAATGCAAACGTTTTCTACTTCAATACTTTGTTCTCATGATCTCTCACAGACCCCCCAAAACTTGGGTGGCTTGTACAGTTGTGCCTGGGGGTGAGCTAGGGTTGTCCCCCACCAAATCTACAGTGGAGGAACTAGGCTGGTCAGGAGATCTTTTGGAGGTAAAAACAGCTTCTTCCGAACATTCACCCAATTGATCATAGGTCAGTCTCTTAGGTGGGTGAATGACTCTCCTTTCCCTCTGTTCCCGTGGAGGCATGCTCTCAGAGGTGCTAGGATCAGGCACTTCTGAGGATTCTTCAATGTCCCCCTCCTCATGTTCCAACACAGAGGAACCTGATGGTTCAAGAGAGGTCAGTTCTTCTTCAGAGAAGGGTGCAACCTCCTCCTCAGAATCTTCATCCTCAGCTGCTTCTTCTGGAAGCATATGAAAGGGTATGAATTCAGGGGCTTCTGCCCGAAGGGCTCCTCTATCAGCCAAGTCAGATGAAGACAGGGAGGCAGGTGTGGGTTCTGGCAACTGAGATGACCACAACCAGTCGGGTACCTCCTCTTCATCTTCCAAATCTTCAGATGGAGAACTTCCCTCTCCCTCATCTGGGAGCGTCGTCTGAGATCTGGTAACTGGTCTGGACCGGCGAGAAGTCGAAGGGGCCTCTGACAAGTCTTCCACAGGGGGCATACGAACCGCTTCAGAGAGAGGCAGCAAATGGTTCCGATGCCAAGCCTTCAATGGACCCACACTTCCTTCAGGCCGAATTTGGTACACAGGAAGGTTTGGCAGTTGCTTGCAGATAACATAAGGTTGGGACTTCCAGCGGTCTGCCAACTTGTGTTTTCCCGGGACACCCAAGTTTCTCAACAAAACCCTGTCCCCTGGTTGCAGGTCATGGATCCGAACTTTTAGGTCGAAATTTTTTTTATTCCGCAGTCCACGTTGATCAGATGTGGCCTGAGCCTTGTCATAGGCCGCTTTCAGACTCTTCCGCAGTCGGTCCACATATCCTCTATGCGATGCTGAAGAGGTATGATCAGGCGAAATGCCAAAGGCCAAATCCACTGGCAACCGAGCCTCCCTTCCAAACATCAGCCGATAAGGGGAATATCCAGTAGCATCACTGACAGTGCTGTTGTAGGCATGCACAATGGCAGCTACGTGCTTGCCCCAATGCTGTTTCTTCTCTGAGCTCAAAGTCCCCAACATATCCAAAAGAGTCCTGTTAAATCGTTCAGGCTGGGCATCCCCCTGTGGATGGTAGGGAGTGGTTCTAGTCTTTTGAATGCCTAACATATCTAACAGTCTCTTGATCAGTCTGCTTTCAAAGTCCCTTCCCTGATCAGAATGGAGGCGTTGTGGTAACCCATAATGTACAAAGAACTTCTCTACAAGAACTTTGGCTACCGTTAAGGCCTTCTGATCCCTTGTTGGGAATGCTTGAGCATATCTGGTAAAATGGTCTGTTACCACAAGGACATTCCCCTGGCCACTCAGATCAGGCTCTAAGCAAAGGAAATCAATGCACACCAGCTCCATGGGTCCCTGACTTTGTAGATGGCCCATTGGGGCTGCTTGACGTGGCAGAGTCTTCCTCTGTATACACCGGACACAAGAATGACAGTATCCTTCAACTTCGGCCCTCATACAAGGCCAGTAGAACCTGTCCCTGACAAGCTGAAAGGTTCTTTCGGGCCCCAGATGGCCATGATTATCATGAAGAGCGGCCAGAACTCCCTCTCTGTATTTAGCTGGTAAGAACAGTTGCCACTTCTCCTCCAGATCTTCAGATGGACCTCTCCGGTAGGCCACTCCTTCTCTGATCTGTAACCGGGTCCACTCTCTATGCAACAGACGGGCCCCCTGAGGGGAGTCAGTTAGAAGCAACTCAGGGCTCTGGATCTCCAGGGCTTCCAAGAGAAGTTTTCCCAAAGGGTCTTCCAACTGCTCCTTCCGCAAGTCCCTTTTGGACAGCCGGGGCAAACCCTCCCCTTCAACTTGGGTCACCTGGCAGTAGCATTTGGGTACTCCGATAGCCGAAACCCCAATCTCTTCTGCTCTTGACCCTCCTCGGGATCGAAATTCAGTTCCCTGATATAGGGCACGCACCCCTTCTGGAGCCAAATGAGTCCATTCTTCCGCAGGTTCCTGTGGAACATGCAACCTTCTGGATAGGGCATCTGCATCCCTATTTCCGATTCCTGGCCGATACTTCAGGCTAAAATTGAAGCTAGAGAGGGCAGCCAACCATCGATGTCCTGTTGCATCCAGCTTGGCCGTAGTCAACAGATAGGTGAGGGGATTATTATCTGTCTTGACAATGAATTCAGCTCCGTACAGGTAGTCTTTCAATTTGTCAACCACTGCCCACTTCAAGGCCAAGAATTCAAGTTTGTGAGTAGGATAATTCCTTTCAGCAGGCAGTAGACTTCTGCTCACATAGGCAACAGGTCGCAGATGACCCTCATGCTCCTGATAAAGTACCCCCCCCAGCCCATCTCGGCTGGCATCAACATGCAGTTCATATGGTTTTGTGGGGTCCGCATAGGCCAACACAGGGGCAGTGGTTAGGGTTTCCTTCAGCTGGACAAAGGCCCCTTCGCATTCCGGGGTCCACTGATCCTGGATGGATTCCTTAGCCTTCCGGGGGCCTATGGTGGACTTCGCCGGCTTTACCAACTCAGGGACATCATCTTCTTCATTCTTCAGGAGCTCATTTAGGGGTCGGGCAATCTGGGCGAACCCCTCCACAAACCTCCTGTAATAGGAGCAAAAGCCCAAGAATGACCGGAGTTCGGTCACATTTGTGGGTCTCGGCCAGGAAGCAACAGCATCCAGCTTGTCCGGGTCAGTGGCCACCCCTTCTTCAGACACGATATGGCCCAGGTAATGGACCGAGGACTGATAGAATTGGCACTTCTCAGGAGAAAGTTTCAGACCTTCTTCATGTAGCCTCTTCAAGACCTTTTCCAACCTCTCCTCATGTTCTTCTAAAGTTCTGCCAAACACGATAACATCATCCAAGTATACCAGTACCTCTATCAAATTCATATCTCCAACGGTCCTCTCCATCAGCCTTTGGAAGGTAGCAGGGGCCCCGGACAACCCCTGAGGCATGCGATTGAACTCAAAGAACCCCACAGGGGTGATGAAGGCTGTTTTCTCCCGATCTTCAGGGTGCATGGGGATCTGATAATACCCACTCTTTAAGTCCATCACACTGAACCACTTCGCCCCTGACAGACTCTGTAGGGCATCTTCGATTCGAGGAGTGGTATACTGGTCTGGGATGGTTCTTCTGTTCAGCGTTCGGTAGTCGATACAAAGCCTCAAAGATCCATTTTTCTTCCGGACTACCACTATCGGGGAAGCATACGGGCTCCTGGATTCTCGGATAATCCCGATCTTTTTGAGCTCTGCCAGCTGTTGACGTAGATCTTCTAAGTCACCTAAGGGGACTCGCCGGACTCTCTCCCTGAAAGGCTTGTCCTCACTCAGGCGGATCTTATGAGTGGCGCTCCTGGCACATCCCACGTCAAACTCGTCCTTAGAGAATATTTCCCTACATCGAGCAAGTTGTGCCTTGGCCCTCTTCACCCATTCCGGCGGGAGGGCAGCGTTTCCAGAGCAAAGCTCCTCTATAACCGCTTCACCCTGTTCCTTTTCTTTGAAATCAATGGGGGCAACTGGGGTAGCCGGGTTGACTTGGCCCAGGAGCACTCTGGCCGGTACCTTCACTGGTGTAATAGAGGTGTTTCTGACACTCACTAAAACCCTTCCACGGTTTTCCTGTAACACCTTCAAAGGGATCACCTCAGGGATCACTTCTATCCCTCTCTGTCTCTCCTTTTGACCTGATTCAAAGATAATGAAGGGACCCGGCTGTTGCCATGTGAGTTTAACAGAAGCCTTAAAACAGGCCACCTCTCCTGGCTGTAAGACCTTTTCTGCTCTATCCAGCTTCCAAAGTCGTCCAACTCCTTCTGCGGGGGTCTCTTGCTCCAACACTAATCGTTGGTAGGCCTGCCGTAGCATGGGATGGATCCTTGGCGCTTGAGCATCTTGTCCCTGGACCAGTTGTATCAGAAGGCGCCTTACCAGGTCAGTGTTTGTTCCTACGATGAGAGAGCTTTTGTTGGCCCCTGGTGGACGAGGACAGACCACCGCTAAGGTGTCGAAGGTTTCCGCTTCACCAGCCACTGATGGATCAAAGGTCAACTTGATTGGCAGATACCCGTCATAGGGAAAACTTTGGGTCCCAATACCCCATATCTCCAGATCTTCCAACTTCTGCAAAGGTAGATGGGTAAGATATTTATCATAGAAGTCTCTATACAAAAGAGTCACCTGGGCCCCTGTGTCAAGGAGGGCTCTTGTGTAAATTCCTTCCACCTGAACCGAGACCACTGGGGAGGGCCCGACCAAGTTAGTTGGGAATTCTCTTGATGTAGCCTGGTTGTCTGATTCAGTTCTCTGTACCCTGGCCCTCTTCTCCTTTTTCTTCCTTGATCTGGGCCCCCGCTGAACCCGGTGTGCATTGACT
The DNA here is from genome assembly GCF_965119305.1 of Pelophylax lessonae. Lineage (NCBI taxonomy): Eukaryota > Metazoa > Chordata > Amphibia > Anura > Ranidae > Pelophylax > Pelophylax lessonae. The sequence continues at coordinate 452,712,744 of NC_138768.1, forward strand.
TTCCTTCCCTCAGTAACCCGGAGTCTAGAACTGGGGGTATTATATTTGGGTCTGACCCCCTGACTCAGTTTCCCTGATCCTGCACCACTTCTGGAGTCCCTTAAGACTGACGGACACCCGGTTGACTCCTTCACCGGTGTCCTCTGAAGTTTCCCGCTGGCTCGCGAGGTTTCGCGGCAGCATTTCCTGAGCTGGGACATACCCTTCTAACATGCCCAACTCCCCCGCAGTTGAAACAAGTTAACAATCTTGCAGGCCGTGGCTCTGGATCTGTGCTGAGACTAACAGGTTCATCTGGCCTCTCCGATATACTCCCCTTGGGTAGAGTGGATACCTGACCAGTCAGGATGGACACCATTTCTATCAACTGAGACACTTGGGTCTTTAGGAGTTCAACTTGAGAGTCACCCTCTTCCACACTTATCACTCCAACCCGGGCAGTTGAGTCAAACTGCCAACTTTTCTTCTTGTTGTCCAACATAACCTCTTCCTCTCTGACCATTCGAATCAGATCGGGGTATTCTAGAATGCCGCCATCTCGACGAGTTCGTAACAGTATGGCAATGGGATCTAAAGGTTGAGCCCCTTTCAGAACCTGTCGTGCACGAGTCTCATCTATTTTCCGGTGGTCTATTCCTTTCTTTAACAGAATCTGGTGGATAATCCTATCCAGACGTTTAATGAATTCGGACAACTTCTCCCCCTCTTCTTGATAACAGTGGTCCAACTGGTAGAGAAGTTCAGCCGCGTTCTCCGTCCGACCAAACACATCTTGCAGAATGTCCAAATAATCCTGTGCAGTGCAGTTCTTCTTGCTAAGCTTTAGATTACGTACAGCCTCTAATGCAGGTCCCCTTAAACTCTCTGTGATTCTCTGCTTCTTGTGCTGTTCTGGTACCTCCCATTCCTCCAAAGCCTGAGTGGCGGTATCTAACCACTCTTCGAACCCATCTTCTGCTGAAGGCACAGGCTGTTTCCCAGAGAATGTCCGGAGCTTCCCATATCCAGTCATCAAATAGCTCGAGGAGTCCCTACTACATTTTGCCACAATCTCCCCAAGAACAGCACACAGTTCTGAGCTAAAAGTCGACAAAGGTGATGACTCAGGATGCCCTTCTTGGACACCTTTTTCTTGGCTGGATACCCCAGGGGTGGTGGATGAGGGACCCGCAATAGGAACTCCTGGATGTATCAGGAAAAGTTCTGTTTGGTCAGTAGTTTTTACACTGTTTCCGTTGAAATAATCAGGGACCCCCTTCCTCCACTCACACAGTGCATACGTGTGTGGGACAGTGGTGTCAGTTTTCATGTCAATCACCCAAAATTTCCTGTCTGTGGATAGTGCCCTCAAAACAGGGAGGAGCTTTTCTTCAGTCCAGGCTTCTCCCTTGATTTCAACCACCAGGCCATTTTCCACTATGACATTCTCTTCCTTGCACCACTCAGCAGCAGCGACAGGATCCATTTCTGCGTGGGAGGGGATTCTATGGCTGAGAGGGTTGTATTGCAGGACTGTAGAAATCCCGGACGAGCCCCCACGTGTAGCACCACCCCCGCAGGAGCTGCTGATTATATTCTTGGGTCTACACCCTGCCTAACAACCCAATCAAATTGGCTCGATCCCTCCTCAGGCACAACTGACCCAGAATAGGACTGGACTATCAAATAGATACACAGGTTGGAATACAATACTTCACTATGCAACAATACCTTGTTACCTTCTTGAATAGTAGTCCTTCTGGGTGACACAATGGAACAACGCACAAGATTGTAATTAACCAAACTTAGTTTACTATATATCAAATTGAATAGGGGAGATACAATACAATACAATACAAGTCCATAAAAGGTTATTTAAAACAGCTTTAAAAAAGGTAAAAGAATACCCCCACACTCCTCCTGCATTAAGGCTAGACACAGTACCAGGTAGGTGGGCCTATCTGAGTCCCTCCCCCAGAGTTCTCTTCTTTCTTGTTGATCTTCGCTAGCAAGGTTATTGAATAGAGCTCATTTGTAATCCAGATTAGGAATAAAGATCAAGAGAGAAAAAACAACGAGCTGTTAGTTGTCACCGCAGGGTGTCTGCGTAACTGAGCAATAACTTCTGCGAGAGAGATAAGCCTCTGGCAATTCCTTTACAGACCTTATTGTTTGTCTATGAGTCTCCTGAGAGAGTATGGTGATAAACCCCGGGGTTTTATCACCTCCTGCTGCGCTACCGCTATCTGTAGATAAAACTGTCTCTTCAGCAGATAAAGTCAGTTATTGGGCATGTGCCCTCTCACCAACAGAAGTTTCTCCTTCGCGCGCTTCCACTGCGGTCTCAGTCCTTTGGCTATATGCCAGCCGCGCGGGGTCCTTCTGGCGGATGACTTCCGGTCTCGGCAAACAGCAGTATGACCTCCAGGAATGTGCCTCGTGCTTGAGATGGGACGGTTCCACGTCGTCCCTCCAGGCTAAAAGGCTCTGGCCCAATATCCAGTGTCAGTCCTTCACTCTCGCTCGCTGGTTCCTCAGAGTCCAGCGCAGAAAGGCCCCCCCCCTTCGCGCGCTTCTCTCTTCCTTTAAATAACCTCCCCCATAGTGCCGTGCGGTGCAGCCGTGCACCCTGGATCTTGCAAAGCAGCCTGGGAGATGTAGTTTCTTCATCTTGTGAAAAGGAAGTCACAGCCCGGGAAATTCCATGCAGCTACCACTAGAGGGAGCCTAGTTCCTGGATCTTGCAAAGCAGCCTGGGAGATGTAGTTTCTTCATCTTGTGAAAAGGAAGTCACAGCCCGGGAAATTCCATGCAGCTACCACTAGAGGGAGCCTAGTTCCTTCCCACATATCAAACAGTGTCTTTAGGCATGTTTAACCCCGCTACAGTAATAAAACCGTTTTTGTCGGTCGGTTTAAAATATGTTTTTGTAATAAAACCTGCGCCATGTCTTAAAATTACTAGATCTAAAAAGTTAACCGCTGTGGGGCTGGATTCATAAGAAAATCTGATTCCCCAGCTGTTGCAGTTTAGCTGGTCCATAAAAACTTTCAATGATTGGTTACTCCCTTTCCAGATAAAAATTGCATCATCAATGTAGCGTCTCCAAAACACTAGTTCCTTGGCTCTGTGGGAAAAGATGTTTCTATCCTCCCACAGAGCCATAAAGAGATTCGCCACACTGGGGGCAAATTTGGCCCCCATCGCAACTCCGGTACGTTGGAGATAAAACCTTTGATCGTAATAAAAGTAGTTATGTTCCATGCCAAAGGTTAAAAGGTTTAAAATAAACTCTTTATGTGCCACTGATATATCTTGATTGGTGTCTAAGAAAGTGCTTACCGCCTCATATCCCATCTCGTGTGGGATAATTGTATATAAAGACGCCACGTCAGCAGTCACGAGCAGTACATCTCCTTCAATATTTAATTGTCTCATTTCTTGGATGCACTGCGTGGTGTCTTTTAGGTAAGCTGGGGTTTCTTGGACCAAGGGTTGCAAGAAGTGGTCTATATATTTCCCGATCCTGGAAGTAACAGAATCTATCCCACTCACAATGGGTCTTCCAGGAGGTTTCGTCAAAATACGAAAATAGAGAAGACTCGAGAGATGAGCCTTCGTCCAGAACCCCTATTAATTCAAAAAAGCGGAGTTTTTTAGGACAGGGCCCAAAGAAAAACAAAAGAAAAAGATAACAAGAGGTTGCAGAGGTGGTAAAACTAAAAAGAAGAAGAATCAAGATGAGATGGGTATATTCAATTTGAGTGGGGTAGTACTCACAGAAAGTGAAAAACACACGCTAGGCAAAGGTCTTAAATATGCCCCCAAACAATCGCTCAATAAATTCGAAACCTTCATAGACATCCAAAAATTTGTAAGAAAATTAAATGTCAAAAGACATTTCCTATCCAAGGCCAGTGAAAGGAATTATGTTTCGTATCAAACCAGTTCTACACACTCTACTAACCTGAGAAATGCTTCTCTGTTTAACCCGCCTGGGGCACAGAGCAACAACATCACAGTGTTTAGAGATACTGTGTTGAACGAACTTGAGAAAAAGGTGATACAACATAAACCCCAAATAGATTTGAAAAAGGGGATCAAGACTTTGTGTGATAACAAAGATCTCGTCATTCGGCCAGCCGATAAAGGGGGAGGAATAGTACTGCTAAAAAAAGAAGATTATCTAGAAGAAATGAATAATCTCCTAGCAGATACTAATACGTATGCTATTTTAAAGAAAGACCCCACTTATTCATATAAGAAGAAATTGGAAAGGATTATCAAACAAGGTTTCGAGGATGGGATTTTAAATAAGAAAGAAAAGGAATTTTTAATACCACTTTCCCCAAAATTGCCCATTATTTATTATCTCCCGAAAGTTCACAAAAACTTGACGAAACCTCCTGGAAGACCCATTGTGAGTGGGATAGATTCTGTTACTTCCAGGATCGGGAAATATATAGACCACTTCTTGCAACCCTTGGTCCAAGAAACCCCAGCTTACCTAAAAGACACCACGCAGTGCATCCAAGAAATGAGACAATTAAATATTGAAGGAGATGTACTGCTCGTGACTGCTGACGTGGCGTCTTTATATACAATTATCCCACACGAGATGGGATATGAGGCGGTAAGCACTTTCTTAGACACCAATCAAGATATATCAGTGGCACATAAAGAGTTTATTTTAAACCTTTTAACCTTTGGCATGGAACATAACTACTTTTATTACGATCAAAGGTTTTATCTCCAACGTACCGGAGTTGCGATGGGGACCAAATTTGCCCCCAGTGTGGCGAATCTCTTTATGGCTCTGTGGGAGGATAGAAACATCTTTTCCCACAGAGCCAAGGAACTAGTGTTTTGGAGACGCTACATTGATGATGCAATTTTTATCTGGAAAGGGAGTAACCAATCATTGAAAGTTTTTATGGACCAGCTAAACTGCAACAGCTGGGGAATCAGATTTTCTTATGAATCCAGCCCCACAGCAGTTAACTTTTTAGATCTAGTAATTTTAAGACATGGCGCAGGTTTTATTACAAAAACATATTTTAAACCGACCGACAAAAACGGTTTTATTACCATGGACAGTTGCCACCACCCGAAGTGGCTCAGATCGGTCCCTAAGGGACAATTCAAGCGGATTAGACGCAACTGCACAAATGAGTCGGATTTTAAAGAACAAGCCAACGTTTTAAAACAAAGATTTTTAGAAAAAGGTTACATGCCACAGATACTTGACCAAGAAATTGAGTTGATAGGTCAACAAACACAAGAAGATCTCATCTTGACCAAAACGACTGATCAAACTTCCCAGCCTAAATTCGAATATGCCTTTGTCACACAATTTTCCCAAAACTATAGATGGCTCAATCATGTCTTCAAAAAACACTGGAGTATTTTACAAGGAGATAAAGTATTAGGGCCTTCTCTCCCTGAGAAACCAGATATCATCTATAGAAAAGCGAGGAATTTGAAAAACCTCATTGCAAATAATCCTATTGAAAAACCGTTAGTACCAAAATTCTTTCCAGATATGAAAGGCTATTTTCCATGCAAAAATTGCCAAATCTGCAAAGAAGCAAAAACTATACGTACTAACAAGTTCTCATCTACCGCCACTGGAAAAGAGTATAAGATTAAGGAGTTCATCACCTGCCATACGAAGGGGGTGATTTATCTCCTCCAATGTAGCTGCGGGCAACAATACATTGGGAGAACTATACGCACTGCCAGCATTCGAATAGGGGAACACCTCTCCAACATAAGAAAAGGGTTCACTGGACACAGTGTATCTGTACACTTTTCAAAATGTCACCATAAAAATCCCAAGAATTTACGAATTATAGTGATCGAAAAATATGTACCCCATTGGAGAGGGAGTAACCTGAAGAGATCCATTTCAAGAAGGGAAACCTTCTGGATCTACGAAATGAAGTGCTTTAGACCTTGGGGACACAACGTTGAATGGGACATCAATGCCCATATTAATAACAATTAACTCCTTGTTCAGTCTCAATACACTGATTTAAGACATTTCAGTATTTTACACATTTTATTATGGTTTTAATAATATTTAAAATATTGTATATTTTATATTTAAAATTTTAATATTTTTATTATCAGCAAATAAATGTTAGTCATATATATTTAATATTAATTTTAAATAGTTTTTAAATTGTACTATGTAATATTATGCTTTTAGACATACATCATTTATTTTGCATCTATATGGACCGTGATTGGTCCAATATTCACATTCCCCACACTTCCGAATTTGTCTCATGCATAGGTTTATGGTGGCACAGGAAGTGGGAGGATTGTACATTTCCGGTGTCCCCTTGTATTGCATGTGCATATTAAAAGCCTACATATAGATATACACCATGATTATCGTTCCAATAAATATCGAGTACCGAAGGAAAGAAATGATTGGGTTTTAATGGATAATCAGCTAATTATCGTTATGAGTGAGCACTTCCGCACATACACTGCGGACACCGGAAGTGGTCATACTCCTGAGCTTCAAGAGGACGGAGGTGGCGGCGCGCACGTCCCTCCTATCTCAGCAGAAGCCTGTTTGGAAGAAACGTCGTTAGAGAGGAGGCGTGTCGCGCCGCCACGAACGTCCAACACCGCTCGGTCTGCAGCCGAGTCAGGTGTATCGTTTCTGTACTGCCGCAAATGTTTCCATCCCTAATGTAAGTGTAACACTTTATTTTGAATAAATTTACCTCGGGGATACTACACTATGGTCCGTTTATTTTCTATCACCATAATGCTCATCTTGGAGAGCTAATAGGAGGACGGATCCCTAGTGAAAGTGAAACACAGCTGCCAGTTACAGATACAGTGAAGAGGCATTGTCTGCTCCATATTCTCTGTGCTGATTCCATCTGCCATTTGGTAAGAGGCTAATCCTGCACCATATCACAGGGTGGATTATTTGATTACTTTCTTCTCCCCAACACTATCATCAGAGTTTTCTCTGCCTTCCTAATTTATTCATCTGGTAAGGAGGATAGTGTGGTGGTGGCGGGATCTTCAATCACAGAGCACTGGCAACTTACTTTACCTTTTCAACATTTTGGTGAAGAGTTTTTGTGGACTTTTGAATTCACATCACCATATGAGTCATTATATTTAATAAGTCAAGGATCACAACGTCCCATCACTTGTCACTTTTGAGTTCTTTTGGACATTTGATTTATTTCATTTACTCACTTGGAATATCACCATATTTAAGATTGTTATTTATCACTGTGTTGATTTATTTATTTATTCATTCATTGTTAGCGCACCTATTTTATACACAATTTAAATATATGAGTTTCACTTTTTGAATTGAATTACTGAAATAAATTAACTTTTTGATGATATTCTAATTTTATGAGATGCACCTGTATGCCTTGTGCCTGATATCTGGAAGTTGCTGGTTTTTGACAGGGCTGTGGTTGCAGATTGGGGTGGCAAGAGAGCACTTCATTTTTTCAATACTGAGTTGCTTAACCGCTTGCCAACCGCTGCACGACTATTTACGGCGGCGGTCAGCCCCTCCTGGGCAAAATGACATAGGGGTACGTCACTCGCCCGCGAGCCAATAGGGGGCGAGCACGCGCCGTCGGAGGCACGCTCCTGCCCCCGCTCGTTCACTGTGTTCCCCGCGCGAGTGACCGATCAGTGTTGCTGTAGCTGGACACTGATGGAAGTTAAGGGTCTTGACAGCAGTATGACACTATGTTATCATCTATGCTTGTGAAGGGTCAGCCCCTCCTGGGCAAAATGACATAGGGGTACGTCACTCGCCCGCGAGCCAATAGGGGCGAGCACGCGCCGTCGGAGGCACGCTCCTGCCCCCGCTCGTTCACTGTGTTCCCTGCGCGAGTGACCGGCGGCTTGGATGTCCGCCGGCCACCCGCGATCATCCCCTGCAGGGGAAGAAAGGCAGGCGGCTGATGTAAACAAAGCCGCCTGTCATTCTCCCTGGTGTAACTGCAGAGATCATACGATCCTGCTATGTAGGATCGTATGTCTCTGTGGTTACATGAAAAGCCACACCCCTTTACAGTTAGAAGCACGCCCCTAGGGATAAATTTAACCCCTGCCTCTCCAATAAAGTTAACCCCTTCCCTGCTAGTGTCATTTTTTCAGTAACAGTGCATATGTATAGAACTGATTACTGTAGTAATGTCACTGGTACCCCCAAAAGTGTCAAAAATGTCAGTCAAGGGTCCGACCTGTCCGCCGCAATGTCGCAGTCCCGCAAAAAAAATCGCAGATCGCCGCCATTACTCGTTATAAAAAAACAATAAAAATGATATAAATCTTTCCCGTAGTTACTAAACGCAATAACTTTTGCGCAAACCAATCAAAATACGCTTATTGCGATTTTTTTTATCAAACATATGTAGCAGAAAACAAATTGGCCTAAAATGTAAAAAAATTTAGATTTTTACATTTTTGGGGGGGGGGGGGAATTTCATATAAAAAAATTTGAAAAATATTGTTATTTTTTCAAAATTGTTACTTTTTTTTTTTTTATAGCGCAAAAAGTAAAAATCGTCCAGGTGATCAAATACCACCAAAAGAAAGCTCTGTTTGTGGGAAAAAAAGGACGTCAATTGTCCGTTAAAGTCACGCAGTGCCGAATCGCAAAATAGGGCCTGGTCAGGAAGGGGGTAAAATCTTCCAGGGCTTAAGTGGTTAAAACACATGGATGTTGCTGTAGCTGGACACTGATGGAAGTTAAGGGTCTTGACAGCAGTATGACACTATGTTATCATCTATGCTTGTAAAGTATGTCATTCACTGACAGAGAGCTGGTGTTACAAGTGTTCTTGTGAAAGGGTTATGCTAAAATTAGAGAAACCATAGGATGCTCACCAGTTACAAGCATCCCATTAATGCTGTTTAATCATAGGTTAGCAACATTAAGTGATGCCTCTGTTAGCCATCAAAAAATCAACACCTTGTTTTTTTTTCTGTCATCAACACATTAATTCAGTTTACAATCCAAATGTCCACCCTCAAGAACGTTGTTACTGCGTTTATGTTCTACTTTTGAATAGTAGCAAGTGACACGGATGCGCATGCATTAATGTGGTAGCTAATGGCTATTTGCACTTTAAAAGGAATTCCACGTAATGATTATTTTGTCTAATTTAAAGTTTGTTAGCTCTGTGGGTGTGCTTTGTGTTTGACCTCTGTTGGTGACCTAGCTTTTCTACCTGAACTCCTTTTTATGTTTGCTGCCAGCCTTGTCCTCTGCTTTGCTCCTGACCTTGCTCTCTTATCTGGAACCTTGTTCTGTTTGTTTTAATACCTGGTAAATGGCCCTTTACCCTGAATGCATTTCTGCTATGTAGTTCATTATCCACTTTAGTCTAAATCAGTGTTTCTCAACCTTTTTCCAGTCGGGGCGCCTTTGAAAAGTATTTTCAGTCTTGAAGCACCCCTGTCCAAGGTTTGGTTCACGTTACTGTGTGTCGAGGAACACGCGCAAAATCGAGCTTGTTCCTGACAGACAAATGCTGTGCTCTTTAGGGGTGCACATAATTCTTACTTGAAAATGGAAGACTGCACTCCAACTTGAAAGTTATTGTAGTTTATTTATCCATGACAGACAAAGATATCAGAGACAGGAGACACAATAGTTGACGCGTTTCATGAAATAAATTTGCTTAACCGCATAACGACCGCCCACCGCAGAGATACTGCGGCAGGCAGCCGCTGCTGGGCAAAGTGACGTAGGGGTATGTCACTCACTCAGCTGCCTGTGGGGGGCGAGCGCGCGCCGCCGTAGGCACGCTCCCGCCCCCGCTCTTTCACTGAGATCCCCGCGCAAGTGACCGGCGGCTCGGATGTCCGCCGGTCACTTGCGATCTCCCGCTCGAGAGTAAGAAAGGCAGACGGCTGATGTAAACACAGCCGTCTGTCATTCTCCCTGATGTAAGTGCAGAGACTATACGATCCTGCTATGTAGGATCGTATGTCTCTGTGGTTACATCATAAGCCACGCCCCCCACAGTTAGAATCACGCCCCTAGGGATACATTTAACCCACTGATCACCAATAAAGTTAACCTCTTCCCTGCCAGTGTCATTTTTACAGTAACAGTGCATGTTTATAGCACTGATTACTGTAATAATGTCACTGGTACTCCCAAAAGTGTCAAAAATGTCAGTCAGGGGTCCGATCTGTCCGCCGCAATGTCGCAGTCCCGCAAAAAAAATCGCAGATCGCCGCCATTGATCGTTAAAAAAAAAAACAATAAAAATGACAAAAATCTTTCCCTTAGTTAATAAACGCAATAACTTTTGCGCAAACCAATCAAAATACGCTTATTGTTATTTTTTCTACCAAATATATGTAGCAGAAAACAAATTGGCCTAAAATGTTAAAAAATTCTGATTTTTACATTTTTTGGGGGGGATTTCATATAAAAAAATGTGAAAAATATTGTTATTTTTGCAAAATTGTCACTCTTTTTTTGTTTATAGCGCATGATCAAAAAAATCGCACAGGTGATCAAATACCACCAAAAGAAAGCTCTATTTGTGGGAAAAAAAGGACGTCAATTTCATTTGGGTACAGCGTCGCACGACCGCGCAATTTTCCGTTAAAGTCAAGCAGTGCCCGATCGCAAAATAGGGCCTGGTCAGGAAGGGGGTAAAATCTTCCGGGGCTTAAGTGGTTAATTGGAAGTTTACAGATGGAATATACAGTAAATTGACAGTAGAAAACAAAATGGTAAAGAGGTATGAAAGGAAACACAGAGTACAGGGAAACCATACAGTTGAAATATCAGAAATGTCATTGAGTAGTTCCTAAAGAGGGCACTAGGTGGCAGCACAATACAGGTTAACAGGCACTAAGATTCCTACACAATTCAATCCAATGTACTGTATATACTGCTACATGCAGTTCCCTGGCGAGTAACTTTCCTATCACATGTGGGTAGCCAGTACAAAGGGGTTACCCACCCACTTCTCTGTAATGGTTACACAGCTGGTACACATGGTGTAAGGTACTCTATGGTGACTGGTAGCATGGTTGCAGGGTAGCTGGGCTGGGCCCACATGCTGGACACACTGTTAAGTCCCTTTAAACCAGGACACATATTAATTACACAAGTTCTGTGGCTGATTATGGTGGTAATTAAACTCACTCAGTGCCTTATGTGCATTATATTAGCCTCAGAACCTGGGAAATGAAGGAGAAATCGGCCGCACACCACCAGCTGCTAAGAAGATGAATCCTTTATTAACATACTCAAAGGTACACAGAAAACTGAGAAAGACGCGTTTCACACTTTCAAAGTGCTTGTTCACTTGCAGATATATGTATATTGTGAGGCATTGGCTGGCAGAGTAGTGGATGGTGTGGATGTGTCTCCTAGGTTCTCCTAGGTTTCTCACCTACACATAGTGAGGGGCTGCAGGATTGATGTCTGGTGTGTAGGAAGCAAACTTGTCCCACAATGGTGTTACATTCTATTCTGGGTCCTGGAGCCCAGAAGCTTTGTAGAGTTTTTGATGGGATAAAGCCCTGGGGCCTGAGGGGCCGCGTGTGGCCCTTTGGTATATGACGTGCAGCGCCTTCTGACTCCAGCAGTCTGTAGTGGGAACACTGATTGGGGTAAATAGCATTTGTTTCTTCTGGCCTCCGGTAACATGTTCCCAGTTTCGTATTATCTTCTGTAGCATACCCTTGCCAAAAATGTAGCATGTCCACACTATCTAATTTCCTCTATTAGGTCTGCAGTTTCTGACAGTCCTCCCAGGGTTTACATACAGTATATTGAACATTATGTTCGGCCCTTTGGTGATGTCAGGGGCTACATTTGAGGCCCCCTTTAGCTCAAAGGTTGACGACCACTGGGATAAAGCCTCGATTCCTAGGTGCACATGTTACCGAGCAGCCAGACTCCACTTTGAATTAGCTGTGCACAGGTCCCTTTGATTGTGTATGTGTGTTTGACCTAACTGAGGCTCAGATCTCCTTTTCTCCAGGACACACTTGTGCTGTAAGGAGCAGCTGTGTGTGCGCAGACACAAGGAGAGCATCTATTCTAAAAGTGGGCTAAAAGTTGGTGAGAGGTAAGAGTTCTTGAATCTACTTTTGAAGTAAACTCTCACAAAAATATGGAGATATGCAAAAAAGTATGCATATAGATATGCACAGAATCAAACCTACTTTTCTAGAAACTGGCTGATCCCTGCTAAGAAGTAAGTTCTTCAGTTATGAACTGTTTAAAGCAGAACTTCCCTCCTTCAATCAACATTGTCTATTTTAAATCTTTATGCAGCTAGCATTAGTAAATAGATCGGTAAGCATAGCTCCCAACTGTCTCTGATTTGGAGGGACTGTCCCTGATTTGAAACAAAGTCCCTCTGTCCCTCTTTCCTCCTCATTTGTCCCTCATTTTGGTCTGATCTATATAGTTGTATATAAAATGCACTTTTTATCTTTCAAAAAGTGTTTCCCAGAGCTAAACCTTTCATCCAATTTCTAAATTGCTGCATTTGTAAATTTCAAAAGCCAGTATAAAGGAATAGTATTGGTAAAAAAAAAAGCACTTGTGGGTTTACCTAATCACTTTTGTTGTATAATACTCCTTTAACCACTTAAGCCCCGGAAGATTTTACCCTCTTCCTGACCAGGCCCTATTTTGCGATTCGGCACTGCGTGACTTTAACGGACAATTGCGCGGTCGTGCGACGATGTACCCAAATGAAATTGACGTCCTTTTTTTCCCACAAACAGACCTTTCTTTTGGTGGTATTTGATCACCTGTGCGATTTTTACTTTTTGCGCTATAAACAAAAAAAAGCGACAATTTTGAAAAAAATTACAATATTTTTCACATTTTTTTATCAGAAATTCCCCCCCAAAAAATGTAAAAATCTAAATTTTTTTAAATTTTTTGGCCAATTTGTTTTCTGCTACATATGTTTGGTAAGAAAAAATTGCAATAAGCGTATTTTGATTGGTTTGCGCAAAAGTTATTGCATTTACTAACTAACAGAAAGATTTCTGTCATTTTTGGTGTTTTTTTTTTTTTTAACGAGTAATGGCGGCGATCTGCGATTTTTCTTGCAGGACTGCGACATTGCGGCGGACAGATCGGACCCTTGACTGACATTTTTTACACTTTTGGGGGTACCAGTGACATTACTACAGTAATCAGTGCTATACATATGCACTGTTACTGTAAAAATGACACTGGCAGGGAAGGGGTTAACTTTATTGGAGATGCAGGGGTTAAATGTGTCCCTAGGGGTGTACTTCTAACTGTAAAGGGGCGTGGATTTTCGTGTAACCACAGAGATATATACGATCCTATATAGCAGGACCGTATGATCTCTGCAGTTACACAAGGGAGAACGACAGGCGGCTTTGTTTACATTAGCCGTCTGCCTTTCTCCCTCTGCACCGGACGATCGCGAGTGACCGGCGGACATCGGGTCCACCAGTCACACGCGCGGACTTGTTAGGCAACGAGCGGGGGTGGGAGCGCGCCTCCGGCGGCGCGCGCTCGCCCCCTAGAGGCTCACAGGCTAGCGACGTAGTCCTACGTCACTTTGCCTGTAAGGGGCTGACCGCCGCAGTAAATAGTCGTGCGGCGGTCGGCAAGCGGTTAAAGCAGAACTTCCCTCCTTCAATCAACATTGTCTATTTTAAATCTTTGTGCAGCTAGCATTAGCAAATAGATAGGTGAGCATAGCTCCCAACTGTCTCTGATTTGGAGGGACTGTCCCTGATTTGGACCAGTGTCCCTCTGTCCCTCTTTCCTCCTCATTTGTCCCTCATTTTGGTCTGATCTATATAGTTGTATATTAAATGCACTTTTTATCTTTCAAAAAGTGTTTCCCAGTGCTAAACCTTTCATCCAATTTCTAAATTGCTGCATTTGTAAATTTCAAAAGCCAATATAAAGGAATAGTATTGGTAAAAAAAAGCACTTGTGGGTTTACCTAATCCCTTTTGTTGTATAAATCTCCTTTAAAGGGGCGTGGCAGGGGGTGCGTCCTATGCCTACGTACTTTTGCTAATAGGTGTCCCTTGCGCCTATCTTAAAAAGTTGGGAGGTGTGGGTAAGTATATCATATTTACTTTTTTTTACATTTCTTCAATTCCTTTCTGGTTTTCTGGCCTAGGCAAATTATGTAATACATCCCAGGAGGGGAGGAGGGGTCTTCTCAGCAAAGCATACCCTTCTACCTGCATGCTTGAGCTAAGGGCAGATGGAATCCAGGAAGTAAATGCCACATGAATCATCTGCCCTTGCTCAAGATGACCACAGCCAAAAATACTAGGGGGTGTTTTTCAGGGTGATTTCTCAGAAAAATAGAGCATGGAGACGTGGATGGATGGGTGAGCTTGCATTAAATGTTAAAAATGAATCAAATAGCACTTTTGAATTGTGGTGCTTAGATGCAGTGTTGTTTCCCTTTAAGCTCTGTGCAAAGAAGCTGTTGACAGTTGTATACCTGCTATAGTTAATAAAAGCCTTTGAAGTGACAGTGCTTCATTTTTCTGGAACTGTGCATGTGCTGTGGGCTATGTTAGCAGTGTACCACATGTGCCCAAACAAAATTCACCTGTTTTGGAGTCTGCTGTGGATGCGTGTAAACATCATTTTGTAGCGGTGATCCCAGCTACATAAAGTGGAAAGCAGTGCAGTAAAAGAGCCAAGGCTGTCCAGAGAAATGAGATGCCCCTCATTTCTCTGGGCAGCCTTGGCTCTAAAGTTTTTGCCCCTAGCAACGCCTGTTACAGTAGACTAGCAAAATTTTAGGCAACTGACGTTGCCTATAAAAAACGGAGAGATTTCCAGTCACAACTTACCAACCAGCCAGCGACCAAACTGACGTTGCCTACTGAGGATGTTCAAGTCTTCCTGATCACCTTTTAGAAGGTGATCAATGGCAGTGCTTGGAGGGGGGGGGGGGGTGGGGGCGGATGGGATCCATTGTCAGTGCGGAGGGGATGGGATGAGTTACAATGCTGGGGGGAATGGGATGAGTTACAGTACTGGGGGGGGGGATGGGATGAGTACCAATGCTGGTGGGGTGATGGCACTAGTGGCAGTGCTGGGGGGAGGTGTGATGAGTGGCAGTGCTGGGGGAGTGAGATCAGGGGCAGTGCTTGGGGGTGAAATCAGTTGCAGTGCTTTTGGAGGGATTGGATAAGTGGCAGTGCTGGGGGGGGGGTGATCAATGGCAATGCTGGGGGTTGAGGGGATCAATGGCAGTGCTGGGGGGGTAATCAGTGGCAGTGCTGGGGGTTGATGGGATCAGTGGCAGTGCGTGGGGGGGTAATCAATAGCAGTGCTAGGGGGGGTGGGATGAGTTGGGGTGAGGGGGATCAATGGCAGTGCTGGGGGGGTGGTATTAGTGGCAATGCTTGGGGGGAGGATGGGATCAATGGCAGTGCTGGGGGGGGGGCGTGATCAGTGGCAGTGCTGGGGAGGAAGGGATTAGTGGCAGCAGTGGTGGGGGTTGAGTTCAGTGGCAGTGCTGGGTGGGTATGGATAGAATCAGCGGCATTCACTTATTCTCAGTGTGGACTGGGAACTCCATCTCCAACTCCCTCCAAATTGCACATGTCTCCTCACACAACGGAGACCTCCTCCAGCATCTCTTTCTTCCAATTTCCACCCCCTGACGCCATGCCCTATCTGCCTTGCTGCTGCAAACTCAATGGGCTGAGAGGCCCAGTTGAGTTGGAACCGCAGCAGTTAAGATGACAGCAATAGTAGAGATTCTTATCATCGCCTCTGCGATCGCCCCCACAGTTCCGTCACTCTATGTGCAGGTTTTCTTCCTGTGTATACAGTGTGGTCTTCAATATATATTATATAATAGTATACATTAGACTGCCTCTAACTCTATCAGCGGGTATTGAATTCTAATGGGCAGACTAAATTCATATTGTGGCCTATAGAATGCTTTGCCTGTGAACACACAAAAATGTGCATGCAATACGTAGCTTTTACCAGAAGAAAAGTTGTTCACAGGAGCTGAGCAAATATTCAGTGTTCATGAGACCTAAAAATTCAGTGCAACTGGGAAAGCCAGCAAGCCTTAGCTGAGGAAAAGCTGCCTCCCCTAGAAACAGTAGTGGTGGGTCTCTGAGAGACAAAAGCTTCAAAGAAAATGTAGCTCAGCGGCCCTGATAGATGTGATTACGCCACAGCATGCAGGAATGTGCCGTACAGAAGGCCCTAAGAAGGAATGAATGCAAGAGCATTGCTTGTGTTGCAGGAAGTGGGTGCATGCTGTCGCTAAGTAACCCTTAGTCCCAGATACAACACAAGGTAACCTGACCAGGCAGAGGTTGCCTGCCATATTTTCAGAGAAAGTGACTGCAGTCACCCCTGACAGAAGAGGAAGAGGCCTGCAGGTGGTGACAAGGCAGATGTGGTGCCTACTGTTGTTTTGCCCTATGGCCATATGGGTTTATTGAGGGCTACATTGAAGGAAGAGTCAACCAAGCTGCCACCAGCCTGGCACTCAGATGATGTAAGCGAGACCTACTGCTAAATCTTTCTTTAAGAAGAAGACTGCTGCATATGTTACATCAATCAATAGGGAGACTGGCACTGATACTGTCTGCCATGATGTAGGAATGACTGACCCCATTTGGGGGACCGGCTATGTATTGAAAGAAAGATTTACCTCTGTGCATTGCCATGTACATTGGAGGTAAATGTTAAATGAAAATCTGAAAAAGTGATGTTTGATTATGTAAAAGCTCCTATTCATATACCTGAGTCATTTAACTACTTTCCGTCCAGCTGTTATCACTAAATGGCCAGACTGCACCCTTACTAGGGCAGGTGCCCAATCACTTTGATCACCAATGTAAACAGTGTAGTACCCACCTCTTCCTCTCACAACAGAGAAAGGAGAGAACAAAGGATTCATTGAGTGAATCCACTCGTTAAATCCTCTGTCTGCAGCAGGGAAGGTTTCAACCAAAGTTGGGAGGGGGGTACCACTAGGAAAAGTGGATGACGTTTTAAGGTTACGTTCACACTGGGCTGTTTTGAAATAGTACGGGTCCAAAATCACCAAAAGTAGTACAGAAATTACTTTTGGGTATCCGAGCGGCGCTGCAAAGTCAGAGTCGCACCGATTTGGACAGTGTCCTTGCGGACAATTGCCTCCGATTTGACATGCGATTTGACATGTCAAATCGGACCAATGTGAACGAGGGCTTAAGCACAACTTCTATTTTTTTTTCAACCTCAATACCAGTATGTTTCTTTGGGGGATGCACCAATTCCAGTTTTTTTAAAACTGAGTACAGGTACCAATACTTTTTCTCAAGTACTCATCACTTCCAATTACCAATACTTATTTTAATGTCATGTGACAGATTTTTAGGGCCCGTTCACACCATACATGCACGAAAACTTGCAGAGACATCAGTTTAACATCAGTTTTCATGCGGGTTTCAGTGAGTTTTTACAGCCTGTTCAAATATGTGCGGGCCAGCCGCAGTGCAATTTGAAAAACAGACTTGTGTGAATCGCACCTTAACCTCTAAATGAAATCGCACCGGACCGGGGCTTTGAAATTGCACTGCAAACCGGCCCGCACGTTTGTAAACCAAGTCTGAAGGTTTGGTTTTAGTATTGGAGCATTTGCACTAGTACAAGTACTCCGGCAAATGTTTGGTATGTTTCTTCTTTTTTCAAAAAACAATTGCAGATGACTAATTGGGACTAAAATTAAAATGGCATTTTAGTCAAAGTTTGTGACTAAAACTAAATAATTGCAAATGACTAAAATGGAACTAAAACTAAAATGGCATTTTAGTCAAAAGACTATAACTAAAGCTAAATCAAAATTCGATGCCACAATTAACACTGCTCTCAATAAGTGAGGGCAAAGAAATGATGAGAAAATAGCAACAATTTTGTCTGCAACCCAAGAATTAAAAAGTTTGTATTGCAAAACAAAGAGGCATTAGTGGAGGTGCCATAGTGCGCCAATGTGAGTGGAAAGATTGGAGTCACCAACCCAAAAGTGGGTAGTTCAAGTAAACCCTATAAAGCATCTGATGTACAAGGATATGTGATAGATGTTAAATGTGAAGACTGCCAATTTATGCCAAAAGGCTTCTCACCAGGTAAAGGCATTCATAGAGACCTAGTTGCCTTTGGTAAATGTCAGATGTCAGGACAGCTGCCTGCAGACTATCTGATAACAGATGAGTTAGTGTTCCATGAGGTTGCTGTGTGAGATAACTGTTTCTCAGTGCGTATTTTCTCTGCAGGTTCTGCCCCATCAAATGCTGGGACAAGAAAACAATCAGTGGTCTTTACTGAAAAACAAAAATGCTTTGCTGTGATAGTAAAGTTCCCGTAAGAAACAACAACGGTGCGTATAGTGCTGAATTCCAATATGGGATGACAGAAAGGGTGGAAAGTTGCAGTAAGCTAGGTCATCAGCAAGAACAGAGATAGAAACTCAGGGTAGTACAGGAATGTGTATAATGGGGGGTAAACCTGCACTAGACCTGCAAAAACTCCAGGAGAGTGAGACTGGGGTCAGTGAACAGAAAGATGAGGTAGATAGCCTAGAGAATAGTAAGGTGGTGCTAAAAGAAACTAATGGACAAATATTTGAAAGTGCTGAACCTTTTCACCTTTGTTCACATAAAAAAATAAAAGTGACAGTCTAAAGAAAATCCCTGTAGGGGAGCACTGTCAGTTTATTGATCTGAGATGTTTGAAGTTTGGATGACACCTATGAAGTGGTGTTACTGCGAGACTCCATGAATGCTGCATAACTAGAAGAACTTACAGAGTGATGTCTTCTAGTGAAGGAAGTTTTGTTTGTGATATATATATATATATATATATATATATATATATACATATGTATATATATATATATATATATATATATATATAAATAAATATATATATATATATATATATATATATATATATATATATATATATATATATATATATATATATATATATATATTCATTGGCCACAAAAGATGTGCCCCAAGATATGTATATCTACAATCTTACTTTTCAGATATCCATTGGACTTTTCATCAGTGGCTCCACTAGGACGTAGTATCTCCTTTTCGGGTCTCAGTGTTACCTGTATTCCATCGGACTGATCTATAATTACATCTAATTCAGAAATTCTATAAACATCCAAATAAACCATTCACTACAACTCTTTTGCTGTCTTTCATGAGTGGATAACATGTGGCCTGTTGCCGAGTGGAGGAACAGGCAGAAACATTTGATCTTGTTTTTACTATGATATGTGCAATGCTCATATCTAACTTCATGTGATCAATTGTAAGTGTCCTATTATAATCATAATATCTGTAGATAATTGGTCAATACATGTGTATATATTTTGTTCTGGTTTATATGTTTATATTTTAGTTCAGTGACACCTCCCATACCCTTGATGAAGGAGATTGTTACTCTCCAAAACACGTTGGCTGGAGAAATTCTCTGTTCCATCATTCATCCCACAGTTGGTGCATCACTAGTTCATTGCACACATTTTTATGAGATGTAAAATGTTCCTATGTATCTTGTATTGATCTTGTATTTGTCAATCTTTTTTGCTATATTTTTAACCAAAATGTTTAATAAAACATATAGTTTTTAGCATATACATATGCAATTGTTATTCAGTTGTGCCTTCAAAGTCCCAACCATTTAGGAGAATTTTTTCTTTTTGTTTTCTTATTAAGGTGCCTAAAAATATCCATTTCAATCAGATTGTTTAAAATTATTTTTCATTCATTTTTATTTCTGATGCTTGCGAGAATATATTTCCAAACATCTAACGTTTCTTCTCATGTACATTGCAGCTATACTACTTTTTAAATTTACTATAGATGATATTACTTCTGGTTATACAGAGGTGATAGTTTTTTCATGTAACACATATAGTATCAGTCAATGAGGTTGGCAATATAATCCAGTTACTGCTCTCTTATCAGTGGTATCCACAAATGTATTTATCTAGCAAGACCAACAAAGTCCTGCTAATTAAGTTCTTTTTGAAGAAGCTGCAATATGACATCCAATCCAATTTTCATGCTGATTATAGCGTTGTTGATACACAAAGGCTACCCAAGAACCGTTCCTGCAAAACTGAAAGACAACCATGAAGAGCCAGTAACAGAAACCCATCATAATTACCCACACCAAGATCAATCCATTAAGCTAGCAAAATGGATCACAATGGGAAATGGAGTCCTAGCAGTATTACTCATAGTATGCTGCCGCATGGTCAGGAATCTATGGGAGACGTATGCTGGCAGGGTTCCCACAGACTAGCAGGTTTCTCTTTTCACAGGATCTGGCAGGGAAGCATTCAGCATAGAATAAAGAAGATAACTAGCATACAGAGAAATATAATTAGCATCCATGTCATCGTACTCTGCACTGCAATAAAATCAACATCTATGTCACACCACCCCGAATATATGTATACAATGTCTTACCACTCAGGACATCTTAAAGAAAACAGCTGTAAAAGCAGCCCTATTAAATATCAGAGTCATCTCTTCAACATTGGTTTTCACTGATGGTCCAATCTAGTGTACCTTTCAAATGTAATCTTACAACTGCATGGATCTCTAACTTAGATAACAATTTTTGTCTTTTCCTTTATACTACATCACCCATAGATTGTAAATGTGTGAATTTGTGTGCTTTGTTATAGCTTAATTATAATAAAAAGCTTCCTCTTTTATCAAATATCCTTTGTACTAGTGAATCTTATGTTAAGCCACAGGTGTTGGCCCTCTTGAATTCCCATCAATCACCTAATTTGGGACAACTTGAAAGGATTTATTTGGGCAGCCCAGGGACTTTTTTTTTGGTATGGCAGAGCTCTCTGTCTTTGTGAAGAGGCTCTGAGTACACACTGTGTCTCTCTGTAAATAGGCAAGTCCTCCAGCTGTCCTAAAGCTGAACTCCTGGTAGATATAAAAGGAACAATTTGATGCAAGCTAATAATTCATGAATAAAGGCATTTTTTCATGCAAGCAATGTAAATATTTTTATTTGACCTAACATTAGCCTCTTGCAGCCCCTGTATAGCAAAGCTCAGGCTAGTGGAGGAAGAAGCAGCACAAGGAATTAGTCAGGTGTTCTGCAGTGCAAGGAGCATGATAATAGGAGGAGACAGCAGAGTTACAAAGTGATGGCCTCATAAGTGTACTGCTTCTCCTTTCACTGTCCAGTCACAGGGTAGGCGTTGAAATGTCACCTGCAGGTAGGGAAATTGTAGATGAGAAATATTAGGTCTCCTCCCCTGCTTGACAGGGGTGTGCTGTAAGGCAGAAGTGTGTAAATACTGTAAAAAGAACAAAAAGAGGGCGCACTGATCTTGTGCATTACCCAAATGGAGTTTTATTAAAATAAAGTAAAAAGGGATGTACTCACAAACACAAAAAAATCTTAAAAGCATATCGGTCCACAATGGACCCAAAGCAACCAGGTCACCAGGACAGTGTCCAGCACGCCGGAGGACCTTGCAGATGGCTGACGCGTTTCAAGGGGAGATTCCCCGCTTCTTCAGAGCCAGTCTAAAGTGATGCCTAGACACATTTGATGTAGTGGAAGGGGCTTGTCACACGGTCTCAAAGCCCCTCCCAAAATTGGGTGGACATGGGAGTGGTGTAAGGTCAAACCATACTATAGTATATTGAAATAATACAAATAATGATAGCATCAGCAAAAGCAAAATCAAATGTCCCAATTACATGATCAACAGTTTAACAAATGTAAGCACCTCTGCAATCGGGGGGAATAAATTATATATATATATATATATATATATATATTTTTTTTTTTTTTTTTGAAAAATATATATATATGAAAAATAATAGAAAAAAATAATAATGTAATAAAATAAAAATGTTAAACAATAATAAAGTAATAAAATAAACAGTGGTGGGGGAAAGGAGGAGGGGGTGGGGCTGGAAGGGCATACCAATTGCTTTGCATAAGCAGTGACAGACACTGACTTGCCAATAATAGAGAGGGTGACCTGCTAACTGAAGCTGCAGGAGTCCACTGAAGCTAGAGGGAGAGGAGACATGCAGGCCGGTCCCCACTGTGTTCGATGGGGCGATCGAGTGAATGGACTGGAACGCATGCTTGTGCATTCCACCCATCACTTCCTGGATCCAAAGCACCCCGGCCAGGGAACCCAAAGACCAGGAACATGCAGCACATGAGAGCATAGGGAAGGGGCGGGATGGCTGTGTGGACACCCCCCCCCCCCCCCAGAGGGGAGGAATCAATCAGCCTCAGTGTCTCCGGAAGCCCAGTGTCACAAAGGTGGAGCAGGAGACACGGGCTTCTAAACTGCACAGGGGCAGACCATCCGCCCACCACCCTACAGTGGTCCCCCAGCTGAGACCAAGCGACCCCCTAGGGTGCCCCATGGAAAGGAAAAATAATGATAATTAGTTGCTATATATATATATATATATATATATATATAAATAAAATTACAAAAAAATTAAATAATAAAAGATAGCATGAGGTCCTTACATTAATAAGGCCCTTGCGCGCTAAACAACCCAGGGTAAAAATCCAGTAGCTCTCACGTCTACACAGCCTCTGATGTCTTCTGCCATTGTCCAAATCATCGGGCATGGCTTCAATCCCAAAAACATTAATTCCTGAGAAGTCGCTACCATGTAACTCTTTGAAATGAGGGGGCACAGAGTAATTCTCTCTATTATGATGGATATTACCCTATGATCCCCAATTCGAACCCTTAATTTTCAATGGTCCTTAACCCAAATTCATGCTTGATGGATGTATATAATGATGCCACATCCAATGGCAGCCACCTGTAACCCTGTTTCCATGAGTAATGGGGCAAGATTTCCAGCATGTGGCCAGAATCCTTCACACAGGAAGGGAGATGGATAACCAAGTCTTCTAAGAAAAAAATCAATATAGCAACCTAGGTTACTGGGGAGACTCTCCATGCCTGCTATGATAGGGCGCCCCGGGGGGGTTGGCTAGATCTTTGGGATATGGTAAAAATATGGGGTGGCTGGATGTTTCTTATAAAGAAAGTAATATTCATCTTTGGGTAGAATGCCATCAGCTAGTGCTCTATCTAGCAAACCCTCAAGATCCTTCGTGTATTGCAAGACTGGGTCGCACTTCATAGGTGTCACGAGCACCTAGGAGTCTCAGGGCTTCAGTAATGTATGCATCCCTGTCCTGTATAATTAAACTTCCTCCCTTATCTGCTTTTCTAATAATGACCCCTGTATTGTGTTTCATGTTATCATGCGGGCCATGAAGAAGGTCAGGAACCAGGAGAAATTTTGTTTTTCTTCATGCACATGTTTTTAAATTGGCTGAACAGCACCTCATAAAAAGTGGGGATGTGGTTGCCCTTTACCCAATGGGGGGAAAATGTACTGGTTTGAATTGAGTGTGTCTTATATTTTCTTGCAGTGTGCCCGCAACGTAACTGTCAATCATAGACTCGTCATCAATGTTCTCACACCCACCCTCAGAGTACAATTCTTCTAGGGTTTCCAAGATGGAGGAATCAGTGTTGGACAGAAAAGGGTTAGTGGAAGTGGATCCTGGATGGTCATTATCAACTGATTCTGTCTTAAGTGTGACATATTATTGAACCGTTAGGTTCCGTATGAATTTATTAAGATGTATGATATACAAATATATATTTGTATGACAATTTAAAACAATTTATCAGTATTCATTTTTTACTTTTACTCTGTATTCCAAAGGCTGTTTTTTTAACATGTAACCAGGAGCAGAGGACTAGAAGCTCCTCCTGCTTATATTTCCCTGAAGACAGGCTGGGAAACAACTGGGTCATGTGACAGCTGTATATTGATTAGGAAAAAGTTTTTTTTTTAATGAAAATAATTACAGTGCTATCATCCACATACAGAAATAGAGGGGGGCAATGTAAATTAAACAGTGTGTGTTTAGTATCACTTTAATGTTTTTTGCAGAAATATGTACATACAGCAAAATGTTGCAAAACAGCATTTCAATATTACCTAATCTGTAACAGTGATTGTATAATTCTTCCAGTTAGCTGGACAATCTCTGTTGCTTGACCAACGTCAAACAGTTTACTTTTTAAAGCAGCAGTTAGCTAAATTATTCTTTCATAGAGAGAAAAAAAATTATTTGACAGTAAAATGAAGAAATGCAAATATGTTATTAAAATGAAGCCTCAAAGAATGAGTTTCTACCTTTGTAGTATATGGTACGTTTATACTGGTAAATTAATTATACATTGGATCTTCACTTGTTCTATCTTTGACAAAAGACTAGCTGGGGTTCAGCCTGTGTAATGAACATGACCATCCAGCCCCAGCATCTGTAGACTGTTTCTTGGTCCAAAGCTAGCAGAGGGAAGAAGTGACATATTGAAGGAATGTACTATAAAGTAGTACGTGCGCTGCAGCTGCCAGAGTGAATGCATACATTCCCATGATTTATCACTGTAAATATTAATCCAGTGGGTGTTAATGTTTTGTTGGCAAGACTATTATGAAATATTCCAAGGTTGCCGGACTGAATGCCCTTTGCCCCTTCTTTGTGTAGGATGTGACACACTTTTGCACAGGGCATCCGAACAGGGTCTAGACACTCTGTAGGACAGCAGGGGGACATCTGTCTCATGTCTGACTGTTGGAGGGAATATGCTATAAAGGATGAAAGTATTTGATTGATGAGGATAAATAATTCAAATACCCTCCCCCAAAAAACTGCATTTTAAGCCCCTCTCTGACAACACTGTGTGCACACAAAATCAATGCACATATAATTGTTTAGGAGACAATATACCTGGTTATGAATATCTGTGTGCTGTCTGTGTGCTGTTTTTTCTTTTTAAATGCAGCTTTTGCTGTAGTATATCGTACAGCAA
Source organism: Pelophylax lessonae (assembly GCF_965119305.1). Lineage (NCBI taxonomy): Eukaryota > Metazoa > Chordata > Amphibia > Anura > Ranidae > Pelophylax > Pelophylax lessonae. The sequence continues at coordinate 452,737,679 of NC_138768.1, forward strand.
GAGTGAACAACAAATTGGAGTTAGCATTAAGTGAACAGACAGCGGAGTCCCTTTACAACCTACAAAGCTAATAGTGGTCCTGTCAGGGTCCCAGGAAACCAGACCACACAGGGAAACAGGTAAATTAAATCAGTTTATTGGAGCAAATAACAAAAAAATGCACAGCAAGAGTGAGGAAGTGAGATAAGGAACAAGCTGGGGTCAAGTCCAGAAGCAGATAGTCATCCAAGCCGGGGTTGAGTCCAGAAGCAGGTAGTCTGCGGATGCCGGGTCATCTGCCAATGTCGATTCGTCTGCCGATGCGGGGTTGAGAGCCAGGAGAGTCGTCAGCCAAGCCAAGTCATACACGGAGGAACACGGAGAACAGAAGACTGCTAGCAGAGATGCACCTTGGAGCAAAAACACAAGGGCAAGGACTGCAACCCATCAGGTGATAGATATAGTCAGGTGTGCAGCATCATCACTGTGTGACACACAGGCAGCAGGCAAATGATGATGCAATCAGAATTTATAAGAGACAGCAGTCTGCACATGTCCAAGATGGCTGCCTACAGATGGGCAAGGTAAGACCTTGACAGGTCCACCCATGTCCGCTCTACAGAAACTAATAAGGCATGAATTTGACATCTATCCCGTTCGGCTCCAATCAGCAGGGTATCTGCTCACAGATTCCCCCATTGCTCCATGTAAAAGGAACCCTAAAGTACACGTTTTTGGGGAAATGTGGAGGCTGTCATTCTGACAGTTGTTTTTACCTGGTTGTTATATTGGCCCTAACCCACTGCCATGGAATTATCAGCACAGCTCTGAGGAAAGCGGTGCACCCCCCAAACATGTTAGCGTGCTTGCTACGTTTCTGAATTATCATATACAGAAGGGTGGCTGTGGACATGGTAGACTTGCATTTTACAAAAGCATTTGACACAGTTCCCCACACACGGCTAATGTGTAAGGTAAAGTCTACAGACTTGGAAAGATCAGTTTGTAAATGGATAGAAAAATACCTATAAGACTGACTTACTAGTGGTTAATAATTCGTACTCTGAATGGGCTAAGATTTTTGGTGGTGTACCCCAAGGTTCAGTGTTGGAAACCTTACTTTTGAATATAGTAGTAGATGCCTATAATGGTCTACGTAAGAGTGGTACCTACTTCCAGGCTTTAGACAATATCAAAAATGGGGATGATGGGATGAGAGAGACCTCAAATTCCCCAATTATGGAGGTACTCAATGGAATGGGGGAAGGGGGAAGATGGAAGAATTCTGGATTTCTGAAGTACCAATATCTAAAGGTTATGAAGTTTGATAACGTGTATTTAAAAAGAAAACCTCTTTATTGATAAAAACAAACAGATATACAGATTAGCAATAATTGCCAATAGTTACAAACTGTTGCTAATCTGTATATCTGTTTGTTTTTAGATATTGGTACTTCAGAAATCCAGAATGCTTCCATCTTACCTCTTCCCCCATTCCATTGAGTACCTCTATAATTGGGGAATTTGAGGTCTCTCTCATCCCATCAGCCCCATTTTTGATATTGTTACTTTTGAATATGTTTATGTAGCACCCTACAGGTAGGTGCTAGGTAAATGTATAGTGGGCCTTGTCTGCCTAACAGCAGGGCTGTGATCTGTTGGATAGGGTATCACGGCTTCCAGATGTGCCTGCTGAGGGTAGAAGTATCCCCACTGGCTCCTGTGAGAGGCTTCTCATAGGACAGTGTGGGAAGCCCAATCAGGGGACACATCCCAGCTTGTAACTACCCCAGAAGGCAGATTAGGCTGCAAAGGATTCTGGGAGTGGGTATAAGTTTGGGGGGAAGTGCATGGCACGGTGTCTTTGGCGGGAGCAGAGTCCCAGGAGAGAGAGTGTAGCTGTCTCTCCTCCTGTCTGAGGAGGGCGGATGTCTCAGGGTGTAGCCTGAGTGAACAGAGAGTGCTGAGTTGAGCTGAGGGGATCAGGTGTGCCAAGAGCCTGCGGAGAGAGAGAGAAGGGTCCAGTCCCAGGAAAGCCTACACAGGTTGTGAGTACTGAGGATTGTCCCTGGGGGTCTGCCTGAAGTTAGAGGGGCCCACTCCGGAAGAGGTTCTGGGATTAGCTAGCTGCAAAGGGGGTACCTAGGTTGAGGACCCTGAAGCTACAGAGGGGGTACATAGTCAGTGGACCCTGAAGAGTTTGAGGTTAAAGGGGGCACCTGCAGTTTGGGCCCTGAATTGTACAGAGCGTGCCAGTTACAGTGACAGCTATACAGAGTTCTATGTGCCAGGCAGGGGGAAAGTATTCAGTGACTTTCACAGTGCAACAGTGTCAGGAGTTCTACAGTTCTCAGTCTTGGATCTTCTGGTCTATAAGTTGAGGATTCAGCACTTCTTCGGTTTTACTGAATATTCTCAGTGTCAGCGAGCGTTGGCTTGCGCCGGCTGGCGTCGAGGAAGCGCCAATGGGCATTTCAGAAATAAAAGTCCCAATTGTAATTAGTTAAGCCTCAAGGAGTATCCCACTCATTCCCTTCTCCCATCCCCTAATTCCAATAAAAACCACAAACAAAGATGCCGAAGTTGTCGCTGCTTCAGTTATCACACCCAGGGTCACAGCTCACATGGGCTGGAGAGATTACAGGTACTAATGGCAGACCCACATCAGGCCATAGGCCTGGAAACCTTGCTACATTTATAAATGGTATAGGGTCTGGGATTAAAAGTACCATTTCAGTCTTTTCAGATGACACCAAGCTATTCAGTGGAATAATGTGCTTACAGGATGTCTCCAACTTAAAAACCGACCTCAATGCACTGTTTAATTGGGCAACTATGTGGCAAATGAGGTTTAATGTTGATAAGTGTAATGTTATGCACTTGGGGGCTAAGAACTGGGGGAATCAATGGTGGAGAAGGATCTGGGTGTTCTGGAAGATCATAAGCTTAATAATTGGCATGCAATGCCAAGCTGCGGTTTCCAAAGTGAGCCAAGTTCTTTCTTGTATTAAGACGTATAGACTCCAGAGAGAGAGAGAGAAAGAGAGACATCATTTTGCCCCTGTACAAATCATTAGTAAGACCTCATCTGGAATATGCAGTTCAGTTTTGGGCTCCTGTTTACAAAAAGGATATTGGGGAACTAGAGAAAGTGCAGAGAAGGTTACCAAACTGATAATAGCCATGGAGGAGCTCAGCTATGAGGAACGATTAGAGGAACTGAATTTATTCTCTCTTGAGAAGAGGAGATTAAGGGGGGGTATGATCACCATGTATAAATACATAAGGGATCCATATAGTGAACTTGGTGTTGAGTTATTCACTTTAAGGTCATCAAGGAGGACAAGGTGGTACTCTTTACGTCTAGAGGAGAAGAGATTTCATCTATAAAAAGGTTTCTTCAAAGAGCTGTGGAAATGTGCAATAGACTCCCTCAAGAGGTGGTTCTAGCCAGCTCAGTAGATTGCTTTAAAAAAAATTATAGAATTATTTTCTAAATGTACATAATATAACTGGCTACTAACATTTATAGGTAAAGTTGATCCAGGGATTATTTGAATGCCTCTCGGGGGATCAGGAAGGAATTTTTTCCCCTGCTGAAGCAAATTGGATCATGCTTTGCTGGGGGGTTTTGCCTTCCTCTGGATCAGCTGTGGGTATAGGTTTGTGTATATGGGATTGTATGAATTTTTATTGCCCTTTTATTGGTTGAACTAGAGGTCTTTTTTTAACCAGACTAACTATGTAACTAGTTCCCAACTGTTCCTCTTTGAAAACATAATCTCTCCTTTTGATTGGGATGTATATAAATTAGTACTTTTTTTTTCTTAAGTCAGCAGTGGTGTAAAACCTAGAACGAAAAAAACCCGTAAGTGAACAAAAAACATGCATGTGAAACTAGAAAGTGCACTTAAGGCTGTGCTTTTAGCCCACCTCCCGAAGGAGTAGGACCTCTACCCTGATCACTAGGGCGCAAGGCTTCTGACAGGGACAAAGGGTTTATGTACTTTTCATCTTACAATTATGCTATTCTACACTTAAGAATTCATACAACCTCTTAACTTTGTGTTTGGTATTGTGGAAACCCAGTATAAAGGAAAAGCAGGGGTGAAAAAAGGTGACATAACCAACCATGTTTTGTGTATAATTCTTCATGGTCAGTGTAATTGGCAAGTTCTTTGTCTATAACCTTTGTGCTAAATGGTGTTTCCTTTTCTCTTTTTGGATAGTTGCAAGGTATTAGTATGCATTTTTTTAAGAAAGTAAAAGTAATGTCAGAAAGGAGTCCTTATCTACAAGCCTGTTCCAGATCAGTGACTCAACCTATTGAAGCAGGAGGGTCAGCATGACAACCAGGCAACTAGAACTGAAGAATGTGAAGTCACCAGTGGAAGTTTCCATGTTTCTCTCACAAAAGGTTTCCTTTAAAAACAGTGTGTACTAAACCTGCATTTACAATAGAGATTAATTAAAGTGTGCCCAACTGCAAACAATGAAAATGCAATACAAATGTAATGCAAATGCTGTCACGACACCAGTGTGTTCACAGTCTCAGTACTTCACACAAAGGGTAGCCACCAGTAGTACACAATAAACATATGGCTATCTAACACGACTGAATATATAAAACAAATGAGCTTACAATCTGAGTACAGCTACTACAGTCTTTGATGGAAGGCAAGTTAACACCATGAGTCACACAGCAACACGCTGTGCATTCCTGTGCAATTTATATACGATCCAGGTGCAGTAGAATTTCAGTCCATTCATTTAAATGGGCTTTAATCATGCTGGACTGCACCAAAAGTAAAAAACATACAGCAACTAGATCATATGGTACTACTGCATCATGCAATCTGGTGCAGGCAAACGCAGTGCATTTGGGATGTTGTTAAGTTAATACTGACAATGGCTGCATATCCTAGGTGCAGTCATGGGCGTCCGCAGAACTTTTTTCAGGGGGGGGGCATAATTTTAAGGTCACCCATGCTCCGCCCCTTTTCAACAATGTCATGAAGGTGCTTATTTTGAGTATATTCCCTTAAAGCATGTTATACAGCACAGTCCTTTGTTGTGTAATTTGGCCCCTTCTATCACCTAAAATACCTGGCTGATCCTGCAGGGCTATGTCCTCCCCTCTGTAAACTGACCACGGTATACCATGGCTGCTGAGCCCTGACACCGTGGTCAGTTTACGTGCCTCCATCATCCGCAGCCCTCCTGTCCTCCTCTGTCCTCTCCCCCCCTCCCTCCCTGCCTGTCTGCTCCTGTGTCAGTGCCCACCCCCCCCCTCCTCTCCTGCTGCTGTAGTTTCATTTAAAGTTTCATATCCTGTCTACAGTCTGTTTAATAATCCTGTGTGCCCCTGTGTCTGTTTTTTATAAAAATAAGCCATTCTTTACAAGTATAGAGTGCCACTTGCTGCTCACATGACCCGCCATCTCTCTCCTCCTCTCCTCTTCCCCTCCTCCTCCCCTCCCAACTGACATCAGTGAGGAATCCTTGGCCCCGCCCGCTGCAGGCAGCTGTCAGTCGGAGAGAGGAGAGAGCCGACGAGTCACGTGAGCGGCGCTCGGCCCTCTGAAAACCGGTAAAGAACAGCTTATTTTTTTAAAACACATAGGCACACATGATTATTAAACAGAACAGACAGGATGGTATAAAGTGGCTTAACAACCACTTAAAAGGGGAAGTTGAGATTCCAAGGGGGGGCATTTGCCTACCTGCGGATGTCCATGGGTGCAGTGCGTTTTGAATGCAATGCCAGAAGAGTTAATGGAACGTGGGTTTCCTGCACCGCATTCTGGTGTGAAATGGCCCATAGATCAGGGATCCTCAAACTACGGCCCTCCAGCTGTTGCGGAACTACACATCCCATGAGGCATTGTAAAACTCTGACATTCACAGACATGCCTAGGCATGATGGGAATTGTAGTTCCTGAACAACTGGTGGGCCATAGTTTGAAGACCCCTGGATTAGATATTTGAAATAATTTGATGTATATGGAAAAAACTGTTACATAGTTTAAAAAGGTTAGAACTAATGTCAATCAATTTCAGCTCTCTCGCAGTTTTGGTCCAGAATACTATAGGTCATTGATGCCTTAGTATGCACCAGTAAACTGGACAATAATAGACCAACTTCTTAAATGTTTAATTGTTTCCTAATGGGCAGACATCTTTTATATGGTATTATGTTTTAATAAATACCCTGCTCAGATTTCCTATTATAGCAAATGGACAATAAAATGTATTTTTTTCATTTGTATTTATTTTTCTAAATGTGTATCGGGTTCCTTTCTTTCTTATGATCAAAAGCATAAGCAGTAGCCTTGTGATTAGGAATGAGCCAAACTGCCCTGGGTTCAGTTTGAGCAGAATTCTGGATGCCAAGCCCGAACCCCACGGAAATTAATGGGAGCTGCTAAATTAAAAATGCCCATTTTTTGGGCTAATAGGCAATGGGGGTGTCAAAATAACACGAGGGATGGGCACTTTCCTGGAGAACAAGTTTTTTTCCGAATTCTGTTTGGCCAGGAGTAGTGATTTTTAAAATGCCTAAAGTAAAACATTAAACATTACAGTCTCTATATACAGCTCCACTTCTTCCTCCAGCACTCGCTTGCTTTTATAACCAGCTGGATCACTGTGTAAGGATCTGACAATCACTCAGTCAGATTAAAAGCACTGGCCCATTACAGGCAGGAACCCGAGGATCCTTGGATGTGTAGCAAAAGTTGAGTGTCCAGCTTGAATTATTCCTGTGGCTACTAATCCCAGCACCACCTCTTCAAGCATTACCAACCTGCCTGGCTGCAGCTGCCCCTCCCACTATCCCTCCAGGCTAGCTTCTCCCCACAGTCCTTCAGACTGACACTCACCAGCCCACCTGGCTGACTCTCAGGAGATCTCCCAGGCTCCTGACCTGCTCCTGTTGTCCTCTCTCCATGCTCCCGTGCCTCCAGGAACTGTTTCCTCCATATGTTTTGGTAGGATCCTTCCAGCACTCGAGCCCCAGGTCCGAGGTCACCCCCCGCCGAGGGGGCACCCCCAAAGGCCACTACCAGCCCCCTCAGAATGTCATCTTCATCTTCCACTCGACTGCCCCTGCTGGCATGACTCAGGCTCCATTGAGCATATTGTTTTCAGGTTTTTTTTTTTTTTTTGGGGGCGTTTTCCTGGCATTTTTTTTAGGCGTTTTTAGAAGTTTTTGGACATTATTTGCAGGTGTTTGGAGGCAGGCATTGACATCTGACCAAAAATGCTTGTAATCTGCCAAAAAAAAGCTCATGTACTTTTTTAAGCTTTAGGCGTTTCGTCTCAGGTGACAAAACGCTCAGATGTGAACAGGGGCCATTGAAATGAATGAGGTTTTGCTTGTTGGGCATTTTGGATTTTTACAAGCTGAAAAACGCTCAGGTGTGAACAGGGCTTTGGGGGGGGGGGGAGTGCCAAAAAGAGCTGCCAGTTGAGTTATCCAGCTTCTGAGTCAGTTAACCCTGACCCAGACCCAGATTCCCAGCTCAGGCTTGGCCCTGAGTCAAACTTACATTTTTCCTACATTAACAGCTAACCTATTTACATCTAGCACTCATGCTAGAGGGTGGTACATATACATCCTATAAAGGAAGGTTCACCTGTTTTGTTTACATGAAAAATTCTCAAGACATTTGGCCATATGACCTGGGCTGAAGGGGAAATTCAGAATTCAGAAAGTCAATCTTCCCCTTTATCAGAGATCTTACATAGGGATGAGCTCAGTGTTGTTGTTTTTTTTTTTTTTTTTTTTTTATGTGAGATACCCCCTTAAAATCAATAACAAATTTTATGAGGTTTTTTCATTAAAGCTGGAGAGTGCAAAATCAGGTTCATTTTTGAATAGAAACCAATCAGCTTGCAGGTTTTTTTTTGTCAAAGCTTAATTGAACAAACTGATGTTAGAAGTGATAAGCAGAAGTGAGCCTGATTTTGCACTCTCCAGCTTTAGTAAATAAACCCTAAAGGGTCGAAAAAAAATTTTGTTCATTCTTGCTGTAGGATGTACTACAGCAAAAACGGCATTTACAAAAAAAAAAAAAAAAAAACAGCACGCGTACCCTTCCAAATGCCCCTAATAATACAGCATAGCAGACACTTGGAGGGGTTCATGCACTTTTTTTTTTAAAGAAGCCAGGAATAAAATCATTTATAAAGTAATTTATAAAGTCATTTTCCGGCGATTTTTAAACATTTTTTTGTCTTTGTAAAAGTCAGTGCTGCTATAGTGTCCCTGAAGTTTGTTGTTGAAGTCAAATGGGCACCCCATAACCTCCCATCCCTATCCAAGTTATTATACCTCAATAAACAAAAAAAAAAAGGTATTCTCACAACATTCCTAGCCTTTAACCTTTATATCCCAAGGAAAAAATGTCCACACAAAAAAGGCAGAATTGCTGCACTTTACTGCTCCATCAAATATAGTGGACGATCCACAGTAGTCACATGTGAAAGCAGCACACAGTATCTTTTTAGTAAGCCAACTTCCTAGACTCATTCTCTCTGTGGGGTCATTAGAACTCACTCAGAGGGCACTTGCCTTAGTTTGTGTTCATCCACTCACTGCTTGTTACAGGTAGTCTCCTGAGACAGGATCACTGTAGTCACCTCTGGCTTGGGTATATTTTTCCCAGATCCTCCAGGGAGAAAACCTGGCCTAAAAGGCCTTTTGCAACCCATTCTAGCCGCCACCACCATAAGAGACAGGATGACTACAAATGGCTTTTCTAGGTGCAGGTCTACCTCTCCCTGCCCTCCAGCCCTGCTCAGAGCCTCCACTTAGCTGACTACATATGCATGCTTGTGGGCGGGGCAGGACCCACTCCCCCTGTGCATGCAGGTAAGGGGTTACCTCTCCTTTTGTGTATGTGCTCATGAATGCCAGACGGGCTGCATTCATGTGAAAGTCAACATTAAGGTGGTACCCAGGCTTAGAGATGAGCCATTCACTGCGTGCAGTAATGTAATGTACAGAGTCCCTCTGTAACACGTTCTGTACCATATTACTACACACCTCCGCCTGATGAAAGTTGCATTTAGTAGGAACGCCACTGATCCTAAGCCCCATCCGCTAGTCTAGCATATCTCTGCCACCTCACTTCCAGTGACAGAAGAGGGGTCCATCATGAAGCTGGATACAGGGGGTCTCCATGCCGCGGATTGGGTTCCTGTTACTTTTTGGGAATCATATGCAAGCAATGGAGCCAGAATACTGATCCCCTCAGTACCCGAGGACCTGTCGCCTTAGCCTGGTAGGGCTCCATGCCAGCTTGCTGCTATACACTCATCACCAGTACATAGTTACCTGTGTCAACTATTCTCCGGCTCTGACTCTTCTGCCAAGTTAACCCTTTGTAGTGTCCTTTTTCTTGTACCCCGTGTGTGTCTTACAGGCCCTGTTCTTCTGATACACCATGTACCACCATGCACCCCTTTAAACGACTTCAGACCAGGTTTAAAACAGTTAAAATACTTTTACTGAAGTCCTTGTGACATCACTGACTTGTAGTTCAAAAGTCAAAGTCTCAAAAATACCCTCCACAGAATTGTCCTAACTATTCTTTAGCTTCCCAGGCATACCTTTGCAGGTAGAAGCCCATAACTGGCAAAGTCCTTGAAGGTGGCTTCCTTTAGGGTGGTAGTCGAGAGTTGCTCCAGGCTACATCTTCTTCTGGACTTGAACTTCTTCTCTTTCCCAAGTGGTTTCTAGCCTGAAAAGGGTGGAGGGCAGAACCCAAAAAGCCCGGGAAACCAGGGAAGGACAAAGGGCAACCCCACTGGAACTTTAATACTCTGGTAGCAATTGGACAGGGGTGGGTATCCCCACAGTAGCTGAACCTTTTAGAGAAACTGTTTTTTATTAGGCTTCAGGCTGGTTGCCTGCATTCTGGTTCAGATAGCGGAGGGCCTCTCACCTATCTGCAGATCACTTGCCCAGCTAGTTCTGCCTCAGCAGGTGTGGTTTCTCTTGGCTGCCAAGAGAAGAAAATCAGAGAAATTTATCCTCATGTCCAGGCACCCAGGGAGTTGTGGGAAGGGGAGTTAAAGGGGTCTGCACCTGCCGTGCCCAGGGCAAAGATGGGTAACTGCACCCACCCACCCCCACCCTGGCATCCCACAACTCCCTGCCTTTCAAACACCTCAAGCCCCCCTTCCCCCCTGTTGAGTGCAAAAGGAGACAAGGCCAGTATTAGCACATGCCAAAATGTTTGTAATGTTTATGGCATGCCACAGTTAACTGCAACATTTAAGATTGGTCCACAAATGTTGGGCTAATAGTGATGAAGGAAAAAATTCCCTGGGTTGGTGGTGTCACTGACAGAAAAAAAATGTCCCAGCCTCAGGAGTGTCACTGATAGAAAAAAATACCCTTAAGTTGATGGTGTGATTGGAGTAAAAAAAGGCCCTTAGTTGGTGGCGTCATTGGAAGGAAAAAATGTTCCTGAACTGTGGTTTCACTGGAAGGACAAAATGTCACTAAATCCGTAGTGTCCCTTTAGGGAAAAAATGTCCAGAGTAAGTGGTGTCACTGAAAGGAAAATTTTCCTTGAATTGGTAGTATCACTGAAAGAAAAAAATGTCCCTGAGTCAGTGGTGTCAGTGAAAACAAAAAAGATCATTAGTTGGTGGTGTTACTGGATGAAAAAAAATGTCTATGAATTGGTGGTACAGTATCACTTTGAAGGAAAAATGCCCTGTTCACTGGAGGAATTGCTCTGTGAATTTTTTTTATAAATATACATCTGAGACACGGTTCACACTACCGCGACTTGTCAGGCGACCTGTCAGCCTGACATGTCGCGGTCCATTCAGTGCTATGGGAACCGTTCTAATAGGAAGTCGCTCCAACTTAGAAAATAGTTCCTGTACTACTTCGGGGCGACATCAGAGCGACTTGCATTGACTTCAATTATGTGAAGTCCGTGCAAGTCACGCCGAAGTCGCAGTGCACGCGACTTCACAGGTCGCCCCCGAAGTGCCACGGTAGTGTGAACGGACACCAAAAGCATATAGTTTTATATGTTTTATAAGTGCATTACTGGTAGATCAACAAGCGTTTTTCTGTACTTGCAGCATCTTTAAAGGAATATAATATGGATAAATGTGCATGTATTGCAGAGATGCATTGCATTTTTTTTTTATTTTGCCTTGTCTTCTTTCTGTTTCAATCTTTTTATTAAGATTTCAAGTAACAAAAAGACACTATAAAGTAGAGTACAAAATGGAACTGTCATCATAGTCAGTATACATGAAAATGGCAATAATAACATAAATGAAAGATGAGGGGTTTCGCCAAGAACTTATGGAAAGTCCGTAAGTACTGTAGGTATGAGGAACTGCACCAAAGTGGTCAACCATGAAGAGTCCCATGTAGTACTACATATTCGGCTATATTCTAAGAAAAGGCCAAACAACAGATGGGCCTTACTTCAAACCAATATTGTAGGCCTGATGAAGGGGTCAAGCAGAACTACCCCCTGTCCACCCTACCACCTGGAAAAGTGATGCCTTGACATACTTTACTACTTAAATACAAGCCTGCATTACCACCTCATTAGCTGGCCATTTTTTATTTTCCAGTGCTATAATGCTTTGATTGACAATTACTCCATAACATAATATTGTAACCAAAATATATATATCATTTTTGTGAGACAGATGGAGCTTTCTTTTAATGGTATTTAATAAGAACTAGGCTTTTATATTTTTTGAATGGGGAGATAAAAGCAGCGCTAAACCCTATTTGTGGAGGGTGTGGGGGTCCTACCACAACAATTAAATTGATGAAAATTAAAGTGCAAAAATGGTGTGTGTGCTCAGGTATTACTACCTTGTGCTGTAGCATAAATAGATATTAAAATAAATGTAATTATATTTTATGGCCTCAGGTTAAGGCTGGTATCATTTATAACATAACAACGGGGGTGCGTGCAAAATAGTGCATCAAATAAAGTGCTGTAGTATATGGTAGTGTAATATTCAATAGATTGCAAACAAATAACAAAATAGTTATCATCATCAACTATATGCTGTAAAATATAGCGTAATATTCAGCAGAATTAAAGTGCAAACAATAAGGTGCTTATATATTATATATAGTCCATATGTGTGCAAAATATATGGTAGTGCAAATAGTGCAAAAAAAGTCCTTCTGTGAAGGTCAAAATCAAAGTGCTGGTGCTTTTTCACATGTGCAATGGTGGTGTGACCCTCCGCTTCACCTTCCGGTGGTAAATGGTAAGAAGACCCACGTACCAGATCCCGTGGATTCCTGTGGGCGTACGCTAACAGGAATCAGACAAGGTTTAGGTGTATCTCTCTCTGGTGGATACCGATTTTCTGGGGGTGTTGAGAATGTTCGGGGGTCCACGGCTTGCTCCTGCTCCTAGATGCACTCAGGGTATGGAGAGAAAAAGAAGGCTCCTCATAGTGCAGACGTTGTAAAAAATATCCTCTTTATTTAATGTTTAAAAGCCGCAATCACAATAAAAAGCAGAAAGTAAAAATATATTGGTGCCCTTATATGAATGTCCTTTGCAGACTCCTATCCTCACGGCTGTAATGGATGTCTGCTGGTGAGGGCCGCGCCGTACTTGCCGTACCCGGAGTGGGGAAGTGGCGTGCGGTTCACCTAGGGCCCAGAACGAGGCAGCGTTCATTGCAAATTGACGCGTTTCGTCATAAGGCTGACGTCTTCGGAACTTCTTCCGAACTTCCAAAGACGTCAGCCGTATGACGAAACGCGTCAAGTTGCAAGTGTACCCTTTTTTTTCACCACTAAATGAATTGGTTTCCTAGGTTATTTTTTAGTTGTAAAAATACATACTCTTGTTTATAGTGTTAATTTTGTAGTTGCTGCTTTGAATTTGTAGTAGAACTAATACGAGGCAGGAAGCATGCATTTGCGTGTATTTCCTTCTGTGACTCCCATAAGTGCGTATTTTTTTTGCTTCCTGTCCCCTTGATGTTTGTACAAGAAATGGGGTGGGGTGGTGGGGTTTTGCAGTGGTCATCAAGACAGGGACAACAATAATAAATATGTCATCAGAAATTCTAACCTTTATCAGTCTACTAAAATTAAATATTGAGGGGGTGGGGGATACTGTGCTGCTACTAAAATTAGTTTTGCTTTTGTCTTTGCCCTTGTTGAAGAGAGATCTTTGGCTGGTGATGGGCAGTAGATCAGGATTAAACCCTAATTTTTTGTACTGGAAGCAAAGATATGTAAACAGGTTATTGTTTTAGGCTCTGCTGGATTAGTTGAGATTGCCTTATTCCTCTCCTAACTGACCATTGCCTTTGCAAATAAAAGTGCCTTGTGTGGTCTGTGGTCATGTGTGGTCATGGTGAAGATGCTGTGGTCAGGTGAAGTTTCAGTCCCAAGCATTCTCTCTTTTGTCTACCTGTGTTGTTTGGACACTTCATATTAGCTATCTACAGTATTTCCCCGAAAATAATACCGAACCGGAAAATAAGCCCTAGCATGATTTTTCAGGATTCCTGTAATTTAAGCCCTACCCTAGAAATAAGCCCCAGTTCAGATGGTCAGCCAGACGGACTCTAGACTTATTGGTGAATGACCAATCAGAGTATAGATATAATGCACATGCGCACTTGATGCATATAGTAATATTTTGATCCCCAGATAGGATGAGTGTAAAAAGAAAAAAGTACAAGAAAGGAATTGTGGTGGACAAGAATCTTATGGCTTTCTGCAAAGGGATGAAATTAGACCTCCAAATAGTCCGAAAATGGCAAGCAGTGTGCAATAACCTCAGTCAACAGGTGGACGAGGGAAATACTAAGAAGCGTAAGTGGGGATCAGGGTGGCAGACAGTTTTTCCTGAGCTGGAAGACATTATCTGTAAATGGATTGCTGACAGGAGAGCAAAGGCTTTGGTTGTGCGCAGGGCTGATATTCAAGCATTTGCCCCTGCAATGGCACCACAGTTAGAAATATCCCCAGAAGAATTTAAAGCATCTGTCTGGGTGGCTTCCTTCAGATATATGATAAATGTAGATTGTTGTACATGAATAAATAAGACATCCCCTGATAATAAGGCCTAATGTATCTATGGGAGTCAAAATTAATATAAGACCCAGTCCTTTTTTTAAGGGGAACACGGTAGCAGTGGGTTTTTTTTTTTCTGGATCCAGAAGAATAGTCTGCAGTGGTGACATTAATGTGAGGGGACTGTTGGGCACCACCTGGCATAGGCACATTTGCAGTGCTGGATTAGCAGTCTCCCACACATAAAAATTAGTCAGCGAGGAACGTGGATGGCAGACCTAGGTGAATATATCTTGCTTCACAGCGGAAAAAGAAAAAAAATATTGCCTGGAGATGAGCTTAAAGCCCACCTCACAAATTGGTTATACTTTCTTGTTGCCCTGCCACTCGCCAAGCTCAACTCCATTGAAGCTATGTGATGGCATTGATTTTCTAAATGAGTAAATGTTTACTGTGTTCACTTCATCAGCCAATCATTATTTTGCTTTGCTTAGTGAAAATTGTCAGCTCCTACAGTATCTCCTCCATTAAAGTGATGACAGCTAACCAGTCTGAAGCTGGCTATAAATTATACAATTTTCTTATTCAATTTCCTTTAGGTTTACCTTTAACTAAGTAGTGCAAGGGCCTGCCTGACTGCATACAGATTGAAAGTGTTTAGATTTGACCTCATATTATATGGTTTTGGTCAATTCAAGGCCTCATGCACACTGACGCTGATAAACTCACGTTTATGTGAGTTTGGCGGTTTTTTAACAGCCCTTAAAGCTTTAAGCAAAAAACATTCCCCTCTGGGTGATCTCTGTACATTGCAGTGATTTTAACAAACTTTGTTGCAGATTTCTATCTTTTGTTATTCTGAAGAAATCCCTGTTTGTTCCTCTGTGCCTCTGTGCTGAGTGGGTCAATTGGGAGTGGTTTCATAATTATCTATCAGCTGTGGCAGCTGCATGGCTCTAATGAGGAAATCTGCTGGGCCTGCATCCCTTTAGATGTGTTCCTATTGGGAGTATGTCACTAAAAATGAAATTTTTGTTGCAGGGGATGCCAGAAATCTGACTTGTATCTTAGGCAGACTTCTGGGAGAAATGCTGAGCCAATCACACAAGCAGGAAATTATGTTTCTGGGGTGTGATCAGTACATATTCTATGTACAGAACAGCTCCAGGTAGCCATATTGCATTACATTTTCAGAAAATGACAACAGCTGCAGATTAAAAAGTAAAGGTAATTTTTAATAACATTCAATTACAACATGATTTGTGTCGCAATTGTATACGCTATATTGTTTTTTCTTTATTTGCTGATTTTTTTCCCCACGAAAGTGGAATTAGCCTTTAAACTTCCCTCTATGTTAACGTATGTGTCCATGCACACACGGATGTTTTTTTAAGTTTTGCAGCAGGGGAGTTTCTGGGCTGTTGTCTGAATGCCCTAAAATTGCGTTTAAGAGCAGTTCTTCTGACCACAAAAATTGCTGAACGATGAAAAACATGCATAAACGCGGATATACACTGATAAACTTGCTTTTATCAGCATTCAGCGTTTTTTTATTTTGCAGAGCTGAATGTAAGCTGGTGTAATTTTACAAAAACTCCCAAAAACGTTGACAATGAAAAAACCTTCCAAAACTCGCATAAACGTGATTAGAAAACTCTGTTTAATGAACAGAATGGTAGTTTATTGAATAAAGTAGCATGATACAAGTACACAAATGACAGAATGTGAGATGAAAACCATAAAAATAAACATACTTATACAGGTATGGTGCAACCAAGGATACATTAGGTTTGTAGAGATAGGAGCATCATACATCAAGAATAAAAAAGTGTGGAAAAAAAAAAAGAATAAAAATGTGCAGGTACCAGTACAATCCCATATAGGAAACTTCTTCTATCTGGTAGTTCAGGTCAGCAAGACAAAAGGAGCAGTCCACCCCTCACCCCATCCAGGGCAGCCAAATTCTATCAAATTTGCAGTACAGCATTGATTGAGTTTTCCCAGAAAACCATTGATGGTGGGGGGCGGTAGTAGTATTCCACTTACGTAATGCTTTCTTAGTATAGTAGAGCAGGTACGATATAAAAAGTTTGGTGCAGTGAGGCCTCTGATCATTATCCTGTATACAAAAGCGCTTTTTTAAAGCAACAGTTTCCTGCAAGCAATCCAACGTCCAGAAATACTTTTTTTAAGGTCCTGTGTGCATGGAGCCTAAAGTAAAATTGCACAAGAAAATTGTATAATGTATGACCAGCCCTAATCATATACGGATTGTAATAAATGGCTTTATAATGTGCCTGTCTTATAAACCAGCGGTTTTGGGTGCATAATTGCCCCAGGGGCACTCATTAATGATTTATTTGGTTTTGCTACTATCTTTAAAGCAAAATATTTTTGGGATTTCTAATAGGAAGTGATACAGTATTTCCTAATTCAAATGATTGAAATATACCAGGGAGCATTAGAATATGTGAAAACAATAGGGAAGTTTAAACAAAAAACATGTAATAACATAAGGTTGGTCTTACTCCCTACAGACATTGCCTTGTTTTTCTCTAGTTATCATTTAATTAACTGATTAACTTAGCTCATATTACAAGTGGACAATCTGTCCAAGGTATGTGTTAACTTGTAATTTGTGCTATTGGTTGTCCCCTGGGGAATGTACATAAAGAACAGTAACATAAGGTGGTCAGCCCCCTGGTTAATGCAGCACATTTAGTATCAGCTTAGTCTGGTGGCTGGTTGCAGAGAATTGCCTCTCTGGAGATCTTTTCTAAAGACGATTCCTGGATCACGGGGCTACGGTGGCAATTATTTCTCTTAAACTGATTTTACAAGTTCTGATTTCCCATAAGGCCATTGTGTTTTTCTATGAAGAGATTCTAACATTCACATTACTAAACCCATAGCCAAAGCAGAAGGTCCCCATGCTATTATTATCACTTTCACAGGGAATGAGGGACAATGAATAAAGGTAAGAAAATAGTACTAATAGTACAAAATGGAGCTAATAGAAATAATAATGCTAAACATTTCAGAATCATAACATTATCAATTTTACTTCAATTAATTTTTATTTGATTTTTTCACAAAAGGAAGACAAACATATGAAAAGCATAGTAAAGTAAAATAATGAAAAAATATAAATATAAATATGTTAATAGATTGCAATGCATTATGAGTGACATTATATATAGCAAGAACAGGAAACGTAAAAATCCAATACTGTATACGTTCAAGACCCAGGAGAATACCTAGGAAATACCTAGGAAATACCTAGGAAAATACCATCATGCTTTGGGAGTCAGGTACCATCTAGTAACTATTTTCTGAAATTGTTCCCAGTGTGTAACACATTGTGTTGCTTTATAAGACATGCGTATCGCCCATCTCCATTGCTCATTGGAGAAGGACAAACCGAGGTCTCTTTCCCATTTCATCATGTAGGATGATTTAAAAAAGGTACGTTTCTGCTGTAATTGATTATAAAACACCGATATCCCTTTAATCTTGGAATTTGGATCTGTGAGATATTTCCAAAGTGATTGAGGGATATCAAGTTTAGGGAGTGAGTGTTTAGATATAAAGCTCACTATACTAATGTAAGCAAAAACAGCCTGGGGGGTGAGTGAATATTCTCGTTGAAGGTCTGCAAAAGATTTAATAGTGTTGTCTTGATACAATTGCGTGACTGTGTCAATACCTGCCGCCACCAATTTATTAATATGAACACAAGGAAGCAAAATGCTCATTGTCGATAAGGGTATGGGAACTGATATGTTATTTTGCTGTGGTTGTAACTGTAATTGGGCAGTTAGGTAACGCCAAGACTGTAAGGAAGCTCTTATTGTTAGCGGGAGGGTCTGAATTGTTATAGGTTTCCACATGTCTGCCAAAAGTAACGTATATAAATCCTGTGAATTGGATAATACGGCTTCTATCGGAAGCCACGGAAGAGATATTTTATGGGTTCTATGGGTAAACCAATACTGTAAAGGAGCCAGACGGGATGCATGGTAATAGTCCTCAAGGCTTGGTAGTCCCAACCCACCAACTGATTTATGTCATATCATATGTAAATATGCGCATCTTGCTCGTTTCCCCTGCCAAATGAAGGTGCGCAGGAGTTTGTTAAGCGAATTAATATAGTGTTTAGGAATATGGATCGTAAGAGCACGAAAGATATACAATATCTTAGGGAGGCACGTCATTTTAAATGCAGCTATTCTTCCAGCCCAAGATAATTCCGTCTTCTTTAGTTTATTAGTGTCATTAGAAATAAAAGTTATCAGTGATCGCAAATTAGATGTCAGTAGCCCTGAGGTCGGAAACGTCAAAGCTATACCCAGGTATTGCAAAACTTGAACAGACAAGGAGTCACTGCTCAAGGTGGTGTAATTGCCTGATGACTCACACAGGTGCATGCCCCGGCTCGCCTCCGTGAAAACTTGATAAAAGAAAAGGAATTGGCAGCACTCCAGGTTGAGTCAAAATCCAGGTTTATTGACTGGACATCCAAATATGACAATCGTGACAAGGTAGACGCGTTTCACACACTGACTGTGTGCTTAATCATTACAAAGAAAAATGGATATAACATCTCAATATATACACACACAAAAATCCAATCATCAATTAAAAAACAGGTGATACAAATAAGGGGTAAACCATTTTCCTAATTACCGAGGACACTGATAGACCCATAAAACATCTATGTGAAACCAGTGAAAAATCAAATGTGAATGCTGTGACACAATTGTGTATGAAAAAATATATAAGTGCAAAAAATCTGATAAAATCTAAATATGTATAAACTATATGTGAAAATTAAATGTATTGTGATTAAAGATATGGATAAAATTACCATTGTTTAATAATATGTGTCAATTATAAAATGAGAATAAAAGCTCAAAAAAAATGCACAAAAAATATACAAAAATACAAGGAATAGTGAATATATATTGATATCTGTATAATCCGATTATGTGAATATAAAACTATGAAATAGTTTGTTATTAAATTTTAAAAATGTTTTTTGTCAAATATATAAATCTATTCGTGCATATTAGTTGTATGGGTCAGAAGAAAATCGATCGTATGACATACACAGACCAAACGATATATGTACAATAAAAACAATTTTGAACAATATCGTTTTTAAAACAAAATAAACACATATGATCCTGTGTATATATGCATCAACCGGTCACCCATAAAAACAATTACAATCATATCGGGGTGACCGGAGAGAGATATATAGTTCGAGGAGATCAAGACTACATACATCAGATTATAACATTAGATACTGAACAAGATAGAGGATCCATACATGGTAAGATCTAATTGTAGAGAATCCATGATTGGAAGGATATATGGAGGGATAGGGGATCCATACATGGTAAGATCTAATTGTAAAGAATCCATAATTGGAAGGATAAGGGATCCACACATGGTAAGATCTAATTGTAGAGAATCCATAATTGGAAGGATATATGGAGGAATATAGGCCTGGAAGATGAACAACTACACAGAGTATATTTGATATTATGCAGGATGATGGCCAAACATTTAAGCTCATTATATAAATAGAATATAAAGTATATGTAATAATATAAACTCTGCAGTGTTGGCCATATCATGCTATAACTCTTAGGGACGGACGTCGAGATCTAGTCAGAGTTCAAAGGATCCGAGGGACAAAGCTAAATACACCAGACTACAACACTAGATATCGTGCAAGACAGGGGGTCCATACATGGTAAGATCCAACTGCGCAGAATCCGCACATAAAATGACATAAATATGGGAGATAATTAACTATGCAAATTATCGTTAATATTATGTAGGATGATGGCCCAACCTCTAAGCTCATTATATAAATAAAATGTAAAGTGAAAGTAATATAATATGAACTCTTTAGTGTTGGCCACGTCATGCTATGAACTCCCAGGAATGGATATCGAGATCCAGCCAGAATTCAAGGGATCTGAGGAACAAAGGATCAGTTAATCAAAAGATCCAGAGATCCTGGCCCCCAATTGTGAAAAAACATGCGGCTATGTATGTGGGCAATTCCTGTTGTAATTGAATGTGGAAATGCAACAAGTTTGGAGGCAATTATGTATCTGGATTTATTACCCGATGTCAACATCCAATCCCAAGCAATGTGTGAAATAAATCATATAGTATACAGTATATTTATTGTTATATCGTATCAACACTATTAGCAGATTGACATGGGAACTGTAACAACACTGGAGATGAATTCTCCAATGTGTTACATTGGACGGACACTGGATATGGAGGATTCCAATCATAAATGGTTTAAATCCATTTTATGCGAAGGAGAAAAATACCCTCAATATTTGTGAATATCCATATGAACCATTTTCTATATAACATACCGAACACACATACGTAGTCTGCGAATAGGGCCAGAAATTATATATAATATCATGAAGATATATGTTTCCACAAGACCTAATGGATGTTGTATCTACAAATAAGAAAATTATGGTTTGGCCCGACCCATTGTGCCGTATGTGTGCAGATCCAAATGAATCATGTCAATGATCGCCGACATCTCCTGATGTATGAACAAAAGAGATTATAATGGTAAATCGTCGGTTTATTGTACATAAGGATACAGAATACTGACTTCCTAGATATAGGTCGCTATGGATCATTATCTTTTGGATATGCACACATGTAGCTGATGTTTGGAGATGTAAGAAGGCACCTATTCATAAAAATGGGTTACATCCCATTCAAAGTTCATGCCTTGTGGCAACCTAGTTCGCAAGTGGAAGATCCAAAAGACCTCTCTCTTGCATAGAAGCCGAAATATGTCACCCCCCCCGTGGTGGTGTTTTAATTTTTTCAATAACTTGTATGTTCATAGCTGTGGTGTCTCCATTGTGGCACAAGTTAAAGTGTTTGGCTACATTCGTTTTTGATTTTTTATTGACGCTATATAGGTGTTCATTGAAGCGATCTCGTAGTCGCCTAATCGTTCTACCCACATATTGTACATGGCAGATTTTACATGTTAACAAATATATGATATAGTTGGTGTTACAGTTAAAGAATTCACTTATGTTATATCGTTTGCCTGTACATGTGGAGACAAATTGGTCTCCCCTGAGTATGTGGCTACAACATGGGCATCCAGTACTGCCACATCTATAGTTCCCTTTAAAATGTAGCCAAGTAGGGGTTTTTGGAGTATTTCTACGAAAAAAACTAGGGGAGAGTGATTGGCCAAGGGTAGGGGCACGTCTTGGGACTACATTAATGCCTCCCTTAAGTAATTTTGCACAGGTTTCATCGGTACCTAACATAGGGAGGTGTCGATTAATAATGTCCCGAATTTCTCTAAATTCAGAACTGTATGGGGTAGAAAAGGTAAGTTTGGTTTGGTGCATGCTCCTGCTGTGTGATCTTTTTAACCCTATAAGATCTGATCTATTTTTGTTTTTCTCTATATTCCAAGCCCTATTGATCGTCCACTTTGGGTAGCCTCTGTCTAAAAACCTATGAGAAAGGGAGGAGGCTTCTCTGTCAAAGTCGGCATCATTTTTACATATCCGTCTAACACGTATAAATTGTCCAACCGGAATGCCTTTTATCGTGTGTTTGGGGTGTCCAGATTGTGCTGACAGGAGTGAATTACCTGACAGGGGTTTTCTGTATAGTGTAGTTAGGATTTGTCCATCAATACCCTTTAACAACACATCCAAATAGTGTATTTCTCTAGCGTTGGCTTCTCCTGTAAATTTTAAGTTTTTATTGTTACAATTTAGGAAGTCAAGGAATGAGTTTAACCTTTCAACTCCATCCTCCATGATAAACAGTAGGTCATCTATAAATCAAAAGTAAAATTTAATAAAAGGTCTAAAGGGGTTCTCACCCCCAAAGATGCGGGGCCTCTCCCACCAGCCCATGTATAGGTTGGCGAGTGAGGGCGAAAATTTAGCGCCCATCGCAGCCCCGCACCTTTGGAGGTAAAAAACCCCATCAAAACAAAAATAGTTGTGTGACAAAAGGTATTCAAGGACTTCCAAAATGTAATCTTTTTGCTCAACTGGTAGAGATGTTAGTGAGTCTAGGAAAAATGACACCGCTATAACAGCCAGATTGTGTGGAATAGACGAATATAAATTAACCACATCGCATGTAATCCATGCATGGTCAATATTCCATTCAAAGTTTTCTACCATTTCCAATAAGTGGTTGGTGTCTTTAAGATAACCAGGTAGTTGCTGGACTAATGGCTGTAACTGCCTGTCTAACCACTGTCCTAGTCTTTCATTAAGGGAATTGATTCCTGAGATTATAGGACGGCCATACAGGGGGTCTAACCCCTTATGGGTTTTAGGTAGATGGTAAAATGTGGGAATGACAGGATTTTCTGGGATCATTTTTATGGATTCCTTTTCACTGAATACACCTATTTTCACTCCCCTGTTAATGATGCTGGTCAGAATAAATTTATAATGCTTAGTGGGGTTATTTTTAAGTAGTAAATAGGTATGAATATCCGTTAACTGGCGAATAGCCTCACTCACATATATGTCAGCGTTCATGACCACTATTAGACCCCCCTTATCTGAATTGCGGATGATAATTGTATCATCACGCTGCAAATTCTCCCATGCTGATCTTTCTTCCTTTGTTAAATTATCTGACCATTGTGTACAACCATTAATGGCTCTGGTGGATAGGGCTGTCAGATCACGTTCCACAGCTCGTTGGAACCCAATCATTTCAGGGCTACGAGAGTTAACAGGATAAAAGTCTGACTTGATATTTAGTGGAACGGATCTGAGAGCTTCAAAATCACCAGAGTTAGAAGTGTCTATGGCCCCTTCACACGATAAATCTTCCAGATCTCGGATTGCACAGAGTTCCCTAAAGGAGAGTGAGTCCTCCTCTGGGATCGTGCAATCAGGGATCTGGTTACCTTGTTCACCGTCAATTGTAAAAAAATGTTTTCTAATTGTTAAATTCCTAACAAATTTATTAACATCAAGAATTGTTTCAAAAAGGTTAAGATGTCTTTGAGGGCAAAAATTTAACCCTTTAGACAATAAAGACATTTCACTGACAGAAAGAGTCCTGCTAGACAGATTTAAAACATTAGAAAAATTATTAGTATTGATATTCATATTCAAAACTTGCGTGTTGGCCTGCGGGATGGATAGCGTTTTTCTTCCTCCGTATCTCTTGCGGCCCCACCGTGTCCTTTTGCGTTTCTGTTCCTGTCCCTCCTGCGGGGTCTGCCTTTGCCTACCCCGTTTTTTGAAGTAGTAATTGTAGCTGGGCCCGCCAATTCACCTCTAGTAGTTGACCCCGATGGAGATGAATCAGAGTCCGTGTTAGCTGTAGTGTAGTCCATAGAC
This sequence comes from Pelophylax lessonae, assembly GCF_965119305.1. NCBI lineage: Eukaryota > Metazoa > Chordata > Amphibia > Anura > Ranidae > Pelophylax > Pelophylax lessonae. The sequence goes on from NC_138768.1 coordinate 452,761,109, forward strand.
TCCGATTCAGGATCTGTAAAGCTAACACGTTTGGGGGTGCTCCCCATAGGCTGGAAGGATCCACGGTGTTGTCGCCTCCTTTTCCATACACAGATGTTATTCGTTTCATAGTCTATCTTGTCCCGTAGCATTTTTTCTTTTTTTCCTGAGATGATCTCCTTTTCAAAACGATTCAATTTCTCATTTAAACGTGTATCAAGCTCGGCAAAAATTGTCACATCTTGTGATGGTTTCAATGCTTCCTGTAAATCAGTTATCTCCTCTTGTAATACCGACATTTCCTTTTTCTTGGAAGCAATGATGATTTCCATCAGAGCAAACGAACAAGCTGATAGTGTGTCAGTCCATGATTGCTTCAATGTTGCATCATGCAATTCAAAAGTTGGGAACTTTTTTATTCTCAATCCCCGAGGTATCTGTTTGTTAGTCAAATACTCCGTCTTCTTTAGTTTATTAGTGTCATTAGAAATAAAAGTTATCAGTGATCGCAAATTAGATGTCAGTAGCCCTGAGGTCGGAAACGTCAAAGCTATACCCGGGTATTGCAAAACTTGGGGGGTCCATGTGTAAGGTAGTTTTTGCTTAAGATGACTAAGTGCGTGACCCTGTATACCCATGTTTAGGATTACTGATTTATCAAAATTAACCTTATAGTAGGAGATAGTGCTAAATGTTTGCAAAATATCGTGGACGGCAGGTAGGGACACGATGGGGTTCGTCAAGCTCAAAATTATGTCATTAGCAAAAAGCGTGATGGTATGTTGTAAGTGCTGAAATTTAAAGCCGGAAACCCTAGAATTGTAAACGTTTCCGCCAAAGGTTCGATCAATAAATTAAATATCAGGGGGGAGAGTGGGCAGCCCTGGCGTGTGCCATTTAGTATTGGAAAAGTTTTAGATAGGGTGCCCGCGGACATCACTCTAGCGGTTGGGGAGGTGTATAAACTCATAATAGCCGAAAAAATCGGTCCATTGAAACCAAACTTTTCCAATACTGCACTCATATACCCCCAATGAACGCGATCAAACGCCTTCTCTGCATCTATAGATAAGAGCAGAGAAGGCGTTTTGGTGCGCTCAGCCTGATGGAGCAGGTTGATGACTCGCCTTGTAGCGTCCGGGGCCTGTCTCCCCTTAACGAACCCCATCTGGTCCTCCTTTATCAGGGTAGGCAAAATTAATGCAATCCTATTAGCTATAAGTTTAGCATATAACTTAAAGCGGAGTTCCGGGCACAAAATCGGTATTTTTTTTTTGTGCCCCTCCGCTAGCTACACATAACCTGAAAAGGAATTGGATAGTTATTTTTTTTTTTTTTGTACACTCACCTTGTAATCCAAGATCGTAAATACTCACCTCAGGGTACTTCCTCCTCCAGCGCCGCGGCTCACCCCGTCACTTCCTGCCTCGCGATGATTCCTGGGAGCTGAACGTCATCGCTCCCAGGAATCAATGCGACGGCACCGGCCCCGCACGTCACTTCCGGGCGACGCCGCATTCCCCTGCTAAACAGCTTCTGGGCATGCCCAGAAGCTGTTTAGGAATGCGGCGCCGCACCGGAAGTGACGAGAGGGGCCGGTGCGGCGCATTCTGGGAGAAGAAGATGCGGAAGAAGACACCGAAGAGGACCGCGCCGGCTTCAGCTGCCCACAAGAGAGATGGAAACGCTGTGGAAGAAATTTTCAAAGTAAGTATTTCTTCTTGCAGGTAAGTGCGAACCGGGACAGATCAGAGGCTAGCCATTGTGGAATGTGCTAGCCCTGACTGTCCCGGGGGTATGTTCAGCAAAAAATGAGATCTGTGCCCGGAACTCCGCTTTAATATCATTGTTCAGAAGGGATATCGGCCTATAGTTGGCGGGATCAGTAGGAGATTTACCCACTTTGGGGATTGTAATGATATTAGCCTGTAACATTTCAGTTGGTAATATACCCAACTTAACCGTGTTTGAGAAGAGTTTCAACAGGTGGGGTGCTAGTTGATCTTGCATGGACCTGAGATATTCATTTGTGAATCCATCAGGGCCTGGAGACTTATTTAAGGGCATAGTTGCAAGTGTGTCAGTCAGTTCTTTAATAGTGAATGGTCTGTTTAGTTGTGTTAGTGTGTCTGTCGTCAAGGTCGGAAAATTAAGGTTGTGGAGGAAATCGCGAATGGATGGGTCCGTCGGTTGAGGGGTATCTTTGTCTAACTTAAGACTGTATAAAGTGCTGTAGTAATCAGCGAACGCATCCGCTATTTCTTGTGGATGTAAGTGTTTGTTACCCGTATGTGGATGTACAATGCCTTCAATCCTAGTTGTAACCCTCTTCGTCTTAATCCTGGATGACAAAAATTTACCTGCTTTATTATTTGCAGAGTAATACTGCATATGGAGATGTGCTAGCATGTTTCCATGACGTTCCAACAAGAGTCTTCTAAGGTCAACACGGAGGGAACCTAATCTAGAAGCATTGAATAGGGAAGGAGTCTTTTTATTCGCAGTATCCAAAACTTGGATATCGCGAATAAGATCTTCCATTTTGCGATTGAACCTCCTCTTCAGCTTAGCCCCTAGCTGAATAAGGAGTCCCCTCGCAAAGGCCTTATGTGTAATCCACAGCATGGCCGGGTCAATATCTGGAGTGTTATTGATAGAAAAAAATTCTTCCAGCTGGGATTTCAGGAATTTAAGAGACTCGGGATCTGATAAAATGGAATTGTTACATCGCCACAGAAATAAAGTAGGGGAGACAGGGCGGTGGGACAATGACATGTGGATTGCGGCATGATCTGACCATGTTATGGGGGAAATGGATGTATGAGTGACATACGGTAGTGTTTGTATGTCAACTAAAAACATGTCAATTCTACTGTAGGAGTTATGGCTCACGGAGAAGTAGGAATAATCCCTCTCCTCCGCGTGCTGATAACGCCACACATCATGGAGCCCCTTAGAGTGGATGAATGTAGCTAAAGAAGGAGCCGAGGATCTTCCTTTAGAGGAAGCATCCATAACGTGATTTGCCACCAAGTTAAAATCTCCGCAAACAATTAATCTCCCGGATTTAAGTTTATTAATTTTTACCCACAATTTACGGAAAAACCTCAATTGGTGCGTGTTGGGGGCATACACATTTACTATGGTGTATAAACAATTGTCAATAATGTAACGACCTTCTGTATCCAACACCACCCTATTGGAGGTGAAGGACACTGAATCTCTAATTGCCACCAAGACTCCTCTTTTTTTTTCCCCTGCTGAGGATTGAAAAATGTGCGGGTAATCCTTGTGGGAGCATCTCGGGCTGTGGTCAAGTTGGAAATGTGTCTCTTGAATGGCGAGAATATCTGCCCTATGGGAGCATGCTTCCTTCCACATGGAGTACCTCTTAACAGGATGGTTCAACCCCCTGACATTCAAAGATAGTAGTTGTAAAGACATGATAATACATTCTGTTTTGGAGCATGAATTGTTGATATATATTAAAAGGATGGTACCTTAGGTGTATAATAAATTTGATAACCTCTGGCCAGTGCCGAGTTGCAATTGAGGTGGTTCGGTCAACATGGAACAGAAGGTAAAGAAAAAAGGACCATTCGGCCGGTCTTAAGTGCCGGTCCGAAGGGTAGACCAAAGCATGATGGTATTTCGTATCGTTCGTGGTATAAAGCTTCCGTGTGTTCATCGTAAACCTATTCTGCAAGAAAAAGCAAAATATGTAAAAAATAAAAAAGCAGAGAAGAGATAGAAAAAGAAAAAGAAAAAAAGGAATAAGAAACCAACATTATCAATTTTAGATCATCTTCATTGGATGTGACGCTGACTTAACGCTTGCACACATTTGGTGGTCATGCCCTATTATACACACTTATAGGAGTTAAATCACATCTATAATTCAGAACATTTGCAGTATGGAGCCACCACTTGACCCAGTGGTATACCCCTTTCACTGCTCCTCCATTCCATTCAGAACATATCAAAACTGTCTCACCCCTCACCTACTAAATGCGGATCAGAAGTAGACACACACAAAGCCTTCATCAATCGAAGCAAGATTTAACCTAATAGTTCAAACCATACTTATGGAAGAACTAAACACGTCATCTTAGATTCAAATAGGTGGATCCCTTGGATTATCTTTAAGTGCTCTGAGGCATATTAACAACTTCTCATTGTCATCTAACTCTAGGCATTGTGGTACTTCTGTTATATTATAATAAGTTGAGTTCTTGAGACTTACCTTCGTTGACCCTTGCATAATAGTGCCAATGGTGCACATCGCCATCTCTCCCTTAAGCCTAGTACACACAGGACGAATGTCGGGCGGCAACGGCGGGTTAAATAGAAACTGTCTGACATTCAGCCCATGGGTACTGCAGCCAGTCCGACAGAAGCTGGCTGAACTAAGGGGCATGACAGGAAAAAGGTCTGCCGATCGGCTCCCAAACAGTGTTTTCAGCCAATGAGAGCACTGACTGGAGTGTTCTGGTGGGGGGGGGGGGCCGTCTTCCTGTCAGAACATAATAGAAAAGCAGGGGAGATCACTGTACTAACATTGCATAGTAAGTACAGCGACTCCAACCTAAGCTGTCAGTTTTTTTTATGCAGCCCACTGGGTTGAACAAAAAAAAAAAACTAGTAGTGTGTATGAGGCCTACCTGTTACTGGCCCACTCTTTTCCCTATACATTCAACTACCCCCCCCCCCCCCATGCCCTCTTCCCACTCCTGTGTGTCTTGTTTGTCAATGCTCCCCCCCCCCAAATAAATTCCACCTTTGTTCTCTTAATGCCCTTTATCTGATGGTGTTCATTTATTCAAAAATTCCAAAAGACCACTGTGTTTGAAACTGTATAATACCTTCCTGATTACTGTAAACTGCTTATATTGCAAAACGCATCTGCAGGACCAGTACTGAGAGGCTATTGGCTAGCCAAAAAAAGTCTCTACTCCTTTAGCAAATCAACCTCGTTGAGTTAATCTAATTTACATAGGATGACAACAGTGGGATACTGCATGAGATGTTAATTGTTTATGAAGTTATAGGATATCTGTTAAAAAATATTGTATGAACAGTAGGATCAATGCCATTCTATCATGCTTGCTTCTAAATGTGCATGACCCTTTTAACTGGTTTAATCATCTTCCATATAATTCCTATACTGGGCAGTGAACTTGAAGTAATTCCAAAGGCTGTCTTCACACTTAATAATAGCATTCGATGCCAAGCTGTGGTTTCCAAAGGAAGCAAAGTCCTTCATTGTATTAACAAAGGCACGGACACCAGAGAGAGAGAGATAATTTTGTCCCTGTACAAATCATTAGTAAGACCTCATCTGGAATATGCAGTTCAGTTTTGGGCACCAGTTCTCAAAAAGGATATTAGGGCAACTGGAGAAAGAGCAGAGAAGGGCAACCAAACTGATAAGAGGCATGGAGGAGCTCAGCTTTGAGGAAAGATTAGAGGAACTGAATTGATTGGGGTGGTAAGTGGGGTCCCCCAAGGCTCAGTCCTGGGACCATGCTTGTTCAATTTATAACCTTGTTCAATGTTCATAAACAGCATTGAGGACGGGATCAGTAGTTATATATCAGTTTTTGCAGATGACACAAAATTGGGCAAGGCATTAACTGCACAGCATGAAGCAGATATCCTACAGAGTGACCTGAACAAAATAACAGAGTGGGCAACGACATGGCAAATGAGGTTTAATGTGGAGAAGTGTAAGGTTTTGCCTTTGGGGACTAAAAACATAAAAGCACAATACACTTTAGGGGGGGAACCTTTGGGGGAATCAAAATGGAGAAAGATCTGGGAGTCTTAGTAGAGGATAGACTAGGCAATAGCATGCAATGTCAAGCGGCAGCTGCCAAAGCAGGCAGAATATTGGCATGCATAAAGAAAGGGATGTATTCCAGAGATAAAACTTTAATTCTACCACTTTATAAAACTCTGGTCTGACCGCATCTGGAGTATACTGTCCAGTTCTGGTCGCCAGTCCTCAGGAGGGATGTATTGGAGCTGGAGAGAGTCCAGAGAAGGGCAACTAAACTAATTAGGGGATTGGAGGACCTTAATCATGAAGAGCGTCTGCAATCACCCTATTTATTCTCCCTGGAGAAGAGACGCCTGAGAGGGGACATGATATAAATTTATAAATACCTCAATGGTGATCTCAGCATAGAAAAAAAGCTATTCAGTCGAAAGGATTGCATGAGGACTCAAGGGCATACAATGAGATTAGAGGAGAAGCGTTTTAACCTCAGGCAACGCAGGGGGTTCTTTACTGTTAGGGCTACACGATTGTGGAATTCTCTACCACAAGAGGTGGTTTCTGCGGGAAGTATGGCTACTTTCAAAAGACTCTTGGACGTACATCTCAAGGATCAGAACATTCAGGGGTATGAGAGATGATTAGGGTCACACACACCTACACAGGTTGAACTGGATGGACTATTGTCTTTATTCAACCTCAACAACTATGTAACTATATAAGGGGGATTAAGGGGGGATACGATCAACATGTATAAATACATAAGGGGTCCATATAGTGAACTTGGTGTTGAGTTATTTACTTTAAGGCAGGGGTCTTCAAACTATGGCCCTCCAATTGTTCAGGAATTACAATTCCCATCATGCCTAGTCATGTCTGTGAATGTCAGAGTTTTACAATGCCTCATGGAATGTGTTTTTCTGCACCAGCTGAAGGGCTGTAGTTTGAGGACCCCTGCTTTAAGATCATCACAGAGGACAAGGGGGCACTCTTTACATCTAGAGGAAAAGAGATTTTGTCTCCAAATACGGAAAGGTTTCTTCACATTAAGAGCTGTGAAAATGCGGAATAGACTCCCTCTAGAGGTGGTTCTGGCCAGCTTACTAAATTGCTTTAAAAAAAGACCTGTATTCTTTCCTATTACTGTACATAATATAAGTGGGTACTAATATTTATAGGTAAAGTTGATCCAGGGAATATCCGATTGCCTCTCGGGGGGATCAGAAAGGAATTTTTTCCCCTGCTGTAGCAAATTGGATCATGCTTTGCTTGGGTTCTTCACCTTCCTCTGGATCAATTGCGGGTATAGGATTGTGTATATGGGATTGTATGGATGGGTTTTCATTACTGTTTTTTGTATTTTATTGGTTGAGCCAGATGGACTTGTGTCTTTTTTCAACCTGACTAACTATGTAACTGTGTATTTATTTAAATCCTGTACAAACGCACTGAAGACAAAAATGCTCAATAGTGTTGAACATCTAATAAATACCTTAAGCAAGTCATGTTTTAAACTAAACAATTAGATGGAGAAAGAGAGAAAGAGCTAGAGACAGAGATACGTATCTTTTATTAACTAGACAGCCAATTTGAAGATACAAATCTAGCAAGTAACAAGAACACTGAGATAAATGAATGTGGGCGGGAAGAGTAGGTTCAGATTTTCATTTTTTCCACTGCTGTAAGAAAGAACAAAAAATGTATATTTTTCATTAAGAATATAGGATTGATAAAAGAAATGTTAGGCAGACCTTTAAAGTGGGGTATGTAGCAGAATGCGCAAATGCTGAAATGCAGGTGCAAGCCCTTTTAATTCCATTCCCTCAACTCCCAAGATTCCTGAACATGCCCAAGAAAAACACTTTTTTTGCTTATATTTATCAGTAGCTCAGATGAGGCAGGGGCTTGGCCAGTGATCTGCAAACAGGTGGGAGAACCTTTACGGTCAGAACCAGCATGCGGCAGCCAGAAGGGAGCCTAATAACCCACAACTTCTTCAGAAGACCCAGCTTCTGTGGGAGTCCCCTCAACTGCTACCAGAGTACTCCAGTTCAAATGGGGTGGCCCTTTGGGCCTTGGGTCCTTTCAGCTGTTCGCCTGTGGTACCTGAGCTGCCCTAGACTTCACTGAGAGCGATGCTCCTTATGGTGATAATTGCAGGTTCTGAACTGTTTTACTTAAGATGTGATTCCTAGCTAGACTCACCGTTAAAGAGTCTGAGGCTATGCTATACAGCCACATGTTACCATGACTGAGCCATGAGACATGACTGTGAAGAGTCATAGACATGGCTGTGAAGAGTCCATGTTTGTGCAGCTTTCATGGTCTGTTTTGTACTATTCTGCAGTATACAGTATGTATGCTCTTTGTAATACTAAACCTGTCTTGAATTATTTCTTCTAATTTTACACTTTTCTACTAAACTGCAATTTACAGTTACTCCCTGTCTGACCATACAATGGAAACAATTCCAAGCATATTCCTACCTAGTGCACATTTTAATGCCCCATATTTTGAAACAATAATACCAGATGCTACTGTCATACTAAATTTCAATAGCACCTTTTTAATAACTGGTGCACAGGACTATTGTGCTGAACAATGGCATAGCAACAAAGCAAGTAAAATAAACCACCCTTTAAAACTTTATGTCTAAAAACTATGTCAGTAAGTAACATTGGGTTTACGTTTTCCCCAAAAATTTGGGCTAAAATCAAAAGACTGCAGCAAAATTTCAACATTTTGGCTAAATTGCTGGAGTCAGTGGAAAATAAGAAAACTAAACCACATTTTTTTTTTTTTAGTTTTTACTAAACTAAGGAAGTGTAGAAACTCCTTTCAGATTATTTTTGGTTCCTCTGTCCTGCTGGAGAGATTTCCCTTTACTTTGTGTCCTTGGAACGAAAGGAATGGAGAGGAAATCTCTTCAATATGACTTGATTTTCTCTCGTAGAGAGTTGTCACATGAACAGGTATCCACCACTGGAATATTTTCCCTTCACTTTCTGGCTTGGTGAAAACGGTCACCAGGACAAATAGAGCGAGCGAATCTCCCCAGTGGTGGTACAGGCAGCAATACAATTTGGTAGAGAGTCTAATTCTTCTCTACTCTATCCATAAAATAAAAATGCCTTTGCATATACTTTTTTTAAATGTATTTAAGGGTGTGACCACCTTGGGGTTTACAGAAGCTCCAAATGGATCCTTAGGGTTAAAGAAGCTCCTGTTAATTATCCTGGACCAATTCTTGTACAACTTTGTCCCAAAAAAATGATCCTTCATTAGCATGGTTGTTGTTTTTTTTTCTCTCACAGACAGAAAATACAGACAGTAAAATAAAAATAATCTTTGAAGTAATGGTACATGAATAGTAATCAAATAAGCAAAAAAAGAAACATTTAAATATGAAGAACATTACATGAAAAAAACTAAATTACCCTAAATACACCCCAAATAACACACCTTCTAAATAGAAAAAAAAATACTTTTTCGTGCTAATTTTATCTAAGCAGTTCAATTAACCACTTAAGCCCCGGAGGATTTGGCTGCTAAACGACCAGGGGGTATTTTGCGATTTGGCACTGCGTGACTTTAACGGACAATTGCGCGGTCGTGCGACGCCGTACCTAAACTAATTTGACGTCCTTTTTTTCCCACAAACAGAGCTTTCTTTTGGTGGTATTTGATCACCTGTGCGATTTTTTGATCACGCGCTATAAACAAAAAAAGAGCGTCAATTTTGCAAAAATAACAATATTTTTCAAATTTTTTTATATGAAATTCCCCCCAAAAAAATGTAAAAATCAAAATTTTTTAACATTTTCGGTCAATTAGTTTTATGCTACCTATGTTTGGTAAAAAAATTGCAAAAAGCGTATTTTTATTGGTTTGCACAAAAGTTATCGCGTTTACTAACAAAGGGAAAGATTTTTGTCATTTTTGTTGTTTTTTTTTAACGCGTAATGGCGGCGATCTGCGATTTTTTTTGCGGTACTGCGACATTGCGGCGGACAGATCAGACCCTTGACTGACATTTTTGACACTTTTGGGGTTACCAGTGACATTTCTACAGTAATCAGTGCTATACATATGCACTGTTACTGTAAAAATACACTGGTAGTGAAGGGGTTAACTTTATTTGAGAGGGAGGGGCTGTGTGTGTCCCTAGGGGCGTGATTCTTACTGTGATTGGCTGTGGCTTGAGCTGTAGGGACATTGATCAACGGTTCTACATAGTAGAACCGTGTGATCAGTGTTTTTACACCGAGGAGAATGACAGGTGGCTTGTTTACACAAGCTGCCTGACTTTCTCCCTCTCCCCCGCCGATCGCCGAGTGACAGGCGGACATCGGGTCCGCCGGTCACACGCGCGGGGGGGTCCGTGACCGTGCGGGAGCGCGCCTCCGCGGGCACGCGCTCGCTCCCCAGAGCCTCACAGGCTGGCAACGTAGACCTACGTCGCTCTGCCTGTGAGGGGCTGACTGCCGCAGTAAATATACTGTGAGCAGTCGGCAAGCGGTTAACAACATTGATAATTTATACTTCTATTAGATTTCACTGGTAGTAAAATCAATGCTAAAATCACCTAACAATCAATTTTTAAGAAAATTTCTTGTTGACCCTAGAAACCAATCCACTTTAAACTGGATATTTGTACAGTCCATGGCCTGATATTTGAACAGTCCATGTTTTGGGAATGGACCAAGGATTCTAGCTAGATGCTTAAGCAGAACATTTCCTATTAGAACATTTTTCATACATAAGTCCCAACTAGCTTTCAGCACTAAAAGACATGGCTTTGGTTCTGATTTCAGCATACTTATCATTTGCTATCATTTGTTTAGCAGATAATAGGTGTGTGTATGTGTTATTTGTGTGTATGGCCAATGTTATTAATAACTTTAAGCATTTCAATACCCTGGTCCAACTTTTGCATTGCGCTTTGGAGGAATTTAGCTACACCCGTGATGCAGAAGCTTTCATAAATACATTTACATTTATTTTTTAAGCTCTATTAGAAAACAAATGGGCAACATGTCTTGTTATGTGCTACTCATATTTTCCCTAATCATTCCATTCCATAAATGTTCTCACAAATGTTTACTAAGAGACAGAGGAACTTGGTTTTTAAAATACAATTACATTTAGTTTGCCAAAGCACTGTGTATTATGAACAGCTTTAAAAAAAAAAAAATACTGTTTGCACCTCTTTGCATCCTTTGTGATGTTGGTCTCCTGTATGCCTATGCAATGTGCATCAACATGGCAACTTGTGGTCTCCTTTGGAAGCTTGTGTGACAACAGGGTGACAATGTAAAGGAACAATTAGGAGAAGTACAGAGTGTTGTCACCCTATAAACAAGGACCCTCGTGGCAGGGTCATCAGGTTATACTTTAACGAAGAATGCAAATTTAAGATTATTGAAAATTGCTTTTGAAATTATACAGTATAATAGGTAGAGTGAGATTTTAGTGATTGGATTTATATATACTTTAAGGACGATTTTGTGATGACATCTGAGACTCTGTGCTTCTATTAAGAGAAAGATGGCTTTATAATTTGCATTACTTTGCTTGGTCAAGGTCATTTTAACATTGCATGAAGATCTATGACAAATGGCTATTTTCTTATGCAAACACAGCATAAACAAGATGTCAGGGATCACTGGTCATCACTGTGCTGTATAAAATGAACTGGATGGGAAATATCCCAGGAGTGAACTAGTGTAGTATGTTCCATTGGATTCCCACCTCCCTCACATCATTTTTTTTATCCTCCAGCTTTTCCACGATTAATACGGATAGATGCATCTCATTTGCATAGTAATTAGCACACAATTATAAACTGCAGACACATTAAATGTAATGCTTTTCATGCACTGGTGGGTAACAGCACAGCTTATCTGCATCCTGTACCCCACTAACAATACATTTATTTAAAAATACACAGAATTTAATCAATGAATAAAAACACTGAAGTGTGAATTAGTTCATGGCAATGATGATAAATACCAGTATATACACCTTTTTACCTTGTGTTTAAATACCAACTCAGGGCATTTAGTAATGTTTGAGCAAAATAAAAAAAAAGCAGCTGAGGTTGCAATAGTCACCTTTAATCTGAAGCTGTCCCGCACATTACTTCTTTTACTAAGAATACTTTTTTTTAAAATACTAAGAAATGCAGATCATACAGGCCTCATACCTTGATGAGGCATCACCACAGCAACCTTCATTCACAGTGTATTAATGCTGAGAGTGGTGCTGAGGTCATCACTAGGGATGATCGAACGGTTCGGGTCGACCATCGGTTCGACCCGAACATTGGGTGTTCGAGGTTCGGCCGAATTTAGAACTTTTTGCTGAAAAAGTACGGAATTCGGCAACCAGAACCGACCAAAATGCAATGGGACAGGAAATGGGCTTTAAAAGCCTGTGATTGGACCAGAACCATTAGTAAAAGCCAATTGAGGGGGCAGAAGAATGCAAGGAATGTGATTGGAGTGACTAGGGGGTCCCTAGGCCAATCATTAGTGAATACGCCCCCCAGTATATAAGATAGCCAAATTCCTAGCATTGTAATACAGGGACATGGAAGAGAGTGGAAGCAGTTCTGTTAATTTTACTTTAAAAGTGTCATTTAGCATTTATTAGTGTGAGGAAAGGGATATCTAGTGTAGACACTTTAGTTAGATGCAAAAATTTAGTTTCTGTAGGGAAAGTGTTAAGTGCCAGGGTGACCGTAATGTAGTGTAGGGTGAACTGACACTGACTGCTATGGCAGGGTGACCAAACCCTTCCATATCAGGGTGACCGCTATAGAGAAAAGATAGTTTCTCTTAAGTCACATTCGGTGCACTAAAATGGCTTCTCGCCGGTCAGCCTGCTTTTTGGCTGCAGGCGTTTATAGGGATTTTTTGAGGACATGTTTGGAGTCAGGCATGACATCTGAACATGTGTATAGGGGGTATATATACACACCCATGTATGTATATATACACCTGCACATATATAGGTGTGAAAGGAGCAGAAAACACTACTTGCGCTAATGAAATAATTAACACCAATATAGTTACGCTCCTATCACACCTATATATGTGTATGTGTAAAATACATATATGTGTGTGTGTATATATATATACCCCTATACAGAAGTTCAGATGTTTTGCCTGCCTCCAAAGAACCCAAAAAAATGCCCAAAAAAACGCTAGCGCCAAAAAAAAAAACGCCCAAGTGTGTTGTTGCAGGCATTTTTTGGGGGTTTTTGGAGGCAGGCAAAACATCTGAACTTGTGTATAGTGGTATATATACACACACACTTATATGTATTTTACACTTACACATATATAGGTGTTATAGGAGCGGAGCCATATTAGTGTAAATTATTTCATTAGCGCAAATATATATTTCTGCTACTATCACACCTATATATGTCTAGGTGTATATATACATATAAGTATATAAGTATGTGTGTATATATACCCGTATACACAAGTTCAGATGTTTTGCCTGCCTCAAAAGACCCCAAAAAATTCCCAAAAAAACACCTGCTACTAAACCGGCAAGGTGTGAAAATAGCGAAGCCATATCCCTGTTCTATAAGTGACATAATACAAACGATCTTTTTTTTTTATGGTTCTGGACATGCTACAGAGCTGAAACTTCACAGGTACACTTTTTAGACCCCCCCCCCCCCCAGATACTAAATCCAAAGAATTATTATTTTTTTTTCATTTTTTTTTTTTTCATTTTTTCAATAAATGGCTCTCTATCAAAAATGACAATTTTTAAGAACTTTTTTTTGTGTGATTAATAGTCCCGGGGGTATGACCCAGAACCCTAGGCACTTTTTAGGGGCATTTATTGGGTTTTAGGGCTTCAAAATTGTGTTTTTTGATTACCGAAGTTCGAGTCCCATTGATTTCAATGGGGTTCTGAAATCCGGGCCGAACCTTCGGGAAGTTCGGATGTTCTGGCCGAACCGAACTTTTGAAAAGTTCAATCATCCCTAGTCATCACATCAGCATCGCTTTCTGCTTCAAGGACCAGCCACCACTGGAGAATACCAGGAGAAGAAGAGGACCTGGTATAGTTGTCACCAGCCAGAAGACATTGTCAAAATGTAAGCATTTTTGAAAAAGTATATTGCGGAGCCCCTGAGGGAGGGGGTTACTTGTGGGGGACCATGCAGTTCAAAGTTGGCCTTTAAAGTGTAAGTAAACCTAAAAGTAATAAATTGATATATACAGTATCTCATAAAAGTGAGTACACCCCTCACATTTTTGTAAATATTTTATTATATCTTTTCATGTGACAACACTAAAGAAATGACACTTTGCTACAATGTAATGTAGTGAGTGCACAGCTTGGGTAACAGTGTAAATTTGCTGTCCCTTCAAAATAACTCAACACACAGTCAATAATGTCTAAACTGCTGGCAACAAAAGTGAGTACACCCCTGAGTCAAAATGTCCAAATTGGGCCCAAAGTGTCAATATTTTGTGTGGCCACCATTATTGTCCAACACTGCCCTAAACCTCTCTGGCATGGAGTTCACCAGAGCTTCACAGGTTGCCACTGGAGTCCTCTTCCACTCCTCCATGACAACATCACAGAGCTGGTGGATGTTAGAGACCTTGCGCTCCTCCACCTTCCGTTTGAGTATGCCCCACAGATGCTCAATAGGGTTTAGGTCTGGAGACATGATTGGCCAGTCCCTCACCTTTACCCTCAGCTATTTAAGCAAGGCAGTGGTCGCCTTGGAGGTGTGTTTGGGGTCGTTATCATGTTGGAATACTGCCCTGCGGCCCAGTCTCCGAAGGGAGGGGAACATGCCCTGCTTCAGTATGTCACAGTACTTGTTGGCATTCATGGTTCCCTCAATGAACTGTAGCCCCACATTTCCGGCAGCACTCATGCAGCCCCAAACCATGACACTCTCACCACCATGTTTGAATGTAGGCAAGACACACACGCTTGACACCATCTGAACCAAATAGGTTTATCTTGGTCTCATCAGACCACAGGACATGGTTCCAGTAATCCTTGCCCTTAGTCTGCTTGTCTTCAGCAAACTGTGGGCTTTCTTGTGCATCATCTTTAGAAGAGGCTTCCTTCTGGGACGACAGCCATGCAGATCAATTTGATGCAGTGTGTGGCGTATGGTCTGAGCACTGACAGGCGGACCCCCCCACCACCCCTTCAACCTCTGCAGCAATGCTGACAGCACTCATACGTCTATTTATCAAAGACAACCTCTGGCTATGACGCTGAGCACGTGCACTTAACTTCTTTGGTCGGCCATGGAGAGGCCTGTTCTGAGTGTAACCTGTCCTGTTAAACCACTGTATGGTCTTGGCCACCATGCTGCAGCTCAGTTTCAGGGTCTTGGCAATATTCTTATAGCCTAGGTCATCTTTATGTAGAGCAACAATTCTTTTTTTTGCCATGTGGTGCCATGTTGAACTTTCAGTGACCAGTATGATAGAGTAAGAGCGATAACACCAAATTTAACACACCTGCTCCCCATTCATACCTGAGACCTTGTAACACTAACAAGTCACATGACACCGGGGAGGGAAAATAGCTAATTGGGCCCAATTTGGACATTTTCACTTAGGGATGTACTCACTTTTGTTGCCAGCGGTTTAGACAATAATGGCTGTGTGTTGAGTTATTTTGAGGGATCAGAAAATTGACACTGTTATACAAGCTGTACACTCACTACTTTACATGGTAACAAAGTGTCACTTCTTCAGTGTTGTCACATGAAAAGATATAATAAAAAAGTGAGGGATGTACTCACTTTTGTGAGATACTGTATATGTACATATTTTTTTCAGAAGCCTGCTACTCTTAATAGCTTCACTTTTCTTTACTATTTTAAAATTAGTTAATTGTTTAATCTGGCACTTCATTTTTCAGGGTGGAACTACCCACAGCCTTAAAAGCAACTGTGACATTGTCATCCTAACCTGTGTGTTCTCTGTGTATGCCTACTGGACTTTTTAGCTAGTAGGAAGAGAAGGGAGTTAAATTTAGTAAAGTCACAGAGAATGACATGTGTTTCCTATCCACAACTCACGTCAAATCATAGAGAGGCACTGAAAAAACAGTCATGGACCTTGTACCAAAAGCAAAACATTTTGTTATTTATGGACACCTCTTCTGTGGGTATTTGATTGGTCTTTTCAATCATGGGTTAACATCTGTTTTAACTGAGTTGTTGGGCATGTGTGTTTATATTACAAGTAAAACAGCAAAGTATAATAAACATCAACATTTTCAGTTTTATAACTAAAAAAATATATTTTAAAGCCTTTTTATCTTACCAATTTATTATGGTAAGTACTAAAATAATCCATGTTTTAATATTATTAAAATTTTGTTTTTGAAACAGTAGTAAAGTAGATGTCCTACTGGGCTTCTATTATTGGAGATATTATTGGAGAAAGATTCCATCTTTCATAGATCAGATGTGGCAGTCTCACAGTTTGTAGTAGGTAGACTCACTTCCGCTACACCATTTACATAGTTAGTCAGGTTGAAAAAAGTCTATCTGGCTCAACCAATAAAAAAAAAAAAACAGTAATGAAAACCTTACCATACAATCCCATATACACAATCCTATACCCGCAGTTGATCCAGAGGAAGGCGAAAAAAAAACCCAGCAAAGCATGATCCAATTTGCTACAGCAGGGGAAAAAAAATTCCTTCCGGATGCCCCAAGAGGCAATGTCACATAAGACAGGGAATAGCCAATTGTGCATGCAAAAAAATAAAATTAATAGGCACACTTCTGACATTTGTAAATACAATTCCCCCCATACAGTCTTATTTTGAGGAGTTAAGACTTACTACGTCAGAAGTGCCCCAATTTTCTTTTTCTCTTTTTATTCATGTAAAGGTTTGTTTTAATCAGGTACATATAAAGCATTCACATAGTTCATATATACAATCTGCAGCCAACAGATATGGGCTCTAAAAAAAGCAGATTTAAATAACACAAAGATCAGATGACGAATAAATGATTCAAGAAAGAACATATTGGACTTAATTTACTAAAAGGAAATGCACAAGAGCAGGGGGGATTTACTGAGGATAACTGGCATGCTTCTCCTTTGGGTTCATATTAATGAGCAGACCTTCACATACCCAGCAAACATGAACAATAATTGATATGCCAAAGCTTATATTGTGGTCCAAATTTCAGGGGTGCACTGAACATCAAAATATGCCTTATATGTTGCAATAAAATTACTTTGTTGCTTTCAGCCATGAGCAGAATCTTCACAACCGAGTGTGTAGGGGCTCACTCCAACTCCTACGTTCCACCATGACCAAACAATGCTAAGAATGCAGGCACACTTTATTTTCCAGCATGTATAAAGCTTTGCCTTTATGAGACTTGTGTGTAAGATGTATCCTTATCATGAGCTATGGTTCCATCTGATAACCCTATATTATTGCTGTGTCCTGTAGGGGTCTGCAGAACATAGCGGGGGATGCAGGCATATGACATACCTTGCATGATGTTAAAGACGATGAAAAGGCTTTGGGGGAGTATTATGATCTCTGCCAAAAGTAATAAAGGCATGTAATCATTACACTCACGTTGTACTCCCCCTGCATGTACTTTACATATATATAGATCTGATGCCAGCTCTGCTTAAGATTCTGTCTTAATAAACAAAAAAATATAATTTCACAAGCACCACTGATTGCTTCACTCACAAAAGGCGCATTTGCCAAAAGATCAATTTTAGAAAGACCATATGCTTTGCTCTCAGAGCACATAAGGCAGCTTAAAGTGGCTCTAAAAGCATAAAGAATGAAAATCAACCTAAAGCATTCCATGATCAGCCCCACCAGCCACCCCTAAATACTTACCTGAATCGTATCTTGATCTAGCGCTGTGCCTGGGAGTGGGAGCACTGCTCTCTCCCCTCACAGACTTAGAGACAGCAGTGGTAGCCATTGGCTCCAGCTGTTGTCAATCGAATCCTCTTTGCAGAGAGCGAGGGGCAGGGTTAGTGGTTGAGCCACGTTGTGAGTGTCAATGGACACACATAGCCCGGCTCTGGAGCACGATCGCAACTCTGCTCCCATAGCAAGCACTTGCTTTGGGGCAGACACAGAAGAGCAGGAGCAGATAGTGCTGGCTTGGGACACCAGAAGAGGAAGTTTGGGGCCGTTCTGTGAAATATCATTGCACAGAGCAGGTCAGTATTAAGTGTTTATTATTTTGTTTAAGAAATTAAGAAAAAAATATAGCTTTACAACCACTTTTTTTTTTTTTTTTCAAATTCTTTATTGAAATATTTAAGGGCAACAAAAACAAATGCCACATATAGCAACATTAGAAAGTGTAGCATGACAGAAACAAAACTGACTGTAGATCAGTGAGAAAAGCATTATCCAGCAAAAAAAAAAAAAAAACTTAAACCAGCAACATATCAATAGCAGAGACAGTACAACCACTTTTCTACTTTAGCAATTATTGAATTCTTCACAAATATATTAAAATCTGCATTTTTTTTGCTAGAAAATTAGTTTAAACGCACAACATTTCTATATTTTCTGAAAGCAAAGGCCCTTGGAAATTTAATGAACACAAATGCAATATAATACCCAATTTTTAGTAAATATAAAAGATAATGTTGCTTTGAGTAAATAGATTTCAAACATGTCAAGCTTTAAAATTGTGCAAACATGTCAAACAGCAAAAAACAAAAGGTTAACTATGACTGTTTGTGCCCTGTGTGTGTGTGTGTGTGTGTGTGTCTTTGAATTTGGGTGTGTGCTTGGGGCAATGGGGGTGCTTTTAACTTTCTATTTTTATTTAGGTAATATTTTTAAAAAGGAAAAATTCCAGTAGTGCAAAAACATAAATCCCAGTAATGCAAAATCATAATTCTTCAATCAATGTGTTTCCCAGTGAAAAACACAGTCCATGCTTGCTCCTGATGAAGCCATTCTTGATGAAACATGTAAGACAAGAGCACACTTTCATTGAAGAAAATGGATTTTACAATACTGGAATTTATGTGTTTTTTCACTTGGGACTATTTATACTTTTGGACATTATTTAAATATTTTTCAACAACTTATTTGTGTGCAACATATGCGCTGTTGTGGGCAACATATGAGTTGTTTTTGGATAAATGATTGTTGTCACTTTTATATACGCATAATTCGCACATTTCTGATGGAGATTTTTATTTCAATGCTTTATATGACATTAATTTGGATCTGCAACATTTACCCAAGAGATGCACATGGTGGTCAGGTTGGAAAATGGAGTTCTGCCCAAACCAGAATCCAGAATCGTTTATGCGTACCCCAGCCATTGTCTGGCTGAGTTCTATTCAGATGATCTCACAGGCATGAAGTCCAGTGTTGAATGGATAACTGAATCAACCTGGGTTACAGAACATACTGTATATCAGGAGATAGGATTTCTTTGATGACCAAGTCCCACTGAACCAAGAGGATTCCTAGGACTCTCCAGCCCAAAAGGCTGGCATTCATCGTGAGTGCCTTTCAAACCATCAACAGCAAACTAAAACACAAAACCTTCTGTGAAAATGTGCAGTGCATGGCTAGCCCAAGTTCAGCCAGTAGAAGTGTGATAAGTCTATAAAATTCAAATATCTGACCTTTCTGTGAACCTGCTCTGCTTATTTTAGAGATTAGAAATCTGCAAGGCTGCCAAGTCATTGCCAAAAGTGAGAGCAGGGGGAGTTGATGCTGAAAACCAAGGTAAAAGTGTTTTTACTGTGAATTATGAAAATTAATTGCTCCACAGTGACTGCAGCTATAGAGGTCACCAAAAGCTTGTTTTAAAGCTAAATTTCTGCTTATTAGGAATATGTAAACAATTAAATGCCCATAGCCTGTCTATGGTTATAGTTTAAGCACTTGAGGATGTTACACATAGGATATACATCCTAAAATATGTCAACAAAGTTTCTAGGATGTATCTCTTATGTTCAGCTCCTCTCCCCTGCCCCCACTTCCCCTGCTGCTATTACTGACCTTTTCTGACTGTCAAAATGACAGCCTGGAATTGAAGTGTATTACATTACAGGAGCTGTCACTCTTGAGTAAAGTTGCACTTGCATATAGTCTGTAATACAGATAGTCATAATACAGTGTAACAATGTATTGTTACATTGTATTCACTATTTCCTCCGTATGTAGATTAAGGGTGTCACCTTTAGCCTGCATTTGACCTTAGTTGAAAAATAAACTTCATACGTTTTAATACATAAATAAATAAATAAATGAATAAATAAAATGTATTCCTATTTAATTCTTACTTACCCCTAATCAGCCCTAACCTCCTTCCTCTCCTTCTTCTCATGGATATTGTTTTTTTGCTGATTATTATTTTTTTTTCAATTGCTATATTTTACCACTTATATTTAATCTTGTATCATTTTTATTAGCTTTGCTTGTTACAACACAGCACTACATGACTTCGCATGTGATAACATTTGTATAATACTCAATGTACACCTGTGCTCAAATGTTATTATTTAGCTAAGTTAATAGTCTTGCTGAAATAAACAAATTAAAAGTGATAGAAATACTATAATAATTACCTTTGAGCAAAATTCTGTTCTACGTGTCTTTTAAAGCTGGCCAGATGTGTAAAAGCCAAGGCCCTTGGTCACATGATCCCTGCTGTATTGAAATCTCCTCAACTGGTGTACAGACAACAATAAAACTAGACAAAAGTTCTAACCCTTCCCCACTCTGTCACAAAGAATGCTTTAATTGTTGGCTAGGTCCTTGTTGGAGACATTCTTTTCACTTTCTATTCCATCCTGGAGATCCTGGATAGACAGAAATCTCTTAATCTGGGACATAACAATTCCAAAAAGAAGCATTTTAGCTAAAGATCCACTTTCAGGTCTAACTGTTGATTGGGTGATAAAACATATCTAAATATATTTTTACACAATCCCAGCAAACATAGGTTCATACCAAATGCCATGAAAATTTCCTTTTTAAATAAAAATTATGTGAAATGAGCACACATTATTTGGACTAAAGTTATGCAGAAACGTCACACAATGTCAAATTTACCACATAACGACCGCCCACCGCAGATATACTGTGGCAGGCAGCCGCTGCTGGGCAAAGTGACATATCGGTACGTCACTTGCCCACGAGCCTCTAGGGGGCGATCGCGCGCCTCCAGAGGCGCGCTCCCGCCCTCTGCTCGTTCCCTGACATCCCCACACGAGTGACCGGCGGCTCCGATGTCCGCCGGTCACTCGCGATCTCCCGCAGGAGAGGGAGAAAGGCAGACGGCTGATGTAAACACAGCCGTCTGTCATTCTCCCTGATGTAACTGCAGAGACTGTACGATCCTGCTATGTAGGATTGTATGTCTCTGTGGTTACATCACAAGCCACGCCCCCCCACAGTTATAATCACGCCCCTAGGAAAACATTTAACCCACTGATCACCAATAAAGTTAACCCCTTCCCTGCCAGTGTCATTTTTACAGTAACAGTGCACATGTATTGCACTGATTACTGTAGTAATGTCACTGGTACCCACAAAAGTGTCAAAAATGTCAGTCAAGGGTCCGATCTGTCCGCCGTAATGTCGCAGTCCTGCAAAAAAAAAAAACGCAGATCACCGCCATTACTAGTTTAAAAAAAAAACAATAAAAATGACATAAATCTTTCCCGTAGTTAGTAAACGCAATAACTTTTGCGCAAACCAATAAAAATACGCTTATTGCGATTTTTTTTTAACCAAAAATATGTAACAGAAAACAAATTGGCCTAAAATGTTAAAAAAATTTGATTTTTACATTTTTTTTTTTTGGGGGGGGGGGGGGGATTTCATATAAAAAAATGTGAAAAATATTGTTATTTTTTCAAAATTGTCGCTATATATATATATTGTTTATAGCGCAAAAAGTAAAAGTCGCACAGGTGATCAAATACCACCAAAAGAAAGCTCTGTTTGTGGGAAAAAAAGGACATCAATTTAATTTTGGTACAGCATCACACGACCGCGCAATTGTCCGTTACAGTCACGCAGTGCCGAATTGCAAAATAGGCCCTGGTCTTTGAGCAGCCAAATCCTCCGGGGCTTAAGTGGTTAAGAGAACTACAAAACATAGTAG
Organism: Pelophylax lessonae; assembly: GCF_965119305.1. NCBI lineage: Eukaryota > Metazoa > Chordata > Amphibia > Anura > Ranidae > Pelophylax > Pelophylax lessonae. The sequence goes on from NC_138768.1 coordinate 452,783,014, forward strand.
AATTATATGAATAAAAATATGAATGAAAAAAGGGCCATTGGGTTCCACTTATTACTCCTTTTGAAAGGTTGCTAACACAAAAGATGTGTTTAACGATTATTACACTACATGATCAAACAGTTGTGGACAACTGGCCATCACACTTATATGAGCTTGTTGGATATCATATTCTAAATCCATGGACATTAATATGGAGTTCACATTTTGCTGTTCTAACAGCCTCCACTTTTTTGGGTTTTAGTTTTCAGTCTTCCCACAAAACTCTGGAGCGTGTCTCTAGGAATTTGTGCCAATTCAGATAAAAGAGCTCTGTGAGGTCAGGTATTGCTGCTGGACGAGAAGACCGGCTTTTCATTCTGTGTTCCACTTTATCCCAAAGATGTTCACTAGGGTTGAGGTCAGGGTTCTGCGCAAGCAACTCGAGTTACATGACACTTGTCAAACCATTTCTTTATGGACTTAGCTTTGTGCACAGGGGTACCTCCATGCTAGAACAGAAAAGGGCATTCCTCAAACAAAAGGTGTACAGTTGTCTAAAATATCTCTGTACGGTATTCTGTATCCTTAACATACTTAGCACTGTGTTGTAGCATTTACAGTGGTGGTCAATTGAAGGTTTCCAGTAATGGAATTTAGAGAAATATTATAATATACAGTCTAGTATACACTAAAAAAGGACAGTTGCCTCAATATAACTTGGCAAGTAGCCTCTGTTTCTGAACAGGCTCTTTTATTGCCAAAATATTAAAAAAAAAAAGCATGGCACAACATATTCAAGCAGGCAGCTTTTATATACCAAAGTGTATATATATATATATATATATATATATTTCTATATATATATATATATATATATATATATATACATATAGTTATATGAAGATGCGCGTTTTAAATGACCATACATCGGGTTTTAGTAGCTGATATCAATTCTACACACTTTTTACACTTTTTAAATTAACTAGTTTGTATATCATGAAGGTAGTTTGTCTTCTCTGTTTACTTCAAATCCTCAGTCAGATTGGGAAGAAGCTAATAAAGAAAGTACACATGTTAATTTGATTGCATTTTAGAAATTAATGCTGACTTCCAGCAATGCATTAAAGAAGACCTTACATGAAAACGCAAGCTCCTTTTATCTTGCAGATCTCATCCCCCCTCCCAGGTAAAAATGCAGCTATTAAAAAAAATCAAAAAGTAGAAAAAAGAAAAAAAAGCTGAGGTGTAAGGTAAATCTATTTTTCTTTTTATTCCTGTTTGAGTTTTATTTTTCCATTTAACACTGAAATTTTGCATAGGGTCAGGAGTGTCTATAAGAAAAGCCTTGGTTTTTAACAAAAAGTGCACTTTAATAGTCAAATTAGTGTCATTACATTTTATTCAGAACCTGATGTATAAAGCTAAATATCTGAGCAAATTACAAAAACAGCTAAATGATAAAATACGTAACTCAGTGTCTCACCCTCCCTGCTCTGCATGGTTCCATACCAACAGTTTCAATTACAAACAAACAGCTACATTTTGAAATTAATGGCAGCAATCACTTCTCAAAAAAGTTGGGACAGGGCCATATTTACCACTGGGCGACATCCCATTTTCTTTTAACAGCACTGTAAATATCTAGGAACTGAGGAGACCAGTTGCAGGAACTGAGGAGAGACCAGTTGCTGGAACCTCTAAAACCTGGATATATCTTTCAGCATTGATAGCGCCTTTCAAGATGGGCAAGCTTCCCATTCTATACACGCTAATGCATCCCCATACCATCAGAGATGCAGGCTTGGATATGCTGCTGGAGGACCTGGTGCTCAAGGTTGGTAAAAAGAATGTCAAAATTTGATTCATCTGACCACAGAACAGTTTTCCAACCTGCAAAAGGGCTTTTTTAAATGAGCTTTGGCCTAGAAAAGATGGCGAAATTTGTGGATCATTTCCAGATATGACTTCTTTTTGAATGATAGAGCTTTACCTTGCATTTTTGAATGGCAAGGCCAACTGTGTTCACAGACAATGATCTTTGGAACGATTTCTGAGCACATGCAGTGATGTCCATCACAGAATCATGCCTATTTTAAATGCAGTGCTGTCTGAGGGCCCGAATATCACCGGCATCCAATATTTCAGCCTTGTCCCTTGAGCACACCGATTTCTTAGGATTCTCTGAATCTTTTGATGATATCAGGTGCTGTAGATGATGAAATATAGAAAATCTTTGCAATTTTACATTGAGGAACATTATTCTGAAATTGCTTAACAATTTTTAGACGCAGCTTTTCACAGATTGATGAACATAGTTACATAGGAGACTGGATAGAAGGTATGGACTTTAGACACATAAATAAAAAGTATCAAAATTTATTAATACATAATAATAACATACAATATAAAAAAAAGCATGAAAAACATCAAAAATTGGCATAGATGTGATAAAACAAACATAAAACCTAAATAGCAATGCCGATCAAATGGCCGGATCCCCTAAAGGGATAATGATAGGGTTATCAAAAGCCCATCAGGGGATGTCAGCTTGGCCGCAGTGCAATGTGGTGATGATTAGAGTGTCAGCTCAACATGTTTCGCAAAACCGCTTCTTCAGGAGCATAACTCAACACTGGACAGTATAGGATTAATACGTAAAGATGGTCGGATAATGCAGTGTGGATCCTGCCAATAATGTAGTATAGTCAAAAAGGCTAGTAGGTTAGTATATGCTTATGAGTTTAAAAATGTCATGGGGTCCCAAAAAGAGGGAAACAATCCCATAGATGTTTGAGGGTGTCAAGGATATTTGTTGTTTGCTGAAAACCTCGTAGTGATAGTTATCACCCCAAAACATCTGTAGTACTGATCGTGATTTTCCCAAAATAAGAACTTAGTATGGAATGATATTAGATCCATAAAACCAAACTATGAATCTGCTCATAGATCCACAGTGCATCCGCCATTGAAATTATAGACCACCGACATGCCGAGCATAGTTACATAGTCTGTTTAAAAAAAGACACAAGTCCATCCAATTCAACCAATAGAAGGAAACAAAAAATGTATACAATCCTATATATACAATCCTATACCCACAGTTTATCCATAGGAAGGCAAACAACCCTAATAAAGCATGATCCAATTTGCTCCACCAGGGGAAAAGTTTCCTTCCTAAATCCCCAAGAGGCAATCAGATGTTCCCTGGATCAACTTTACCTACGCATATTAGTATACAGTTATTGTTATGTGTATCTAGGAAAGAATCCATGCCTTTCTGAAAACAATCTACTGAGCTGGCCAGAACCACCTCCTGAGGGAGTCTATTCCACAGCTCTTACTGTGAAGAAGCCTTTCTGTATTTGGAGGTGAAATCTCTTTTCCTCCAGACGTAAAGAGTTTCCCCTTGTCCTATGTGATGACCCAACACCAAGTTCACTATATGGACCACATTTGTATTCATACATGTTGATCATATTCCTCCTTAATCTCCTCTTTTCAAGAGAGAATAAATTCAGTTTAGCTAATCGTTCCTCATAGCTGAGCTCCTCCATGCCTCTTATCAGTTTGGTTGCCCTTCTCTTCACTTTCTCCAGTTCCCCAATATCCTTTTTATGAACTGGAGCCCAAAGCTGAAATGCATATTCCAGATATGGTTTTACTAATGATTTGTACAGGGGCAAAATTAAATCTCTCTCTCTCTCTCTCTCTCTGCAGTCCATACCTCCCTCAAGAGAAGGAAATGATTTTGCTCCCTTTGGAAAATGCAGCTTGGCATTACATGCCATTGTTAAGCCTTTGATCTGCCAGAACACCCAGATCCTTCTCCACCATTGACTCCCCCCAGCTTTTCTTCCCCTAGTATGTATGATGCATGCACATTCTTAGCCCCCAAGTGCATAACTTTACATGTATCAACATTAAACTTTATTTGCCACATAGTTGCCCAATTAAACAGTGCATTGAAGTCAGCTTGTCAGTTGGAGACTTCCTGTAAGGACGTTATTCCACTGCATACCTTGGTGTAATCTGCATAGACTGAAATGGTACTTTTAATCCCAGACCCTATATCATTTATAAATATATTAAAATCAGGGGTTTCAACACTGAACCTTGGGGGAAAACCACTAATAACCCTAGACCAGTGATGGCGAACCTTGGCACCCCAGATGTTTTGGAACTACATTTCCCATGATGCACAAATACACTGCAGAGTGCATTAGCATCATGGGAAATATAGTTCCAAAACATCTGGGGTGCCAAGGTTCGCCATCACTGCCTTAGACCATTTAGTACGAATCATTTATTGGTTGAACTAGATGGGCTTGTGTAATTTTTCAGCCAGATTGACTATGTAACTATGTAACCACTACTCTCTGAATTCGATCTTAGCCAGTTTTCTAACCATTTACAAACTGATTTATCCAAGCCTGTAGACTTTACCGTACACATTAGCCATGTGAACCTCTGCCCATCTTTACTTTTGAGACACTCTGACTCCCTAAGATGTTCTCTTTATACCTAATCATGTTACTAACCTGTTGCCAATTAACCTACTTGATTGCAAAATGTTCTTCCCTGTTTGTAGCACTTATGCCAGCTTTTTGTTGCCCTGCCCCAACTTTTTTGAGACTTGTTGCTGACATCAATTTCAAAATGACCTTATGTTTTCTTTAAATGGTAAATTTTCTCAATTTAAACATTTCATATGTTTTCTGTTTTCTATTGTGAATAAAATATGGGCTTATGAGATTCACAAATCATTGCATTCTGGTTTTATGTAGATTTTACAAAGTTTCCCAATTTTTTTTTTGTATTTAGCTTTTTAAAAACACAAACAGTAATAAAAAATGTACATGGGAGCATGCACTCAACAACTTTACAACCTCAGAGTAGCTATGTATAAATATTTACTACTAAGCATAAGCAGAGGGGAGTTTTCACATGAGTATATGAATGTATAAACATGCCTCTTTGATCAGACATACATTAAGATGGTTCATGTATGACTGTCAGATGCACCACAGGTTATTTAACAATTTGCCAGTTCTACATTTAAAGAAAGCCCCCAAAGGGTAAAAGATTAAAACAGTCCATTCTTATCAGTGATTTGCAGTAATAATTCTGGGCAAGAGGGATTATCTATAAAAGGTGCAAGCTTTATGCTAGCACAGAAAATGTGTATAAGCTTCAAAGATCTAATCCCAGGAAAGGGAAATGTAAAAAAATACTTATTCTAGTTGACTTGTTTTCAAAAGTCGGGAGGGGTTTCTGGATCTTGAGTAAAACCTATGACTGCTTGTTTTGGAAAAACTTTAATAAACTGATAGAACAGTATAAAAAATACACCATATTACCATAAAAGCTGAACTAAATTGCCTGGAGCACTTGCTAAAGTGTGCAAGTATGTATAGTATATTTCACTTTATAGCAAACATACCTCCTAGTTTGGTCTTCTCCAGTGATGACAGGTCCATGTTCCCCTTTGTCACCCTGCTACTGCCAAAGACTACCAAATATCACTGGAATTACATCTGAAAACTAGATCAATCTAACGGCTCCAATACTACCTGGTGTTGTTTCAGTTTGCATGATCCCTACCACCTCCATCACATTCTAATTGGACTATGATAGGCTGCCTCACTGGCCAATAGGAATATGTTGGGTGTGGGAGGAGGTTAGCTAACTTTTTGCATCAAAAAATTCTAGCATTCAGGCATAATGTTGAGCACCTAAAAGCAGAACTACACTGCATCTGAGCAACACAAACCAAAATGCAATATAAAGCGGAACTAAACCCAAAGATTTAACAGTTTAAAAAAAACAATTACGTTTCGGCACGTGCCAGGAATCTAACTGTCACATTGGATGTGCTCTCAACCAGACTGCAGAGCTTTCCTGAGCTCTGAGGAAGGGAGCGTGTCTCCCGAAACGTATCAGCGGTCCAATTACAGGGATGATCACTTCCACATGTGGTGGACTCATTCAATGCGATTTTTGCTCTTCCTTTCTGTGAGTATGTTTTTGTCATTTTAATAAAACGTTTTAATGGTGGTCCAAGGGTAATGTATTAGGTGTTTGTGCCTCCTTTTTTCTTTTCTATGTACCTTTCAGTAACATTACATGCATGAAGAAATTCCCGACAGGTCACAACATATGGCAATAGTATCATTTTTCAAAAAAGCTCTACCTTTTTGTCGTTAAAATAAGCTTTTGAGTTCCAGTCTAGTGACAGCCTAGGCTAAGATTATATCATCAATGTGCTGAAGGTTGGAGGAAGCATGTCCTTAGTCTCCTCACTCCTCCATTGATCAGCTACAGCAACGTCTGTACCAAAGAAAAAGTATATAGCATGTAGGTTGCGCTCCTTTTATTCATCTCAAATATTTATTTTCAGCTTTTACTGGGTAAATATATATATTGTTTACTATTTTGAAGTAATCTGAAGTGTAAGTTAAAGCATCTGTGTAAAGTACAATTTGCTCTGGTAATAACCTCTAACCATAAGTCTATGTAGGGCCAAACATTTTCTGAAAGAGTAGTGAGGTTCTGTTTAGCCTATGGGGAGATTCTCTCTCTCTCACTGTTTGTCTTGGACTGGTGACCAATTTCGCTGAGACTAAAAATGAAGGAGAGTCCAAAATGTTGGGTTATCACCAAAACAGAAATGAGAGGAAATCTAATTTCCTTCCTTTGTCTTATGACAACTGTCTTCCTTTTGTGTCTACAGAACAAGAAGTGCAGGGAGACCTCTCAAATCAGACACAGATGGCAAAAACAAAACAAAAATAAAATTAATTATGCAGGGGCTTTAAAGCTGAACCCTTTAAAAATACACTTGCTGTGGACCACAATTACCCCCCCCCCCCCTGCAAATGTTTTTTTTTTTATTATTATTATTTTTTCTAATTTTTTCATATAGGAAAACATACAATGGGGTTTCAAAGGTACCAAAAACCAGAAACATACAATAACGTTACCGGCACAGCCAGATACTGAAGAAAACAGAAAAACAACAAAGACAGCCTTTAACATTCCCAACCCCCTCCCCCCTCCCCTAGAGCATAACCTGTGCAAGGATATAAAGACATGTACATTTAAGATACAGCCTAGGAAAATTTCAGCATGACAATGCCATCTTTAGAGGAGCCCCAAAGCAATGTTAAGATACTGAAATCATCGGCCACAACAGTCAGATATCATCTCTGTTCCTCAGTAGAAGGAATCAACTCGACTTATGATTAACTATGATGGCCTCAAGTGAGTGTAGATGAGTCAGACGTCCAACCTTGCCATAACTTCTGACATTTTTTGGGACAGCCTCTATTTTGGTATGTGGCTTTATAAAATGGCATTGCCTTATTAATTAGGGTCTTCCAATATGTCAATGAGGGTACCTTGGCTTTCCTCCAATATTAAAGAATCGCTTTACGTGCGTAAAACAGAGTGATAGATAGCAAATTTATCTGCGCCCTCAGGGGTGCCAGTTCCTCCACCAGACCAAATAAACACACAGTAATAGTCAAGGGTACGCTAAGAGCTGTAATATCCTCAAGAGCCTGGACCACCGCCTGCCAGAAGAGCTGTATGACAGGGCATTGCCAAAATATATGCTCAAAGTCTGCTGGGGAATGCTAGCAACTCCAACAGTCCACCGAATCAGAAGCATAAATCCTGGAAAGTCTGGCCAGGGTGTAAAAAATCAGATGAGAAAGTCCCTGGAAGACACCAAATATTTAACCACTTTACAACCGGAGGATTTTGCTGTTTTCCGTCCAGACCACTTTTTGTGCTTCGGCACTGTGCGACTTTAACTGACAATTGTGCGGTCATGCAATGTGGTACCCAAACGAAATTTACGTCCTTTTTTTCCCACAAACAGAGCTTTCTTTTGGTGGTATTTGATCACCTCTGCGCTTTTTATTTTTTGCGATATTAATAAAAAAAGAGCGAAAATTTTGCAAAAAAATGAAATTTTCAACTTTGTCTTTTAAAAAATATCCAATATACTCAATTTATGTCATTTTTTTTGGCCAAAATATATTTAGCTACATGTCTTTGACAAAAAAAAATTCAATGAGCGTATTTTTATTGGTTTGCGCAAAAGTTATAGCGTCTACAAACTATGGTGTAAATACTGAAATTTTACGCAGCTTTAATTTCTGACTGCCTATCTCAATTCATGAAGTGCTAAAATGGCAGGGCAGTACAAGACCCCCCCAAATTACCACTTTTTGGAAAGTAGACATCCTAAGGAATGTTCTGAGACGCATGTTGAGCTCATTGAATATTTAATTTTTTTGTCACAGGTGTTTGAAAAATGAATAAAAAAAAAATTTTTTTTTTTTAACACAAAGTTGTCACTAAAAGATAAATTTCTCACACATGCCATGGGTATATGTGTAATTACACCCCAAAATATATTCTGCTGCTTCTCCTGAGTACAGGGATACCACATATGTGAGACTTTTTGGGAGCCTAGCTGTGTACGGGACCCCGAAAATCAATCTCCATCTTTAGGTTTTCTAATGGCGTAAATTGCTGATTTTACTCCTCACTACCCATCACAGTTTCGGAGGCCCTGAAATTTCAAGATAGCACAAAACCCCCCAAATGACCCCATTTTGCAAAGTAGACACTCCAAGCTATTAGATGAGAGGCATGATGAGTCCATGGAATATGTTATATTTTGCCACAAGTTTCAGGAAAATTATTATTTTTTTTTTTTTTTTTACACAAAGTTGTCAGTAAATGATATAATGCTCACACAAGCCATGGGTATATGTGAAATGACACCCCAAAATACATTCTGCTGCTTCTCCTGAGTACAAGGATACCCCATGTGTGAGACTTTTTTGCAGTCTAGCCGCGTACAGGACCCGGAAAACCACTCCCCACCTTCAGGCTTTCTAAGGGCGTAAATTGTTGATCTCACTCCTTACTACCCATCACAGTTTCGGAGGCCCTGAAATTTCAAGATAGCACAAAACCCCCCAAATGACCCCATTTTGCAAAGTAGACACCCCAAGCTATTTGCTGAGAGGCATGGTGAGTCCATGGAATATTTTATATTTTGCCACAAGTTTTGGGAAAATTACAATTTATTTATTTTTTTTTTTAACACAAAGTTGTCACTAAAAGATAAATTTCTCACACATGACATGGGTATATGTGGAATGACACCCCAAAATACATTCTGCCGCTTCTCCTCAGTATGGGGATACCCCATGTGTGAGACTTTTTGGGAGCCTAGCTGTGTACGGGACCCCGAAAATGAATCTCCATCTTTAGGTTTTCTAATGGCGTAAATTGTTGATTTCACTCCTGACTACCCATCACAGTTTCGGAGGCCCTGAAATTTCAACATAGCACAAAACCCCCCCAAATGACCCCATTTTGCAAAGTAGACACCCCAAGCTATTTGCTGAGAGGCATGGTGAGTCCATGGAATATTTTATATTTTGCCACAAGTTCCGGGAAATATATTATTATTATTTTATTTTTTTTTTTTTTACACAAAGTTGTCACTAAATGATATATTGCTCACACATGCCATGGGTATATGTGAAATGACACCCCAAAATACATTCTGCTGCTTCTCCTGAGTATAGGGATACCACATGTGTGAGACTTTTTTGCAGTCTAGCCGAGTACAGGTCCTCGAAAGCCAACCCCCACTTTCAGGCTTTCCAAGGGCGTAAATTGTTGATTTCACTCCTGACTACCTATCACAGTTTCGGAAGCCATGAAATGCCAAGACAGCACAACCCCCCCTCCAAATGACCCCTTTTCGGAAAGTAGACACCCTAAGCTATTTGCAGAGAGGCATGTTGGGTGTTTTGCAGATCTCACTTTTTGTCACAAAGTTTTGGAAATTGAAAAAAGAGGAAAAAAAATGCATTTTCCTGTTTTTTCTTCATTTTCCAAAAAAAATGAGAGATGCAAAATACTCACCATGCCTCTCAGCAAATAGATTAGAGTGTCTACTTTGCAAAATGGGGTCATTTTGGGGGGTTTTGTGCCATCTTGGCGTTTCATGGCCTTCAAAAGTGTGATAGGTAGTAAGGAGTGAGATCAACAATTTACGCCCTTAGAAAGCCTGAAGGTGGGGAGTGGTTTTCCGGGTCCTGTACGCGGCTAGACTGCAAAAAAGTCTCACACATGGGGTATCCTTGTACTCAGGAGAAGCAGCAGAATGTATTTTGGGGTGTCATTTCACATATACCCATGGCATGTGTGAGCATTATATCATTTACTGACAACTTTGTGTAAAAAAAAAAAAAAAAAATAATAATTTTCCTGAAACTTGTGGCAAAATATAAAATATTCCATGGACTCATCATTCCTCTCATCTAATAGCTTGGAGTGTCTACTTTGCAAAATGGGGTCATTTGGGGGGGTTTTGTGCCATTTTGGCATTTCATGGCCTTCAAAAGTGTGATAGGTAGTAAGGAGTGAGATCAACAATTTACGCCCTTAGAAAGCCTGAAGGTGGGGAGTGGTTTTCCGGGTCCTGTACGCGGCTAGACTGCAAAAAAGTCTCACACATGGGGTATCCTTGTACTCAGGAGAAGCAGCAGAATGTATTTTGGGGTGTCATTTCACATATACCCATGGCTTGTGTGAGCATTATATCATTTACTGACAACTTTGTGTAAAAAAAAAAAAATAATAATAATTTTCCTGAAACTTGTGGCAAAATATAACATATTCCATGGACTCATCATGCCTCTCATCTAATAGCTTGGAGTGTCTACTTTGCAAAATGGGGTCATTTGGGGGGGTTTTGTGCCATTTTGGCATTTCATGGCCTTCAAAAGTGTGATAGGTAGTAAGGAGTAAGATCAACAATTTACGCCCTTAGAAAGCCAGAAGGTGCGGATTGGTTTTCCGGGTCCTGTATGCGGCTAGACTGACAAAAAGTCTCACACATGGGGTATCCCTGTACTCCGGAGAAGCAGCAGAATGTATTTTGGGGTGTCATTTCACATATACCCATGGCATGCGTGAGCAATATATTATTTAGTGACAACTTTGTGTAAAAAAACAAAAAAAAAAAAACAAATTGTCATTTTCCTGAAACTTAGGGCAAAATATAAAATACTCCATGGACTCAATATGCCTCTCAGCAAATAGCTTTGGGTGTCTACTTTCCAAAAAGGGGTAATTTGGGGGGTGTTTGAACAGTCCTGGCATTTTATGCTCAATTTTAGCAACACATCACCCACTCTTCTAACCACTTGAAAACCAAGCCTTTTCTGTGAGTTTTTGTTTACATGAAAAAATATTTTTTTTTCACAAGAAAATTACTTTGAACCCCCAAACATTATATATTTTTTTAAAGCAGAGGCCCTACAGAACAAAATGGTGGATGTTGCAATTTTTTTTGTTACACGGTATTTGCGCACACATTTTCCAAACGCAATTTTTGCGTAAAAAAAACACTTTTTTTATTTTTAATGCAGAAATACACTATATAATTCCAAATTGTTTGGTAAAATTTAAAAGATGATCTTATGCCGAGTTCATAGACACCTAACATGACATGCTTTAAAAATTGCGCACGCCCGTGCCGCGGCAACAAACTACGTACGGTTTTAAAAGCCTTTAAAAGTCTTTACAGGTTACCACTTTGGACTTACAGAGGAGGTCTACCACAACAATTACTGCCCTCGACCTGGCGTTCACGGCGATACCTCACATGCATGCTGAAATTGCGGTTTACATATGACACTAGACCAACGCTTGTGCGCGCATTTGCGCGCAAGCACGGGGGGACAGGGGGGCTTGATTTTTTTTTTTGTTTTTTTTTTTTTTTAATTTGCTTTCTTATGTTATTTTGACACCTTTTCTTTCATTTTTTTTTCTTTAATCATTTTTATTGTTATCACGGTGAATTTAAATTTCCTCTATGATAGCAATCTGTAGTGACAGGTACTCTTTTTAAAAAAAATTGGGGTCTTTTATACTCTAGATCTTTCCTCTGACCTTAACGCATCTGACCATACCAAAATTGGTGTGATAAAATACTTTCCCAATTTCCCAATGGCGCTGTTTATTTCTGGCGAAACAGAAGTCATGAAATGCTCGTAGCCTCCGGCATCTTAGGCCATAGAGATGATTGGAGCCATTCTCATCTCCAATCAGCTCTATGGTTAGATAATTGAACCACCGGCTGCACTCTCGGGTTAACCGGTGGGACAGGAGAGCCCGAGAAAAACCGTGGAAGGCAGCGGAAGGCGGCAGGAGGGGGGGGAGTCCCCTCCCACTGCATGTAAAAGCAGTCTAGCGGCCAATTATCCGCTAGGATTGCTTTTACATGTAAGCCGACCGCTTGCTGTAAAAAACGATACCAAGATGATGCCTAAATCTGCAGGCATCATCCTGGTATAACCACTCAAAGTCCAGCAACGTACCAGTACATTGCTGGTCTTTGTTTGGCATATAGGTTTTTTTTTTTTTCATGCAGCCTGTGGGCTGAACGAAAAAAAAGAGAACCTATCAGAAATCAGCACAGGAATAATGCGTAGTATTACTCATCATTAACCGCCCAAACAACCACCCACTGAATTTAATGATGGGTATACACGACACTATCCACGTATACCAAAATAGGATTTTAACTGCAGTGCTGAAATCAGAAAATCACCACAGCTGCTATCAGCAAAGGTATCCATATATGCTGAGCGCAAACGCTGTTTGTGTCAGAATATATAAAATCAATGCATGGTAGCCGACGAGTACCTGCAAGAGAAACAGGTCACAAAAGAATGAAAAAACAAACAAAGTACATTAAAAAAAAGTACATTAGGAAGAGTAGGACATATAAAATGACTGACACAACAAAAGTTTTTGGATTCTCATCATTAACCGCCCAAACAACCACCCACTGAATTTAATGATGGGTATACACGGCACTATCCACGTATACCAAAATAGGATTTTAACTGCAGTGCTGAAATCAGAAAATCACCACAGCTGCTATCAGCAAAGGTATCCATGTATGCTGAGCGCAAACACTGTTTGTGTCAGAATATATGAAATCAATGCGTGGTAGCCGACGAGTACCTGCAAGAGAAACAGGTCACAAAAGAATGAAAAACAAACAAAGTACATTAAAAGTACATAGGAAGTGTAGAAGAACATAAAAAATGACTGAGACGACAACTATTTTTGGCTTTTATGTATTTTTTTTTTTTTCTTCAAACGTCGAGTTCCAGGTTCCAGGTTCGGGTCTCTCAAAATGACGATAGCCATCGAACATCTTTTGAGACCCTGTGTAAATGTGCCCTAAACTGTGCCGTGCTGTACCCTATGCTAATAATCCACTAGTGTGTGGTAGCGACGGAAACAGTCACCGTGGCAAAGACCAGGTCGGTCAGGACAGTCGGGACAATAATTCCGGGTGTCACGCCTAAATCCGCGCTTGCTGCAGACACGGCATCTTTTTTGGGGGTATCGTTTGGTAGCGGTACTCGGGAGGTATTGCGGAAAATGCCTCTCATGCAGCCGGCTCACTGCATCTGGTTGGGGAAGTTGGGCAGGAGCACCAGCTGAATACAGAAGGGCTCTGATTATCTCTTCTTGGAATTGAAAGAAGGATAATGTTCCAGCAGACGCTTTGTATAAGACAAAAGCGTTGTAAACAGCCAATTGAAATAGGTATACAGACACTTTTTTGTACCAGCGTCTGGCCTTACGGGCAATTAAGTACGGTCCCATCATCTGGTCGTTGAAGTCCACCCCTCCCATTTTACGGTTATAGTCGTGGACACAGAGGGGTTTCTCAACAACAACACCGGTGACCGTAGTAATTTGGACTGCCGTGTCTGGGTGAATGGAGGACAGCACGTAAACGTTTCGTTTGTCCCTCCACTTCACTGCAAGCAATTCCTCGCACCTCAAGCAGGCTCTCTCCCCCGAGCTCAGTGGGGCATTCACTAGCCGTTGGGGGAAGCCCCGGCGATTAGATCGCACGGTGCCACAAGCGCCAATTTGCAATTGATAGAGGTGTCTAAAAAGTGGCACGCTTGAATAGAAATTGTCCACGTACAAGTGGTACCCCTTTCCGAATAAGGGTGACACCAAGTCCCAAACTATCTTGCCGCTGCTCCCTATGTAGCCTGGGCAGTCGGGGGGCTCCACAGTGCTATCTTTTCCCTCATAGACACGGAAATTAACTGTATAGCCTGTGGCCCTGTCACAAAGCTTATACAACTTGACCCCGTATCTGGCACGCTTGCTGGGGAGGTACTGTTTGATAGCAAGGCGACCAGTAAACTTAATCAGGGACTCGTCAACGCAGACATCTTGTTGGGGGGTAAACAAGGCTGCGAACCGCTGATTGAAGTGGTCTATGAGGGGCCGAATTTTGTGGAGCCGATCATATTCAGGGTCTCCCCGAGGACGACAGAGTTCATTGTCGTTGAAATGCATGAACCGAAATATTTGTTGGTATCGAGCCCTGGACATAACAGCAGAGAACACGTACATTTGATGAATTGGGTCAGTGGACCAATATAACCGCAATTCATTCTTTCTTGTAATGCCCGTGTTGAAGGAAAGGCCCAGATAGGTTTTAAACTCCTGAATCGTAATAGGATTCCAGGCGAATGGTCTGGCAAGGGGTCAATTTGGGTTGGCGGCGATGAATTGTTGAGCGTACAAATTTGATTGGTCCACAATAGATCTGAAAAGATCTTCAGTGAAAAACAGCTCAAAAAAGTTTATGGGATTAAAACCAGCTGTTTCCACTTGGATTCCGGGTTGGGCGGTGAATGGGGGAAGTACTGGCGCTGTGGAATCTGTGGGCTGCCAATTAGGATATGCCAGCGCTTCAGGGAGGACACTATGGGCTCTACGGGCCTGTCTTCGGATACGCGGTGGCTGCGGGCCACTACTCGTGCTAGCCACCGCACCAGCTTCAACTGCACTCAGGTGACTCGCCACGTCACCAGGTGATACTGCAGTGCTGGTTGAAGGTCCAGGGTGTACTAGGCCGCTCGTGCTTGCCAGTTCACGAGAAGTGTGAGCGGCACTAGTACTGGCACTCTGCTGCATACCAGAAACCTCCAGTTCTTGCAAGTCAACAACTCCAGAATGGGGTCGGGTACGCCTGACCCTAGCAGGGACCCCTCTGTCGGAGCTATCTGTCAGGGAGCCGCTGCCGTCATCTGGTTCGTATATTGACCCTGATTCTGCCGGTGAGGCTTCCCCATCGCTCTCACTTGACATGGTCATTATACTGTATATAGCATCATCACTGAACGAACGTTTTGTCATTTTGGTAGCTAAATTTACTCGTACAGTGATGCGACTACTAGGTAATAAAAGCACCTGGTTGTCGAGGACTATTTGGTCGCTACAAAGAAAAACTGCTAGTGCTAACAGAGATCAGGCCTGACTCTGCTAACGCAGCGGTTTTGTGTGATGTGTTTTTTGGAAGTGTCAGTAATCTATTGATTACTACACTTGCCTGGGTAAGGTGGGCTGGGCAGGGGGGCTAAACGCAGGTGCTAGCAGGAATCAGTGCTGATTGTGCAAACACTGCGTTTGGGGAACACTAAATTATGAGGACGCTAGTATAGTTCTGATCAGATCAGATATTGATCTGTTCAAACACTATACTAGTAACGGTGGTGTGTGTGTGTTAGTGTACTTGACTCTAACTGACGCTAAGTAACGGTGGTGTAGTGGGACCCTGACGCTAACTAGCTAGCCTAAGTTGTGTCACCCGTGACGCTAATACAGTGATCGGTAATCACTGTATATAGTGAACACTGTGACAGGGAAGTGAAGGGGTTAAACTGGGGGAGATCAAGGGGTTAAACCTTTATAGAGGATAGATGGCGGGTGGCCTAAACCTATTCGGGCCTAGCGCAAGCGCAAATTAGGGTCACCAGTGACACTAAATACAGTGATCAGTAGTTATCTGATATACTGTATATATTAGTGCACTGTTTTATATGGAGTGAAGGGGTTAACTGGGGAAGATCAAGCGGTTAAAAGTTTATTAGGGAATAGGTGGCGGGTGCCCTAACCCTATATGGGCTTAGCGCAAGCGCAAATTAGGGTCACTAGTGACACTAAATACAGTGATCAGTATTTACCTATATACTGTATTTAGTGCACAGAGTAATAGGTAGTGAAGGGGTTAACTGGGGCTGATCAAGGGGTAAAAACTTTATTAGGGGATAGGTGGCGGGTACCCTAACCCTATTTGGGCCTAACGCAGGCGCAAACTACGCTCACAAGTGACACTTATACAGTGATCAGTAAAATATCTGTATACCACTGTATATAGTGTTCACTGTAAGGGGTTTTGGGGGTGATCAGGGGGTGATCAGAGGTGATGAAGGGGTTAAATGTACCTATGTGAGGTGTGTCAGTGTAGTGTTGGTGGAACTCACGTTTTTACTGTGTCTCTGTCTCTCTCCTGGAACCGAAAGGACTCCAGGAAGGACAGTGACATCACTTCCCCTGTCTGTGTTTACATTACACAGACAGGGGACAGATTGCCATTGGTGGGGACCGATCTACAGACACCGACCAAAAATCATTGGTCAGTATCTGATGATTGATCGGTTCCCTACCGAATGACATCGGGATCGGGACCCGCGGCGCGCGGGAGCGCGCTCTGGAGCCGTGATCGCGCATCACGTTAATACTACGTGGCTGAGCGGTATCGTGCCGCTCTGCCGCAGTAGTATTACCGCGCGCGGTCCTAAAGTGGTTAAAGTGGCAATCCCACATGTCATACCAATCATCCCCTTAAAAATTGTGTATTACAGTCAGCCATCACTCTCGACACTGTTCAAAAAATGTAGGACTAACCGCAAACAATTCTTTATAAATTGCGGACAGCGTCTTAGGGAGTGGTTTTTTATGTCAGCAACTGCTCTAGGTCTCAGGATTGGATCAGTAAAGCAGCGCTTCCAAACTGTGACCAAAAAGCATGACTCAGTTGCAGGTAGTGAAAAAACATACCAATTGTGAGGTTGAAATTTAGATTTGAGTTCATTAAATGTTCATTAATTAGCTGCTGGCCTCCCTTCTTTGCCCACACATTGGGATCCTGTATTGCGGCAAAATGGGGCAAATGGTGATTATACCATAGTGGTGTAGAAGGAGAATATTTGGTGCCCTCTGGCTGCATAATGTTTGGTATCCCATGCCTTAACGGTGTCCCTCATAGAGCCAGTCAGTACCTTATAGCCGTGCAGTCCTCTAAATTATGTAGCCCTTCATATGAGCCTACCAGATCTGCCTCCAACACATTGGCCGCATCCCCATCATCTCTAATCAACCATTTACATGCATATACCATCTGACTCGCTAAAAAGTGCTTATGCAAGTCAGGCATAGCTAGCCCCCCTTGTTCTAAAGGTTCTTGAAGAGCTCTTAATCATATTCTTGGGTGGGAAGAAGGCCACAAAAAGGAGCTAATCAGACCCTCCATCCTTTAGAAGTAGGTACGAGAGACTCATACGGGGAGATTCGAAAGAAATATAAAATAATAGGTAGAATCTTCATTTTAAGCAGATTAATTCTTCTTAACAACAACAGGGGCATATGTTTCAATGCCTCCAAATGTCTTTTAAATGCAGGAATTAAGGGATGAAGATTAAGGGCCAAATAATATGTTACTTTAGCAGAGATGACAATCCCAAGATATTTAATGTGAGCCACCCAAGGTATAGGTATATCAGGAGCAGCAAGAACTTGAGCATCACTATCAACAGGTAAAACACTTCCTAAGTCCTAAATAGGTAGAGAAGGTGTTTAGTATCTTGAAAGCTGCCTGTAAAGAGGGACCAGGGTCCTGTAGGAATTGGAGGAGATAGTCTGCGTAAAGGGCTGTACATTCTCTAAATCCACCCACCAACAAAGCTCCTACTTCAGTGGACATCCTGAGGGCAATAGCTAAAGGCTCCATTATGAAAGCAAATAAAAAGGGTCCACCTGCAAATGTTAAAGGATAAAATCATCTTTTAAAAAAACAAATAAATGCACATTTTTGGCAGGTAAAAAAAATCTGCATTTATTATTCTATTTTCTAAGGAGCCTGCAGAGCATTGCACTCATTATCAGCGAATCACAGGTGCAATGTCAGGCTCCTGCAGACTCTCAGCATAGTTGTCTGCTGGTACCTCATGTGGGCAGGCAGTTACCTGAGAGCTGGTAGATCAATGGACTACAGGAGTACCTTTGCAGCTCATTGAGAACTACAAGCTCTCTGACAGTACCCATGCCAATAATTCACGGAAAACCCGCAAGGCCGTGTTGTTTTTTAAATTGTGACAGTGGGTACAGGGAGAAGATCCCCTGCCCTCTGTCAGAGGTAGGAGGAAGTGGGGGAGAGGCGGCAGATGCTGAAACATGTTACATGTTCCAACCTAAAAATGAATGGAACATGTAATATATTCCAAAGGTGAACTTATCCTTTAACAATCTAATAAGTTTAGGGGTAGAGGACTAAGCTGGAATATTTACCTTTTTCCTTACTCTTACAGGCTTCCACCACATTGTAGGAGAGAAGCCTCTTCTCTTTAGCATTCTTTAAAGCTTTGGAGAGACGAGTAGAGCACCAGCTGCCGGGAGAGTGAGGAAAAAGGTAAGTATTACAGTATATTTCTCTACCCCTAGACTTTACAATCAGTTAAGGGAGAAGTATGGGGTTCTGAAAAAACAAATGGTATGATGCTGCAGCTGTACCATCTCAGCTCTAAGACCGAGAGCTAAGCAATCACATGACCACTGATCGCTCAGCTCTGCTGGAGTAAAGAGCAGTGACTGTTAGTCACTGCTGTCTCCTCTGCACCTCTAGTGCTATCTTGAGCGCTGGGATAGGGAGGGGTGCCATGTGCTGAGAGGCAAGGCCAGCTGTCAATCAGGCATCTCAGTGGATCCCAACAATATTGTCAGGATCCTTCCAGAGCCTGGGGGGGCCTCTTCCTCATCAGTTGATTGTGGTCGACAGCTCTATAACAGCTGACTTTGGATCACAGGAGCACAAGAGTGTCAAGGTCTTACCTTGCCTTCCTGTTGGACAGTGCAGAATGCTGTCTCTTATAAACTCTGTTTGCATCATCGCTTGCCTGCTGCCTGGGCGTTGCTTAGTGATGATGGTGCACACCTGAATATATATATATATATATATATATATCACCTGATAGCTTGCAGTTCTTCCCCTTGTGTTTCTGCTCCAAGGTGCATCACTGCTAGCAGTCTTCTGTACTCTGTGTTCCTCCGTGCATTACCTGGCTTGGCTGACGACTTTCCTGGCTCTTAACCCTGCATCGGCAGATGACCCCGCATCGGCAGACTATCCGGCATCGGTAGACTAATCGCTACTGAAATCGACCCCGGCTTGGATGACTACCCGCTTCTAGACTCGATCCCAGCTTGGATAAATACCCGCTTTTGGACTTGACCCCAGCTGTTCCAGATTTCGCTCCTCACACTTGCTGTGCGTTTATTGATGCCCTAATAAATGGCTTTATTTTACTTGCATCTTCATGTGGTCTGGTTTCCTGGCACCCTGACAAAGAGTAAGTGTGCTCTTGTAAACACTCAAGAAAAGCATGGCTAGAAAAGCTTTGGCCATACTTCTCTTTTAATCCTTGTGGGACAAGGGGCTCCACTGCTAGGGTGTTATATATTTTTTTAATCCCAAACTTAGCTTTATTCATTCCCTACTCTATCTCCAAATAGTTTTGGTTTAGGAATACTTTTACCCTCATAGCAGTTACCGAGAACTTATAAAAGAGAAGAACCCAAATTCAGTCAGCCTTCCTTTGTCAATGGGTCTTAGAAATGTCTGAGGGCAGTTTAATGTGCTGACGAGATTCAACTCCTCTCAGATTTATCTGTTGACTGATTTAGTACACACAGGCCTCAATTCAGCCCGTGTGTATGGCAGCCAGTCCGTCAGAAGCCAGGCTGTTCAGCTGGCTTCTGTCGGACGAGCTTGCTGAAAAACCAGCAGCTGACCAGCTCCCAATCAGCTGAGAGTGCTGACAGAGTGTTCTGGTGGGGGGGGGGGGATGGGCATCCTGGGTGTCCCCCTGTCTGAACACAATAGCTCAGCAGGGAAGATCGCTGTACTTACATCAGATTGTTAGTACAGCACAGCAGCTCCGGTCTGAGCTGTCAGTGTGTACTAAGCTTTACCTGAACATACACAGTGGGCTTAGCTGAGCATCCATTCTTATACTATGGAGGTAGTGATCATTCTAGTAGGGAAAATGTTTAGCATGTCCGTCAGCAAATTAAGCCTATTACACACTACAAATTTTTTACGTTAGGGTTAAAAGAAACCAATCCGAAGTTAATACAGCAATCTCCGCTGCTGAGCCCCGCCCCCCCCCCCCCCCCCACCAGAACACTCAGGTCAGCGCTTTTAGCCATTGGCTGAGAGTGCTGATCGGGAGCCAGACGGCTGCTCATTTTCTAGCATGCTTGTGCAACATAAGCTGGCCGTTTTTATTGAAGCGCCCGATGTCGTCCGACATTCAGCCCATGTGTACTAGACTTAAGAGATTGCCCTGGGATGTCTGTTGTGTACCTGAAGTAATGGTTGCACCAATTGGCAACGCTCATTCAGGTCAGAAGCAAAATGCACTTAGCTACTCCATGACCCAGGATTAATATAGGACAATGCACATTCTTTATCTTGTACAGGATTAAAGATTTACCAAGAGTCTACAAAATGTTCTAAAATTAGACACAGTTTTATTAGTTGTATGTGATGCCACCTTCCAAAAGCCACACAATTTCACTTATTTTCCAAATTAATGCATAAACAGATATACTAATGTCTCCTACATATGCTTATTTATTCAACCCGTTGTAGCAGCTTTACCTCAGGGTAAGTGCAGATTTGCTGAGTAAGATTCAACGCCACTGATGTTTTTTCTTTCCCTGATAATTATAGGTTGTGGATGCCTGCTAAAGTGGCATGGTAGCTAATGGGTGGCTATACATAGGGTGATTTTTTTGGAGGATTCAACACTTGCTTGATAAATATGAACAATAATCATAGTGCTTCCTGAAGCAAAACTACCATTTCCAGCAAATTAAATATTGTCTGTCGAAATAATGTTACACCATGTTTGAAAATCATTCTCTGCAGACAGGAATTTAAGATATCGTTTAGGGCATGCGATCACACACTGATTTTTCAAATATGTAAATCATCTAACAAGCTATATACAAATACTAGTTTGAGACAATAACTGATGAATCCCAAATTATTAAAGTTGCATACTAATACTATCATTCATTCACCGTCTTCAAATGACATGAAGAATCTGCCTATGTATGAGCAGTTGTGGATAAAGCAACCAATGAAGGTTCTATCGGAAATCAAAATAAAAACAAATTGTCTGAGGTTTACAGCTAGACCCATATAGTCTATAATTGGGCTTGTTATTTTCTTGGGTAGAGTGGGCAGATACAGCTAGAACCAGTCTTACCTTGGCTAGCTTGCAAACAGCTAGCTTTTCCTGATGCTACCCACAGACATGGCAATTCTCAGCTGATCATGCTAAAATTGGTGATCTGTGGGTGTCTTAACTATGTTATAGAAATAAAAACAGCACAACCCTGTAAAAAAATGTACTGCTCACCTGACCAGTGGTCAGTGGTAAACTTTCACATTCTTGCAAAGCTACGAGTGCAGGTGGTATCCACCACTTCCGTTTATGTCAGATGCCTTGTCCCCTGCTGGGCACCCTTTTCTTCTTGCTGTCCCCTACATCACTATTGTATCTCTGTTGAGGGCACACTACCCTACACTCCTGCAATTGTTGGATAACAGCAGCACTCATAGCTTTGCAGAAGAATGAAGATTTAACACACAAGCAGAGGTGTAAAAAGAAATCTCTTCATTACCTGGATGCTACTGAATTTATTTTAACATTGCAACAGGGTCTTATTAAGCCCCTCTCTGAGCAACCCTTCAGCCTCTACTCGATTATACAATGCACAGAGTAAAAACTCTCTAGTCAAGGTATATTTAAATCCAGGGAGTATCAAGACTAAGGAGTTAATTTACTAAAGAAGTCGTTTAAAACCATACCCTGTGTTCAGTTTAATTATTTGATCAACTTCATTAGGGCTTATACACACTGCAGCTCAAAAAATTATATTTTTTGATTTTTGTGTGGATATTTTCCAGACTAGAGCATTCATGGTGAGAACACCACGTCATATTATGGAGATTTTTTTTTTTTTTTTTCACCTTATTCTGGTCAGGCGTGTGAACTGAACATATGAGATATATGTGTTTATTTGTAACTTGAAACAAAGACTCTTTTATTAATATAATAACAATTATTATTATTATTCACATTTGGGGACGCTATAAAGATTTATACTGCATTATGTGTAATGACATTTAATATATGTCTATTTTTTATCAAAGAACATTATTCTTATTAGCTCACGAACATGTATACATTGGAATTGTTAGGGAGTACATTTACATGTTTACTGAAATTTAGATTTGACATATAAAAAGATTTATGTATAATCCAACTCCATTGGACAATGCTCAGGCTAACTACAATCTCACATTATACACATTTCCAAACAGTTTCACAGAATATATGAAAAGAATAGCTCTAGCCAAATACTCAATTTCAATATTACAGGAAACAAGTCCCTGTATTTCTTTTTTTGAACTGTAGAACATAAAATACATCTTTTCTTGGTGACAGAAACAGATATTGCTGTAGGAAAATCCTATATTTAAAAGGCATTTGTTCCTGTTCTGGTAATGAGTAATACAGTGGTATGTTTTACTTCTTAACTGGGTGTGTATAGCAATTTCATGTTTTATCCTGTGGTGGAATATTTGAAATGATTGTATTTAAAAGGCGTTTTTTCCTATTCTGTTTATAAGCATTGGACTACTGGGTATTATTTCTTAATGTGGTGTAAATAGTAACTTCATGTTTTATCTTTTGGTGGAATAATTACTTTCCTCCATAGCTATCAAAGTTAACAATTGCTATTATTATCATTATTATTATAATACACACTTAAAAATTAAAAAGATTTGTAAAATGGTCTAATGGCATGTGAAAGTATTATGCTTAAGAATTAGTCACTCGTTAACGAGAATTGTCAAAAAGGTTTTACTGGGATTGTTAAGGAGTACTCTTATGTGCTCATTGTAATTTTCATATAAAATATAGAGAAAATACTTTAAGTCTACCAGTAAAGGTAATGTAAAAATCATATTTACTTTGCCTATACTGATTAAAAACTTATTTTAGCTCTTTAATAAATGACTTAAGACCCAACACATATTTTCTTTTTTACAGACACAGGCTTTACTCAGGGAATTCACTGTATTTTAGTAATAGATGTGTTATTCTGTTAATGTGTATTCCAAAAAGGTATATAACTTCTGATCTCAATGAACTTAGCAATATCATGCTTTTAAAATATTAACATTATTAATAATAATACCAATAATAACAAAAATATTAATAACCCTAGCAACAAGGTAGAAACATGTTTATATTTGAAATATCACACAAAGGCAAAGCATTACATTTTTAAACTATAAATAATAATAATAATAACAATCAAATTTCAAAATCACATTTACCGATATTAATAAATGTCAACTGTTAGCTTACTGGTAATAAACCTAGTAAAAAGGAGAAATAACAATAATATCCTTTTTACAAGTGTATTTCTGTGCATATATGAACAAAATATTATGGGTTCAGTCTTGCTGAATGCCTGCATATAACATATATAATATTATTTCCTTGAAAAATGACTAACTTTTTATACACTATAAGGCTGCAAAATGTGGTAGTTTGGTAAGACTTGATTAAATGTAATGAAATATTCACCATTTAAGCTTACTTTAAGCAAATCGCATTCCTGTGTATACATTTTTACCTGATTTTAACAAAATTGTAGTTTTAACTGTGATAGGTATCTGGTCTAGCACTATTCCATGCAAAATGTTTAAATCTATTTAAGCAAAATATCATCAGAATAATAAAAAAATAAAAAAAGTTAATGGTTATTGTTAATATTTATGTATTTACCTAAACCAATGGTTTGACTTCATATCATAACATAGAGCTATCCAATATTAGACTAAATATTAGAATTAAAAAAAAAGAATAAAAAAAGAATGTAATATAATCAGATAATAACTTTATTATTAATTGTATAAAGTAATTAAATAAGAAATAAAAACTTGGGCATGGGAACAGATGTATTAATGATCAACTTATTGCTGTAAGATAACTTGTATACTTAAATTGAAATAACCAGCTGTGATGTATTCCATACACAGGTTTAATCAAACCTGATGACACTTCTGAGAAAAGTATCTTACAAACTTAAAAAGGTAAATTTAAATAGTTTTCTCCAATGAATAGTTAAATCTACACTTACCTAAATGTCTTATTTATTTGCATATCTCTAACTGTCCTGCTGTAAGGTTTGCAAGAAACAAATATTGGTACTGTTCAATATAATTATCAGAATTTACAGATGTAGAAAAATACTTTATTGAAATAAGTCACCAAAAAGGGTATAAACCATTTACTTTTACAGTTGTTTATTCAGAATAAATGTCTGGTTGGAGATAATCTTAAAATTCTGGCACTTTCTGATACCCTGTATTCTGCCCACTAGCTGCATAGATTGGGCAGGATGTGCACATATTAAGATACTCAAAGACTGATACAAGGGTACATTTTGCTCTGTAGCAAAAGTATTAGTAGTCCTTATAGTCTGCAAACTACTAAAAAACATGTATTTTTAAATCTGCATCATCAGAATATGACAATGAGTATCTGACATGAAAATGTACATAATCAGCAGGATAATTACAAAATCCAACATTAATAAATAATATTGAATAAAAAAGAAATAAAAAAAAAGAAAAAATACAGCAGTTAGCAACCTATAGCAGCATATCTAGACATTTTACAGGTAGATAGCATTCCATCTGCCCAGGAATTCAGGAATATATAGAGAGATATGTTATTTTCATCAGGCTAGGTGCATAGATTTCTTTTTTAGTAGGTAAATTGGCTTTCTATACTGCCTGTAATGTCTGTGTATATATATATATATATATATATATATATATATATATATATATATATACTGTGTGTGTATGTACACTATGTATGTAGAAGATGCTTATATAGCCATATAACATCTTTTAGAGGTTCTGATGAGTTTTTAAAGGATCCATGCATTTCATCATATAACAAACACTTCATAAATATTAGTATTTTTATTATTAAAAGGTTATATTGCTTATAATAAATGAAAGTTTATTGAAGGTTAGGAGTGTGTACTCTGCTGTCCAGTATTTATATCTGAAAACACTGTGATCTACAGTGAGCAAAAATATAGCTAATATACAACCTCTGCAGTTTATTTATTGAAAGAATGTGTTATATAATGGGTACATTTATATGCCTTTTATTTTTATTTCTATATTTAAATTACACAGTTTATAATGCATACACTAGATTAAATCAAAAAATACCAGTGTGTTTAATTTTATAAAGAAGAACACGATAATAATAGGCACCACCTTATGCTGTTTTTCTACCTTTTGCATTCACTCAACAATAAATATGTACTAATACTAAAATACACACAGCCTGGGCTATACTCCTCCTTCCTTGGCACTGTTGAATTAGTGATAGGTATATTAGTGGTCATTATTATTCCTACTTAAAAAAAATTGAAAAAGAAAACTGAAATAGAAGGGTCAATGCTGGAAAACACAACACACCTTCTCTAATATTCCCTAATATACACATATGTATAATATACACATATGTATGCGTGCTAATTATACTTAAAATATGTTTTTTACCACGTATGTTTGGTATCATATGGAGATTAGATATTTTGTTATCACTTCGTTCTTTACTGTTATAGTTTAACTCCTCTCTGCTGCATTCTCCCTGGACCCTAATGAGGAAAATCTAGCAAATCCTGCTAAATAATTTATACAGTACAGAATATCTATGCAAATCAGGTGGTGATCCTTGTATAATAAAGTCACGTGGTGCAGCCAGCCAGACAGGCAGCAGTCTGAACAATTTGCATGTCATAGCTGGCAAGATTAACCATTCCTCACCAAACTGGGAGGTGGCTGGACAAGGGGCACAGTGTGCCAGGTTTTTTAATGCTGGGGACAATGGTTGGAAAGGACAAATTAGGCTCAAAGATTGTCATTTACAGTGAATAAAGGAAATACTTACTTTAATACTGGCTGTGTATTTTACAGGTATATTGTTCTAATCAACAATAACATAATAGGATCTTATATTGCTTTAACCCAAATTAAACAATACAAGATACACCAATCTATGGTAATGGGATTGTAAAAAGATCGTAAAAAGATTCATATTTCATCATCCTTCCTATATGTGGTTGTATATGTTAACAATTAATACAATAGTCATGTTCAGAAGCTAAATAAATGAATATCTGAGAACTGAAGGCGTTGAACAGCTGTACTCTAAATACCTCTGTAATGTACAGATGATGATGTAAATAATGAGAGGTGGCTTGTAGGGAAGTGGGGCAAAGGGGAGACTGGCATTCTGACACCTATGAACCAAATATACATTACAGGCAATGTTTATTAATTGACGATGAGTGGTATAAAATAGCCAAAAATCTATTATTTGAACAAAACCAAAGCTTAAATTTAAAATTAAGTAAGGCAATTGACTGGGAATACTCTCATTATTTTCTATTTTTCTCAATGTGAGTCTCTGATTTTATAAGTGACACATTTCAAGTGTAAGATGTGTCTTTCTCAGAAAAAGGGGGTATACAGACTTTGAACATACTATATGCAATGTACAAGGTAAGTATCTATGTATGGGTTTAACAGTAAGTATTATGTATGTAAGGTATGTATCTATATATGGGTTTAACAGTAAGTATTATGTATTTAAGGTATGGATCTATGTATGGGTTTAACAGTAAGTATTATGTATGTAAGGTATGTATCTATGTATGGGTTTAACAGTAAGTATTACGTATGTAAGGTGTGTATATATGTATGGGTTTAACAGTAAGTATTATGTATGTAAGGTATGTATCTATGTATGGGTTTAACAGTAAGTATTATGTATGTAAGGTATGTATCTATGTATGGGTTTAACATTAAGTATTATGTATGTATGGTATGTATCTATGTATGGGTTTAACAGTAAGTATTATGTATGTAAGGTATGTATCTATGTATGGGTTTAACAGTAAGTATTATGTATGTAAGGTATGTATCTATGTATGGGTTTAACAGTAAGTATTATGTATGTAAGGTATGTATCTATGTATGGGTTTAACAGCAAGTATTATGTATGTATGGTATGTATCTATGTATGGGTTTAACAGTAAGTATTATGTATGTATGGTATGGTATGTATCTATGAATGGGTTTAACAGTAAGTATTATGTATGTAAGGTATGTATCTATGTATGGGTTTAACAGCAAGTATTATGTATGTATGGTATGTATCTATGTATGGGTTTAACAGTAAGTATTATGTATGTATGGTATGGTATGTATCTATGTATGGGTTTAACAGTAAGTATTATGTATGTAAGGTATGTATGTATGTATGGGTTTAACAGTAAGTATTATGTATGTAAGGTATGTATCTATGTATGGGTTTAACAGTAAGTATTATGTATGTATGGTATGGTATGTATGTATGTATGGGTTTAACAGTAAGTATTATGTATGTAAGGTATGTATCTATGTATGGGTTTAACAGTAAGTATTATGTATGTAAGCTATGTATCTATGTAAGGGTTTAACAGTAAGTATTATGTATGTAAGGTATGTATGTATGTATGGGTTTAACAGTAAGTATTATGTATGTAAGGTATGTATCTATGTATGGGTTTAACAGTAAGTATTATGTATGTAAGGTATGTATCTATGTATGGGTTTAACAGTAAGTATTATGTATGTATGGTATGTATGTAAGTATGGGTTTAACAGTAAGTATTATGTATGTAAGGTGTGTATCTATGTATGGGTTTAACAGCAAGTATTATCTATGTAAGGTATGTATCTATATATGGGTTTAACAGTAAGTATTATGTATGTAAGGTGTGTATCTATGTATGGGTTTAACAGTAAGTATTATGTATGTAAGGTGTGTATCTATGTATGGGTTTAACAGTAAGTATTATGTATGTATGGTATGTATCTATGTATGGGTTTAACAGTAAGAATTATGTATGTATGGTATGTATCTATGTATGGGTTTAACAGTAAGTATTATGTATGTATGGTATGTATCTATGTATGGGTTTAACAGTAAGTATTATGTATGTAAGGTGTGTATCTATGTATGGTTTTAACAGTAAGTATTATGTATGTATGGTATGTATCTATGTATGGGTTTAACAGTAAGTATTATGTATGTAAGGTGTGTATCTATGTATGGGTTTAACAGTAAGTATTATGTATGTATGGTATGTATCTATGTATGGGTTTAACAGTAAGTATTATGTATGTAAGGTGTGTATCTATGTATGGGTTTAACAGTAAGTATTGCAACAATGAATAAATCTGTAAAGACAGACCTATAGATAGCTACCTAACAGATAGATAGATAGATAGATAGATAGATAGATAGATAGATAGATAGATAGATAGATAGATAGATAGATAGATAGATAGATAGATAGATAGATAGATAGATAGATAGATAGATAGATAGATAGATAGATAGATAGATAGATAGATAGATTCTCCTGATCTGTACCTAAGCAATTAGGTTTATATTCACTAATTCAAGTGATGAATATTTCTATGGCAGGGCTGCCATCTCTGGACAAATATATCATCGAAACATTCTACATATAACAGAGAAGATGCCACAATAGCATTTTGTGCAATATTCTGTGGTGTCTTCCACTACATATATAACAAAGAGGTGAAGAGAAACCTATACATGCAAGCTAGAATGCCAATATAACCTTACAGAGGACACAGATACACAAAGGATCCTTACTTATAAGCACAGTATTTGAATAGACCTAAACAGATCTTGTCTATGTGAACTTGTCTGTCATGTCATGCTAGACATCCATACTATGGAGGAATCAGATTTGCAATTTTACAATTCCTCATATTTCGACTGACTAAAGAAGCATTATCATTGCTTAAAATCAGATGATAACACTTGGCATTTTATTTAAAGAAGGTAACTGGGGCTCAGCCAGCCAAAAAAAGCATGCATGCGTGATATGTATGCATTAAATGTATAATACTAATAAAATGCTAAATATAGAAATGATTATGGAGGTGTGTGTATATACAGAATATATATATATATATATATATATATATATATATATATATATATATATATATATATATGGTTATTCATGTATGACTATACACATTTACACACACATATATGTACACACATTTATAAGGCACACATATACACACTCATCCTTAAATATACCTATCTGATATTTTTGTACATCTGTGTATACTTTTGTTCACACACATACACACATATACAGAATATATATATATCCATGAAGAAAGTCCAATCTGCAGCAAAGTCCAATCTGTACAAACCTGATGAAGGATCCTTGTGGGGTCCAAAACTGTTGTACTGATGAAAGCATTATGAAGATTGAAAATAAAAGATAAAGAGCTGCAGATTGGACTGTGTTTTCTTATGTACATGTGAGCCTGGGCTGGGCTATACCTGCTGTGCACCTACATTTTCTGCATCTACTGGGTTAGTGGTTTCTGTAATGTTTGAAGTATATATATTTATAAATATATATATATATATATAACTTTTTTTAACTTTTTATGATTATTGCCACTATATAGCAGGTGATCTAAAAATAATTGTCTATATAAAGCAAAAAAAAAAAACTGGGAATGTTTAACACGTTCAGCAAAACACTACTGTACTGAGACTTGGAATATATCTCTATAAATCCCAATTTATCTTCTTTCCAGTTAAATACACACAGTGGACAGGTTAATGAGGATGCCACCTCCCTGTGAGAAGTAAAATGCATTAAAATGTGCATCCAGCTGACCTATCCTGGGGTTTGACGTCAGGACGCAGCACTGCGTGTAGGCAAGTAGGAGAAACTTTCCAAAATGGATGTGCAGATTATCCCAGGGAGGTATGAAGAGCTGGCTTCGGGAGTTCGTATAGGAAGACTGGCTAAGGGGCAGGAAGCCAAGAAGCCTGCCCTTCCAGGGCTTGGGGGGATGATGCATGTGGGTGGGAGAGGGTTAATAGGACTCAGCTTGTAGATCTCCTGTGTGGATGAGATGTCAGTCCACTGCTCGCGTCTTCCAGCATCCTATCGAACTGGCAGCATCGTGCAGAACCTCACTGCTTAGACAGCATCTCATTCAATGCCAGTATCCTTTTCACCGCATCGTACCTTCATCGACCATCCCTCGTACATAGCATCTTCTCTCTAAACCTACATACTCCATTGTATCTATGTCAACATCTCTCAGACTGCATTGTACACACAGCTGTCACTGCACACCATACACCAACATGCAGCTCACTGCATTCACCACGCTGCCAATAGCACTTCTATTTCACGATTATTCTAGCACACAATGCCTTAGAAGAGAATTGGGACCTGCATGCCCCTCGCTGCACATGTAATGCTTTGCTTCTGGTATACTGCCAACACCAAACTCATGGCATGCAAATGAGCTAACTCATTCATCTCTGCTCGGTCTACGTCTGACAGCTCTCCCAGACCATTCTTACAACCCCAAACAATGATGTTGACAGCCCTCTTGTATTTCCCTATCCCTATGCAGTGCTGGATCCCCTTTCACAATATTTACATCACTCTATGTTTTGTCATGGCCATGCACTGTCAGCATTTCACTATCAACATCTTAAAGCACTCTCAAGTCATCACTTCATTTTTGACCTGTCAGTACTCTTCCAACACCTCACCTATAGCCTTAATGCAATCTCAGCATCTCACTGCCCCACCCCCACAGCACACACTGCACTGTGCAATCCCAACATGTCACAAGAATTCCAGTACCACACAGCACCTTACTGCTCTGCTTCCCTGCATTTACAGCACCTTCTTACACACCTTGCATCTCGCCTTTGTAACATGACATCTGACTGCATTGGCAACATCTCACTTTATTCCCAACATCTGACAACACCTGCTTTCTCAGCACCTTGGTCTTCTTCTCTGGACTTTTATCTTACAACTGTCTTCTCTGAACAGGAGCCATGGAGCAGGACTATGTGAACCTGGGGATAGACCTCGAGGAGGGTGACAGCATCCTCTGCTAAGATCTCATCTAATTCCTGAGGGATGCAGGTCATTCTTGCCAATACCACAAGCACTCCTTCTGTTCTGCTGTTTTCTCCTTCATCCAGCTTGAAATAATGCCAGACTGGAATTTTTCGGATCGGTTGTAAGTTCTTAGAGAATCTTCCTTTTTTATAAACCACTCCATAACAGAAGATGAGTGGTAAAATGATGGAGGAACTTGTATCTACAGCTCCTGGTCTGTGCTGCTGAAGTCCACACTATCTCCAAGTTTAATGGATGTTCTTATATGTTGGTGGCTGCTACAGGAATATTGTTATCGCGCTCTTGTTCTGTCTCCCGGAGTTAAATGGGATCTCATAAGTTATTCTTATGCTGTTGAGTGGGGGGTAACTAAAAGGCGTGAATAAAAAGCAAAATAGATCATGCAGAGCCCACACAATAGATATCAATGCACTCTGGACAATGAATGGGAACCTCTCTTAGGATTTCTACACACGTCTGCAACAGCTTGGACTGAATCTGACCGGCACGATTGAATCCCAGACATCTCTTGTGTGAACCGTGAGAAAATAAGTGCAAGACATCAAATTATTACAACTAAGTTAACAGAGGGGCCTGTCTCCCTCCCCCCTCAGAGATTCTCCCTATGTACCAGACTGGGTACCAGCTCACTCATCTCCAGCCTATTCAAAGGATATGTCTAAGCCTGGAACACAGACAAGCATGTGCTTGGACTTTTATCATCTTCCAAGAAATAGTTTTCTGTTGATATTTTTTAATGGTCCTTATCCAACCTGAAATGATTTTGCCTTGAAGCCTGTGTTTGCAAGTAAGTGTTAGAATATATGTCCTTTTTTATTTGTCTTCCTATCTAACTTGTTTTTGGAGCTGAGCTAGGTGTAATTTTATCCTTAGCTGCTGTTCAACTGAAATACCAAAATTTCTCCTTTAGTTAATCAGGATTAATGCAACAAATTATATATATATATATATATATATATATATATATATATATATATATATATATATACATATATATATATATATATATATATATATATATATATATATATATATATATATATATATATATACATATATATATATATATATATACATATATATATATACACACACACACACACACATACATGTATATTTTTTTTACTATCTCGTCGCCTTGTACAGACTATATGTTTCCTCCCACTGCTTTTTTTTGGGTCCTGCCTCTACACTAATGATCCATTCTTCCCGTTATTGGAAGACAAACTTCATAATAAAACATTTACCATGCAAGACAAACAGTTGTGAGATTGTTGTAAAGCCTGGGAAAATGCCCTGAGTGCCGTAGAGTCCAGCCTATTCATTGCAGACCCTCTGCCTCAAGAGACCTCTCACCCCTCAGACATCATTGTCATGCTAATTGGACAAACTGAACTTGATTTTGAATCCCCCTCTGTATTTGGGCTGATTTTTTTTTTTTTGTCTGTGGGAAAAAAAACGAAGAACCTACAGTGTGAAATTAATTAATGAGGCCTTGCTTAAAACAGGGAAAACAAAGGATGTGTTTTTCTTGACTTAACTTTTTAAAGCCTAACAATAACACAAATTTCTAATCTCTGAATTTGCATAGTTAGGTGTCTGCAGTAAGTACAGCTTTTATTTACAATTATTATATCAAAGGGTTCTTACTTTTTAAAATTGACTTCTATTTAAATGCATATCTCTATACACGATTTTCTAAAATACTAGGTAAATATTCAGTTAACCGTCTGCTACATAAAGAGTTTGGAAATGTGATTGAGCAAAATGACTTAAGTAATTACTTTCAAAGAGCATATTAGTAGAAGCCACTACTTCTGATTTAATATTTTATTTAGCATAATAACATACAGTAAGTGAACATATAATTTTATGATTTTTTTATATATAATCTCACACACCTTACCCTTCAATTTAGAAAATAATAAATACATACCTATATAGCTATAATAATAAATACATACCTATATAGAGATAAGACATTAGAGAATTGTTAGATCTAATTATAAAGATAATGTAGCACGTTTGTACTGTTATACTACAGAAGGATGAAAAGTATGTGACAATTTATAGGGCCTAAATAGTGCATGCAGTGTTGGGGTAATGAAATAATCCACATCACTACTTTAAAAAAAAAATTGTATACGTTTGAAGCCAAGGAAAAACATCGCTGATACATTCAAGCATTAATCTAGCATGTTTTGCTAATCAACGTAAGACTTATTTAATACGATTTTTAGATATAGTAATGGACAAATGTGTTGATTTGTTTTGTGGATTTGAATGTGTTATACTATTAATAAATAATCTTCCTATAGTGGTCCCTGTAAATTTATATTAAAAAAAGCTTTACATTTGGTCTGTTCTCTCCTAGGTTAAGAGTACAGGGACATTTCCTGAACTACATACGGTAAGGCTTGATTTTGAGTTCAGATGTTCTTGGATGTTGTGCAGGTGTGGTTCTTAATCCTGTATGTCTTATTGCTGACTTGCACATTTATGGAACACTCATTTGTTTCTGTATTCATATTACAGTGTAGTATCCAATATATTTTAGTTGGTATATGCACATGCCTATATATACAGTGAATTGCATGATAACAGAGATGGCCATAATTTAAAAAAAAAAAAAGCATTCTTCCTTATATATTTCCTTTTAATCATTTCCTGTTGTAACTGCATATAGTTTAGGCCTATAGTATTAAGAGAGTAAGTGACTTGAATTGACATATTCAACTGCAATATAGGCACTTAGACACACAACTATGTTTACCAGCTATATTATTACACGTACAAAAGAAGTCTTGTCTATCCAGTCATCTATGTTGCAAGTAAGTAGAGGAGTATTAATATCCTGTGGGAAGCATATACATGATATTAAACTGACTACAGTTTCCTTGAAGCATCCACGTGTATACATGGGAATGTATTTAACTGGTGCGTGTCACTATATTCTTGTTAACTCTGCCTATAATTAATGCTGCGAATTAAGATGGACTGCTTTTGCGGCACAATGCTAATTTTTCAATAGTGGTTCATCAAATCACACGATTTTAAGGAAATGTCAGCTCTAATTTGCTTTTCTAAAACCATAGCGTACATGATACTACACATCATAGATAGGCCTTCTATTTAATTCATACTTATCTACAGATACACATATATATATATATATATATATACATATAGATAGATATATATATATATATATATATATATATATATATATACTATATATATAGATATATAGATATATATATAGATATATATATATATAAATAAATATACACACAATATGTACAAAAATAATATACAATTGAATGTTTGTGTGTGTCTGTGTTTAGTGGTTTAGAGTATAGAAATGGTGGAAAGTGCATGTTTACTTTTTTTAAAATGGCCACCCTCATTCACGTAATATTTTTTCATCCATTGGATATTCCATTTCTGTTTACACATTTAAAACGGATCTGTTAAGGAAAGATGAAAGGTGTGTGTTGGGTGGGGATGGGGGGGGGGGGAGTGGGGGGGGGGGTCAGGGACAGAGTGTTAATTACCAAAATAATCATGTTTGCAACATACTGCCTTTATTGGTAGATAAGAAAATACATTAGAGAAATTCAGTTAACAACAGTCATATCAAATGTTTATGTACTGTGGTTGGATTATCACCTTTACAATCCTCAAGTGATGGCTGTTAGCCATTGCTAATGATTATATTTCTGAAACAGTGCTTGTTCATAAAAGGTATGTCTAATGTATGCTTTTTTTTTAGCCAGTTCCAAACTATATCTGGCTACGGTCCCTATTACCAAGGCGATGTAAAGACTAATAGTGTACAGTAACCCATAGTAACCAATCAGGTTTTATCTTTAATTGGTTTAGATCAGTCTGAGTATCAAAAATATTGCTGATTGGTTGCTGGCTAACTGCACTTTGCATATAGCTCTTTGCCTTATGAAATAAAAGCTAAGATGTGTATGCGCAAAACAATTCAAGATTGGATATACTGACTAATAGATTTTCTGGGAGGTGGAGTTAAGTCTTGAGTAGACCTCAATTTTCTGCTCAGCATTGTACAGTCTTGATGTTTCTCTCTCCCTGTCTAATTTGCTTAACTTAGTGGTGTGTTCTGTTTTGAAAAATAGATAGATAGATAGATAGATAGATAGATAGATAGATAGATAGATAGATAGATAGATAGATAGATAGATAGATAGATAGATAGATAGATAGATAGATAGATAGATAGATAGATAGATAGATAGATAGATAGATAGATAGATAGATAGATAGATAGATAGATAGATAGATAGATATTGGGTAAAATATTAGGCCATTCAAGCCTTGTATTGCCAGCTTCTAGATTCATCATTGAGCCTTTGTGCACCTTCTGGTATGTTAGAATATTTACAACCTGGTTATTGACAATTATGCATATCGCTAAATGGGAATATCCTTTCTCATTGGAAGTTACATTGATTACTTATGGTTATGTCCTTGCAAAAATAGTTCTGATTTAAAGTGAAACATAATAGTAATAAATAATAGGAAATAAAATGATAGTATATAGAAATAGAAATAATAAAATAAAATAAATCTAAAATAATCTCTTCATGGCATTTTGCAAATTCAGAGATATTGGGCATTACGGGATGTCATTTGTGTATAATGTCAATTGGTAGGGATAAGGGTTCTTTGGGAATCTTGCATACTCTCATAAAGGGTGTTTTTTTTTTTTTCATTTAAAGTGAGCTTAATATGGTTCCTAGTTCATCTGCTAACAAAGATGAGTGAAATAAGGTGTAATTCAATTCATCACTTGGCCATATTACTAGCATTTATTGCTGCTCTCTCTTTCTATATTACATGTTTATTTTCTTCCACAAAGCTGGAAAGAAGGCGGTCTATACACCAGCTCAAAAATATATTATTTTTACTCAGCTCACCTCAGCAGAGAAGGGAATACATTTTTTCACAAGCCCAGCCTGATTGCTTCTATGGGTATAACAGAGATCTACACAACACACAAAACACATAAGAGCAGAGCCAGTGGAGATTCTCATTTAGGGTTCTGACTTTGCGTTTTATGTAAATACCAGTTCTCAGGGATTAAATTTCAGAAAATAGGTGCAGGTACTCCCCTCTTCCAAGTCTTCCCTTGCCTTTAAGCACAGGCCCTTGGTTGTAGTCAGCAACAATAGCCCCCTCAAGCAACAACAAATACCCCCAGCAACAAAATAACCCATGCAACAAATCCCCCCGCCCTCCCGATAAAACAACAGGTCTACCCCAGGAGTAATAGCCCCCTACCAGAAACAATAGATCTCCCAGCAGCCAGCATTTATAGGCCCTCCAGCAGCCAGCAACAATAGACCCCTACCTCAACTGTAGATTCCTCCAAGCAACAATTTCCCCCTACCCCTTAGCAATTTAAGACCCACACAAATATATCGCTCCCAGAACAATAGTCCCCCAGCATCAATATATCCCTCCGCAGCCAGCATTAATATAGCCCCCCAATAGCAATAGCCCCCCAAGCAACAAAAAATACCCCCAGCAAAAAGATAACCCCTGCAACAAACCCCCCCTCCAGCAACAGCAGGTCTACCCCAGGAGTAATAGCCCCCTACAAGCAACAATAGATCTCCCAGCAGCCAGCATTTATAGACCCTCTAGCAACCAGCAAAAATAGACTCCTCCCTCAACAGTAGATCCCTCCCAGCAACAATTGACACCCCCAGAAACAATAGACCCCTCCCTCAACAATAGATTCCCACACCCAGCAACATTAGATCCCCCAGCAGCCAGCATCAAAGGACCCCTCAGCACATACCAGTTCCTCCTTGCCATTACATACTATACATTCAGTGATGGAGGTTCTGGAAATGCGTTCCCCTGCGTTCCTGCTGAAAGAAAAAGCCCTACAAATAATTAAAGTAACCAGAGTAAGGTCTGAAAATATATAGCAATAGCTAATTTCAAACTGTATATTTTAAGGGCCAACCAGCTATAATTTTTTTTTTTACCTTCAGTTAAGCTGTCTCTTGAAACAGGCCCAGGTGGCTCCTTATTCTTGACAATATTTCTAATGTTCCATTGACACAGTTCCTCTGTTCCCTGTGATTTTGCTGTTAGACAACCAAAGCAGCAAAAACATATGTCAGCTATTGACTAATCCCTAAGGAGAAATTGAGTTATCTCATTAGGACCACATTGTTAAAAGTAGTGATGAGCTGAATGTGCCTGAGTTTGGTTCGAGGGACCATTGCTGAACAATTAAATAAAAGTTCAGAAATTGCAAACATCCCCTAAACCCTATTGAAGTCCTGGAAATATTTTTTTCCCATTTTTAAGGATATTGGGAAAGGGATTGTCAAACAAAGGATATGGGCACATGCTGCTGTCAGTATGGAGAGCATCCCTTGCCAGGGGGAAGATCCTTTCATAGAACCTTGTCCTAAAGGTGGTTCAATGCTGAAATGTAAAAAAAAGGGGGAAGCTGGCTGATGTAATTGACCAAATATGGCCACATCCCTGGCCCAAATAATTAAATTTAGCTTATTAGGGCCAAGGATGCATTATTGGTCGCTAGGTCACCGGTGGTCACTGGCATCCTATCAACCACAGCCCTGAGTAGGAAGCTGTCTTTAAATATTGCACCGTCACTAATCAATGACTTCCTGCACAGCCAGAGGCTTGCTGCAGTGTGTGGGCAAACAGACAATTTAGTTCACTCATTTGCTGGGGGCAAAAATCGCTAGATGCCAATATGGTGGGGTTTTTTTAATATAATCCAGGCTACTGAAAACTCTGTGGGAGCTGCCATCTTTCAATTCAGAATCAAGTTGAGTTAAAAAAGCAGAGACTAATTGGAAGAGGGGAGTTCCCACTGGGTTCGCAGGAACCTGAATCACATTTTTAAAAATGCTTTATGACTTACTTTCTATAAGCGGTCAATAAGTTCTGGTAAGCCTCCTTTTCCACTTGAGGGATAAAGGGCATATGATGAAAAGTACTTAAAGTTGAACTATAGGCAAAACTTTTGTTTTTTGTTTTTTTGATAAGGGACGATTATAACCCTTGTCAGATTTTTTTTTTTTTTTTTGGCATTTGTGTCCTATTGCTGAGATTTCCCTTCACTTCCTGTCCCATAGCCAAACAGGAAGTGAGAGGAAATCCCTGCAAATAAGGGTAATACCTTGGGGAACTCCAGGTCACCAGAGCCAGTGTCCCCATTGGAAGATTTCCTGTCTATTACTTTTCTGGGGACAACCCAGAATTTAGGATTTTCTTTTACTTTCACTTTGAATGATAATGGTAAACAGGACAAATAGAGAGAGTGAATATCCCTAATGGGAGCGCAGACAGCAAAAAAAACTGACAGGTGTTCTTATCCCTCTCCACTCCAATCCAAAAAAAAAAAAAATTGGCTTTAGTTATACTTTCAATTTAAAGTGTAACTCCACTTTTTTTTAGTAAAAAACATTCCACTCTGGGTGATCTCTGTACATTACAACTTTGTTGCAGATTCCTACCTTTTGTTAGTCTGAAGAAATCATTGTTTGTTCCTCTATGCTGAGTGGTTCAAATGGGAGTGGTTTCATAATTATCTATCAGCTGTGGCAGCTGCAGGGCTCTAATGAGGAAATCTGCTGGGCCTGCATCCCTTTAGACGTGTTCCTATTGGAAGTATCTCACCAAAAATTACATTTTTATTGCAGGGGATGCCAGAAATCTGACTTGTATCTTAAGCAGACTTATAGGAAAATTAGTGAGCCAATCACACAAGCAGGAAATGATGTTTCTGGGGTGTGGTCAGTATACATTCTGTGTACAGAACAGCTCCAGGTAGCCATATTGTATTGCATTTTCAGAAAATACAGCAGCTGCAGATTGATAAGGAAAGGTCATTTTTAATAACATTCAATTACAATATGATTTGTGTCGCAATTATATATGCTATATTGTATTTTTTTTATTTGCTATTTTATTTTTCATACGAAAGTGGAGTTACCCTTTAGACCCCATTCACACTAGCGCGACTTGTCAGGCGACTTGGTCGCCTGACAAGTCGCGGTGGGTCGCTCGCCATTGATTAGCACAGGACCCGTTCTAATAGGAGCGACACTAGTCGCTCCGACTTAGAAAAAGGGTCCTGTACTACTTTGGGGCGACCTGGAGGCGACTTGCATTGACTTCAATGATATGAAGTCCCTGCAAGTCGCGCCGAGGTCGTGGTGCACGCTGTGCACCGCGACTTCACAGGTCTCCCAACCAAGTCGTGTCGCCCCTGTCTGAACGGGGTCTTAAAGACTTTTAGGGATGCATTAAAAATAAACAGACTTTCACTGCTATAATATTTTGGACTTAAAAAAAATATTATTTGGTCTTAAATCTTTATTATTTTTTTTCTTTGTATTGGAAGTGTTAAAAGTTTAAATGTTGTTTTAGTACTGGTCACTGGTTGGTTGAGAGTTATAAAAACTAGGGGGTGTTGGTTCACCATCTATTGGGGAATTCTCGTGGTAAAGTTGTTAATTTTTTTGACAAACAGCTAAAATTCAGGGTTGTCTTGTCACCGCAAGATAGAAAGTATCGTAGCATAGGTGTTAAGAAATAGTTGGTTATTACATTTACTTATTATCATTGCTTTATACACGAAAATAATCTGCCTTGTAACACAACTACAATGTGTGTCCTGAGGTTGCCCGTTCCAATAAAAGAAGGCCAATCATTTTAATCTAACTATTGTCAGTAAATATTTCTGTTTTTTGTCTGACACATAGTTGTTTTACACTAGATTAGAAAATCTGTCCAGAGTTCAGCTTTAAAGCTGAACTTTTGACACAAAAACCTTCATTTAAATATATTTCTCAACACCAACTAGAGATCAACTTTATGTGCACCAAATGCCCTTGCAATGCAAACCTAAGGATTGCCTTGTAAAAGAAGCAATGACATCATCACTGTGCTATGCCTAGCCTGTGCAGAGAGTAAAGCTGTGGGAGGGACCCAGCAGGCTCCACCCACTACAGGTTGTCTGCAGAAACTAGGGGTGGAGACAAGACCAGTCACCCTGCACAAGGAGAGAGAGCAGCAGTGATGAGTCTTTGTCACAGGACACCCCTGCACAGAGGCAAGGTTTTTTTTATACAGATCTGGATGAAATACATAAATCACACCAAGACTCAAGTAAGAATACACATGCCTATAGTGTTTAGACAATATTTACTTATCCCGGAGTATAGCTTTAGGTTAACACTAGGTGTACACAGCAGTTGAGATGCTGCGATGAGACTTACTACCACAAAGGGCAAGAAGGTGTTGTCATTCAGTGTTGTACTCTCTTTAGAGAATTTTTTTTTTATAGAAGAATCTTTACAGATATTTAATTTGATTTGCATGGCCACCTATTTATTCTATTTATTTTTCTCCACGTTTTGTCACTTTTGTGTGTGTTTTTTTCTCACAGGATGTGAGTCCGCGGGCTTGCCCTGACATCTAGGAGGAGGATGTGTGGCCCTCAGGTTCCTTCCTCCCCTGAACCTGGGGGGGGTCTCTCTTTGGGAGAGCCCCTTGACCTAGTACTCGGTGGCCAGCTTCAGCTGGCCCAGAGGAGAGGGGTCCGCCAGGCCTTTTGACTAGGTGGACCATGTCATACCCTATGTCCCTTTCAGGAGCCTTGCGCCGGGGGGGGGGGGGAACAGGGAGAGGTCCTGAGATTTGCATGGCCACCTATTTATTTTAGATATTTTTCTCCACGTTTTGTCACTTTTGTTCGTGTTTTTTTCCCACAGGAGGTGAGTCTGTGGGCTTGTCCTGACATCTAGGAGGAGGATGTGTGGCCCTCAGGTTACTTCCTCCCCTGAACCTGGGTGGGGTAGTCTCTCTTTGGGAGAGCCCCTCGACCTAGTACTCGGTGGTCGGCTTCAGCGGGCCCTGAGGAGAGGGGTCCGCCAGGCCTTTTGACTAGGTGGACCATGTCGTACCCTATGTCCCTGTCAGGAGCCTTGCGCCGGGGGGGGGGGGGGGGGGGAACAGGGAGAGGTCCTGAGATTTGTATGGCCACCTATTTATTTTATTTATTTTTCTCCACGTTTTGTCACTTTTGTACGTGCTTTTTTTCTCACAGGATGTGAGTCCAAGGGCTTGCCCTGACATCTAGGAGGAGGATGTGTGGCCCTCAGGTTACTTCCTCCACTCAACCTGGGTGGGGGGTCTCTCTTTGCAAGAGCCCCTTCGACCTAGTACTCGGTGGTTGGCTTCAGCTGGCCCCCGAGGAGAGGGGTCTGCAAGGCCTTCTGACTAGGTGGACCACGTCGTACCCTATGTCCCTGTCAGGAGCCTTGCGCCGGGGGGGGAGAGGTCCTACCATTTTGAGGGGTGGACAAAGCACACCTTTAAGTGCACTTTTGAGTGCGTGTACACATGCAAATTTTATGTACACTTAACGGTTTTTGTTTTACGTTTTCAGTACCACCGTGGATTAAAAAATAATTCAATGAGATTTGACATGTTGCTTAGCATTTTATTTTTGAATTTAGAATTTGTAGTGGAGAGGGTTAACAACCATATAAAGCTCAATAAAGCAGGAAGTTACGCGTAGATGACATCAGATCACATCCAACTTTATTAGACCCAAGAATAGCATACTGCAGTCCCACCTAGGACCTTCCCTCATTTCACTCAAGCCCATATTAGGGTAACACAATAGGTGGAGGATGGTTCTAGCTGGGTCTGCAGTGTGCTTTGTCCGGGTCTAATAAAGATAAGTTTGATTTGACGTCATTGGTGTGTGATGTCCTTTTTTCCTGACAGTGAAGATGTTGTTATAAAGACATTGGGACTGATTTATTAGTAGGAACAAATGTACCCTAACCCAACCAAGTGTTCGAAGTGCACACAGGCCAGGGTCAAAACTACTCCTTCAGTAAATCTCCTGTTTACTTTAAAGCAGGAATCCTCAAACTATGACCCTCCAGCTGTTGCAGAACTACACATCCCATGAGGCATTGTAAAACTCTGACATTCACAGACATGACTAGGCATGATGGGAATTGTAGTTCCTGAACAACTGGAGGGCCATAGTTTGAAGACCCCTGCTTTAAAGCATCTCTATAATTAAAATGTAAAATCATATATTAATTTCCACATTATTATCATATTTCAATTATATCTAGCCTATTCCTATTTCTCTAAACAACCCTGAAGTTTGTAAACTTACTTTGTGAGAATCCCCACACATTTCCTTCCTTCAATTCTGTGACAAGTATTCACTATGCCCTGTAAGTAGGCATTGCTGTGTGACATTTGTGTGACATTTTACAGAGCCTGTCTTCTGATCTACAGTGGTGCTGAGAGGAGGAGTTTCAGGAGGCGGAGTCAGTACAGAAATCACAGATTGCAGGCAGCAAGGTACCATGGGCTATGTAGTCCTCAGAAATTGAAAGTAAACAGCAGAGGAGAAGCTGCAAAACAAAAAGAATGCAGCGGTGTCAAAGTCAATTTCATTGTGGGCCACATCAGTATTACAATTGCCCTCAAAGGGCCAGTTTTATCTGTAAGACTAGATGTCCAGAGCGCCCCACCCCCCCCCCCCCCCATTTTATCAGATGTCGAGTCCCCCACCACCATCAGAAGTCAGGAATTGCCCTCACCCTCCCTTACATCACAGTGAACCCCCCTTATCTCATGCTGCTGTCAGGAAAAAGCTAGGGGTGGAGCTGGGAAGTAGAAAGTGCAGGGTCTGGAGGAGTACCAGACTGACTGTAGTCAGCTGCTGGGGTCTGCTGAATGCTGAGACCAGGAAAGACAGAGCCAAGGGGGTGCTGTGGCTGCACAGAGAGGTGGAGGATCTGTAGGAGGAGTTATGTCCTCCTCTCTGCTGCCAACTGTGGAGATGGGGAAAGGGGGCAGAGACAAGCCTCTCTGCACCTGCACAGAGAAGTGCAGGACCTGGAGGAGGAGTTATGTCCTCCTTTCTGCTGCTGACTGCTGAGACAAGGTGGGGGCAGAAACAAGGGGATTGCTGTAGCTGCAAGAGAGGTGCGAGGGCCACATAAAATGGCCTGGAGAGCCGAATTTGACCCCTGGGCCTTGTGTTTGACAAATGTGATGTAGGGAGTTTAGAGAGTTGTGGAAAGAGATGGCCAGCAGACAGGCAGCACTCACAACATGGAAGGCAATTTGTCAAGTAAGCTAATATATTGGATTTTCAAATATAACAATTGTTTGTATTGTTAGTACAATGCTAATGTTATGAAATTAAAATTTATGCAGTGACCATAGAACTTCTTTCAAATTACTATGCATGAAAGTAAAAAACCTTCTGTGTGCAGCAGCTCCCAGACCCCCCCTCCCCTAATACTTACCTGAGCCCCCTCTTGATCCAGCGATGTGTACAAGAGCCTTGCCTCTCCGGAGACTCGCACTCCTGATTTGTCTTTTGGCAGCAGCAGGAGCCATTGGCTCCTGCCTCTGTCAA
The DNA here is from genome assembly GCF_965119305.1 of Pelophylax lessonae. Taxonomy (NCBI): domain Eukaryota; kingdom Metazoa; phylum Chordata; class Amphibia; order Anura; family Ranidae; genus Pelophylax; species Pelophylax lessonae. The sequence goes on from NC_138768.1 coordinate 452,826,860, forward strand.
TCAAAGCCAGTGAGCCAATCAGGAGACGGAAGGGGCGGGACTAAACCCCAACTCCGTGTGTGAATGGACCCACAGAGCCGCAGGTCAGGAGCGTGCCTACTTGGGTGACCCAAGAGCAAGATGCTCTGTGCAAAACCATTCTGGGATCCTCTGTGCAAAACCACTACACAGAGCAGGTAAGTATAACATGTTTTTTATTAACCACTTGCCGACCGCCGCACGACTATTTACTGCGGCGGTCAGCCCCTCACAGGCAAAGCGACATAGGGCTACGTCGCTAGCCTGTGAGGCTCTAGGGAGTGAGCGCGCGCCGCCGGAGGAGCGCTCCCGCTCGGTCACGGACCCTCCCACGCGTGTGCCCGGCGGACCCGATGTCCGCCGGGCACTCGCAATCGTCCGCTACACCGGAAGAAAGGCAGGCGGCTAATGTAAACAAAGCCGCCTGTCATTCTTCCCTGTGTAAGAATGGAGATCATACGGTTCTGCTATGTAGGACCGTTGATCTCTGTTCTTACACATCAAGCCACATCCAATAACAGTAAGAAACACGCCCCTAGGGACACACTTAAACCCTCCCTCTCAAAAAAAGTCGCCTCCATTACTCGTTAAAAAAAAAAACACCAAAAATGACAAAAATCTTTCCCTTAGATAGTAAACGCAATAACTTTTGCGCAAACCAATCAAAATAATTTTTTTGCGATTTTTTTACCAAACATATGTATCATAAAACAAATTGGCCTAAAATGTTAAAAAATGTTGATTTTTACATTTTTTGGGAGGAATTTCATATAAAAAAATGTGAAAAATATTGTTATTTTTGCAAAATTGACGCTCTTTTTTTGTTTATAGCACATGATCAAAAAATCGCACAGGTGATCAAATAGCACCAAAAGAAAGCTCTGTTTGTGGGAAAAAAAGGATGTCAAATTCCTTTAGGTACAGCGTTGCACGACCGCGCAATTGTCCGTTAAAGTCACACAGTGCCTAATCACAAAATAGGCCCTGGTCAGGAAGGGGGTAAAATCTTCCGGGGGTTAAGTGGTTAAAAAACAAAAAAAAAAAACAAAGCTTTAATATTGCTTTAAACTTCCCTTTCATATATAGAACATATCCTGTGAGTGAGTAGATATTTGGCTGGCAAACAGATCTTTTAATGGCAGAGATTAAAGAAGTTTATTCTATGCATATTGCAATATTCATTTTATTTAAGTCTTCATACACATGCCCTTATATGATAAGATTAAATTAAGATATGTGATGTAGAATCAGTCCTGGTTTAGCAAAACTGATGGACAGTTACTGCTCATAGTAACAAGTCGAATTCAACCTTTCTTCTTCCAGCCTGACCTGGAAAAAATAAGGAATTAGGGTCTAACTAGTATACTTATTTTTTCTTTAGATATTATGATAGTAGACCAGATTATGCTTTGCCTATGTATAAATATATCCAATTTTTTTCACATTTATTGACTGAAGTGGAAATGTGCCAACGTTGGATTTGCAAGATAAGGGTTCAGTCATGCAACAATTGAGTGCCATCAAGTGGCAAAAGTCAGTCAAAACATGCTGTCATTGCAGAGGAAATGCTAATTCCAATAAATATATCACCAAAATTGAATGAATTACTTGGAAAAAAAAGCAAAAGATGGGTATTTGGACTAATTTAAAAAATAAATGTGTCATTATAGATCTCTAATAGTTTTGCCATATATTTTTACATGTAAAGTACGCCTAAAGTATATTGAAAAAGAAAAGAAGATTTGGACTTTACTGGTTGACAGCCATAACCCTGAAGTCAAAGTAAATAAGGCTGATACATAGAGGTCTCAGATTATGCAGATATAGGCAAGATGCAATGTCTATAGTAGCGCCTTTTTTTTTTACATGTTTTTATGGAATCATTTTTTTACCCCCCATTTTTTGTCAGTTTCCAAACACTTGAAGGAAAACTGAATATAATCCAAGGTCTATGACTACAGTCCCAAGTCTTGTACTTAAAGCAGAGTTCCGGCCTCAAAATCGACACAATCGATTTTGGGCCATCTGCTTGCTGAGTGTCACCTGAACAACAAATGGATAGTCACAATTTTTTTTTTTCACTTATCTTGTTTCAGAAGAAAATATACTTACCTTCCCTCCACTTCCTCCCTCTGCGGCCGCGGGCTGAACCGTCACTTCCTGTCCTGCAATGCTTCCTGGGAGCTCTTACTCATCACTCCCAGGAGGCAATGGGCAGTGACGTAGGCGGCCGGGCTCTTCTCACAGCTTGCACAATGAGCTAGAACCTGGAAGAAGGGAATACATTTACATACTGCCGCACTCAGCAAACGATTTTAATGTAAGAATTTACGATTTACACTAATTTATAAAACTATGTAATACGGGATTAGCGGATGTATTAAGGGCGATGGATCACTATTTGGGCAGTATTTTTATCAAAAAACGATTCTGAGGCCGGAACTCCGCTTTAAATAAGGTGAATTTTAGTACTCATAATATTAGGTAAAGCAAAATTCAGGTGCTCACAGCATCTAACCAACATTTAGAAATAAATAAAAAGCAAGACTTCTATGGGTTGCTGTGACTCATTACAAGTGAATTTTCTGTTCTATTGTCTACCATTATATGACAGCAAAAAAATGATGTTTTAAAAGGAAGCAGTGTTGTATTATGGGATTTCTTTATACTTCATAAATCCATGCTGCCATTGATAAGAAGTCAGTCCATCAACTGCATACAGGGTGCATGTGGTGGGACCTACTGACATTGTTCTGTACCTGAATTTTACAAATAACTATTAAAAATCGCTGTATCCAGGCTGAATTTATTATTACATTAGAACAAAAAAGATATATTGCTTTATTTAAAAGCACCTGTGTAATGTTTACCTATTAGTTTCAAGCTTTTTTATCTGTTGTCGCCTGAACATAATTGCAGTGGTGGAGCCATACTTTGTTAAATGGCAGAATCTGTAAATTGATTAGCTGCTTCTGCCTGGATATCATTTTGGCAGAGTGCATGAACCAGTCATAGCTGTGTTTGGGTGCAAGTTTTTGAGTTTCTAAGTTCTAAAACTGATCATTTTTATTTTTTTAATATGCATTAAAACCTTTATTTTACAAACAAACAGGTAGCATCCATGCCAGCGTTCCAAAGCACTTTGGGATTGCAATTTTAGAAGCTGATTCCTTTCAGGCTTTCTATCTCTAAGTGAAACTGCATAGGGCCTCACACTTTTCACAAGCATACACACACGACATCTAGTCACGCTTTCAATCTAAATTTTGTACATTTTTTCTGGTACAATATTTTTATTGAAATATAAAAAGAATACAAATGCAACATTCCCACACAGGGGATACCAACAGTAGGCTTAATCACTTTACCACCGGAGGATTTTCCTGCTTTACGTCCAGGCCACTTTTTGCAACTTGGCACTGTGCGACTTTAACTGACAATTGCACGGCCATGCAACCCTGTACCCAAACAAAATTTACGTCCTTTTTTCCCACAAACAGAGCTTCCATTTGGTGGTATTTGATCACCTCTGCGCTTTTCATTTTTTGCAATATTAATAAAAAAAGAGCGAAAATATTGCGAAAAAATTGACATTTTCTAATTTGACAGTTAAAAAATATCCAATATGTTCAATTTTTGTCATATATTTAGGCTAAAATGTATTTAGCTACATGTCTTTGACAAAAAAATCCTCAATGAGCGTATTTTTAACCGCTTTAAGACCGGAAGATTTTACCCCATTCCTGACCAGGCTATATTTTGCGATTCGGCACTGCGTTACTTTAACGGACAATTACGTGGTCATGCGACGCTGTACCCAAATCAAAACCATCTTTTGGTGGTATTTGATCACATGTGCGATTTTTAATTTTTTAAAAAAAGAGTGACAATGTTGAAAAAAGAAAACAATATTTTTTACATTCTGATATATAACATTTCCAAAAAAAATGTTAAAAATCAAAATTTTTTAACATTTTAGGCCAATTTGTTTTCTGCTACATATTTTTGGTAAAAAAAAATCACAATAAGCGTATTTTGATTGGTTTGCACAAAAGTTATCGCGTTTACTAACTACGGGAAAGATTTGTCATTTTTATTGTTTATTTTTTTTACTAGTAATGGCGGCGATTTGTGATTTTTTTTGCGGGACTGCAACATTGCGGCGGACAGATCGGACCCCTAACGGACATTTTTGACAATTTTGGGGGTACCAGTGACATTACTACAGTAATGAGTGCTATAAATATGCACTGTTACTGTAATAATGACACTGGCAGGGAAGGGGTTAACTTTATTAGTGATCAAGGGGTTAAATGTATACCTCATGCTTACTGACGTGTGTGGAGGGAGGGGATTGTGTGACACAGACACAGATAGCAGGTTCAGCTATGCTGAATCCTGTAATCTGTGACTTTCTGTCACAGAGGAGATCCGCCTGCTTTGTTTACACAAGTTGGTGGATTTCCTCACTCGATCCCTGACGATCGGGGAAGAGCGGCGGTGATCTACGCCTCTCCTCCCCTGGCCCGACTCCCGCTGTGTCTGAAAGCAGCAGGAGCGAGAGGGGGCGTAGGTCTACGCCGCTGGACGATAATGAGCCACTTTGCCGCAGTAACAGCTCAGTGAGAGGTCGGCAAGTGGTTAATATGCATTAAAACCTTTATTTTACAAACAAACGTAATACAGGGAGCAACCGTGGCAGGGTTCCAAAGCACTTTGGGATTACAATTATAGAACAATGGAAGCTGATTCCTTTCAGGCTTTCTATCTCTAAGTGAAACTGCATAGGGCCTCACACCTTTCACAAGCATACACACACGACATCTAGTCATGCTTTCAATCTAAATTTTGTATATTTTTTCTGGTACAATATTTTTATTGAAATATAAAAAGAATACAAATGCAACATTCCCGCACAGGGGATACCAACAGTAGGCTTAAAGCAAAACAGCGTTAACAAATACACATATGGAATGTGTTTTTTTAAAGGATATACTGTCGATCAACAGGAACCCTTTGACCAAGGCCGGGGGTCAAGGTCTCAGGCAGGTTGCCTGAGACTTAGGGCACAGGGGCTAAGGTGTGGAGCAATCCACAAACATTTATGAAACTTTATCTTAGACTCGACATTTAGGGGTTTATTTACTAAAGCTAAAGAGGGCCAAATCAGTCACACTTCATAGAAACCAATCAGCTTCCAGGTTGTATTGCTAAAGCTTAATTAAACAAGCTGAGGTTAGAAGCTGATTGGTTTCTCTGCAGAAGTGTGACTGACTTTGCCCCCACTAGCTTTAGTAAATAAACCCCTGAGTGTTAGTATATGGAAAAGAAGGGAGGAAGGGGGGGGGGTAATAAAAAATGGGGGGGGGGTCCAAGGAAAAGAAAAAGATGAAAAGATGAAAGGGAAGACAATAGAAGAGGAGAGAGAGGCAGACGGAGAGGTTCTCCCAGACTGGGAGATGAATTGCGTTACACTTTTAATCATGTGTATGTGCATATCTATGTGTATGTGTGCATGTGTGCGTTCATGCTGTGTCGGTGTGTCAAATGACAAAAGTGAAGCAAGTGGATTCATGTAACTGGGCCAGATTTACATCTCAGAAGCCTATAGGTAGAGAATTCCTAGGCGCTGCCCCCCTCTCAAAAAAAGACAGTAAGACTTTTTTTGTCTTGATAAATTACCGTAGAGGTCTAGAAAACACAACATTTAAATTAAAAAAACACACTAAATTAAACTTTTAGGCAAACAAATGCAATAAACTACCCAAATTTTTGGTAAAATAAAAAAGACGAGTTTGCACTAGTAAATAGATACCCAACTTGTCAAACCTTAAATTATCAGTTTAGTGTTAAAAAGGAGGTCTTGTGCTAGAATTATTACTCTCACTTCAGCGTGCAGGGCGATGCGTAAGGTGTATCAATGTTTTAATGTGTAAGCGTCTCCAATGCGTGCATTTACTTTCGTACGTGCATATATGTGGGGGTTGGGAGCCTCAAATTTTTGCTTAACTTTTTATTTTTTCAACACATAGGGGACAAAAAGTCCCTTATGTGAGGATTTTTAGGTCACAGGTTCTCTTTAATGAGACATGCAGGGTCTAAAAGATCCTGCATGTCTCCTTGGGGCTCCACTGAATGTATTGTAATGCAGATCGCATTGCAATACATCCCTTCCTGGCTATGCTAGCTGGGGAAATTGAAAGGGGGACCCAGAAATTACGTCATACACGACACTTTCTGATTCACAGCAAGAAGGGGAGGAGAGCGGACGTGTGCAGCTGTTTTCCCACCCCTCCACCTGTTGGCACCGACCATGTTGGTTCCAGGCCTGCTGATGGGCAAGAAGGGGAGGAGAGAAGATGTGTACAGCTGTTCTCCCTCCCCTCCACCTGTTGGCACCCACCATGTTGGTCCCAGGCCTGCTGATGGGCAAGAAGGGGAGGAGAGCAGATGTGTGACTCTGTTCTCCCTCCTCTCCACCTGTTGGCACCCACCATGTTGGTCCTAGGCCCGCTGATGGGTAAGCGTAGCCCCTAATACATGGCTGGGGTGGGGGCGCACGTGCTGGGGGGGTGTCGGGGGAGTGTGAAAGCAAACGGGCAGCAGTGCAGCCACCTAAATGTTTCCACCTAACAGGCAGGAGTCTGCCTACCAGTTTTACACATACTGCAGCCACCAGATTGTGTGTGAAACCCCCTGCTGTAAGGTCCGTATGATAGAAAAAAAAATACTCCCTTGTAGAAAGAGTGCCTGTAGGCATATGCCTACAGTGCCTAATGGGAAATCAGGCCCTTGAAACTGGCTGGTCAGCCAACATCATCAGATAATCACTAACCTTGACTGTACTTTGACTGTTTAAATGCAATGCACGGTATTTACTCAAGTTCAAAGTAAGAGGGAAGAGAACTAGACGAAGGAAATTGCTGGCGAGAAGTGCAGCACTGAATCATTTGGATCTACTGCATCCATCAGCAATATTAGCTGCAAAAATGTGGTCTAATATATATTAAAATTCTATTTTTCAGGACACTTTTCAATAAAGAGAGATAAGCAATCTAACTTTTTCTTATTATGCTAAAATGTAACAATCATAACAATTTAGAGTGTTTAATAATTTAATAAAGAAGCAAGTGAGGTATAACTATGATAGTTACAGTTCCTTTAGCTGTATTTATTGAAGTTGAACGCATCTAATTCAGTTAATATACAGTAGAAATATGAATAAAACCTAGAAGCAATCAGGTTTTTATTGATGTCCGTGCTGGGAAATGGGGGAAATTTTTCACTTCCTGTCTCACACACTACAAAGTAAGTGGAAATCTCACCAACGGGGCCATGGCACAGGAAAAATTCTAACCCTTGCTCACTCTATCCCAAATTAACAATTTGTTTTTCTTTGAGTATCACTTAAAAAAAAAGGTGCTTTTTTTTGCTGCTGCATGATTGCATAAAAAATAAAACGCTTATAAATCACAGTTTCGTAACAGTACAAATTACATTTGTATTGTTGCAGGCTGAAAGATATTCTATAAATTACAAGGACGGTTGTATGTTGATATTTTTTTTAGGTTTTCTTGCTGTATTACAGGTGGGGTGAGTGTATACCCTTTTTTTTCTCCTGGGATGTGGAGAGTGCTGTACAGGTCACACATTTTACTTTTTTTTTTGTTTTGTTTTTCTCCCTTTATATATATATATATATATATATATATATATATATGCTTTTATATTACCAACTGTATGTAGTTGTTATGTTTTTTTATTTTTTTGACAAGCAGTCCCTGTGCTGTATTGTTTAATTGAAAAATATTACAAATTAAAATAATTGATTGTAAGCTCTAACGAGCAGGGCCCTCTAGTTCCTCCTGTTTTGAACTGTATTGTAACTGTATTGTCTTCCTTCACATTGTAAAGCGCTGCGCAAACTGTTGGCGCTATATAAATCCTGTATAATAATATAATAATAATAAAAATGACTGAGTCACCATTATATAGTTCATATTTTTTTTTTAAATATGGGTATGGGTTTAACTTATTATTTTTTTAACTATTCTCCCAAAATATGGGTTCAACTTATTTTCTATTAACTATTCTCCCAAAATATGGGTTTAACTTTTTTTTTTTTTTTAACTATTCTCCCAAAATCTTATATGTTTTCATGGTGTGTTAAAAAAAACTGTTGCACAGTAGTGCCCCTAGAGGGCATATGTGATGCAGATCATGCAAAAATAGCAAGCAGATCAAAATGTCAAAGACATCAGTAGACACTGTATAAAGTGAGACTATCATCAGCATGCAGTTGTCATGGATATAGCTCAAATTTGAATTTCCTGATTTTCAAATGTAATAATTGAAAAGGCTATGAAAAAAAAACAATAATTTGGTGTAAATGAAATTGGTGTGGATAACGCACTAAACACAGAACACATTAAGAGATGAGTCATATAATAATTAAGGAATCAATTTAGAATAATTACAAAGAACTCAAATTAAAAGAGATGAGTTATATAATAATCAAAGAATTTCTTTAAATAATAGGAATCAATTAGCCTACAAAATACATGTAAACACAATCACTAAAATCCCCTATATCCCTTTTTAACATGTTAAAGTAATTTCAAGAGTCATGATGAATATTTTTATTTTTAATATGGAACGCTTCACGAATTTGCGTTTCATCCTTGCGCAGGGGCCATGCTAACCTTCTCTGTAATGTTCCAATTTAAGTATATGTCCTGCCCAAGCGAGGACCATGATGAATATTTTTAAAACTGCTTCTTTCATGAAACTAGTAGCTGGTGATCCTACCATGAATGTCCTTGTTTACACACTTCCTATTGTAAGGTGACAACGCTTTATCACTTTCTCCGACTTGTTCTCCTGCATTGTCACTTTGTCATACAGCCTTCCTGTGGAGATCAACAGCGGCTGTGCCAACACACGTTGTGCAGGCGTGTTCCACTGTTATCCCTATCAAGAATCCCGCCATGAGAAAGTTATGAAGCAGTTGTGGAAGTGAGTGCATGTAGAGTTAGACAGGATGTGTGACAGCGAGATCCATCAAAGGATAAAAAATGTTAAAACAGTATTTTATGGGACAACAAATTGCAGTTGTGGGGATATGTTATGATACGTGGTGGTATAGCAAACTAAAGGTTATTCAGTTGTGGTTAACCTCTACTTAAAGAGAGTTAAATGGAATGCAAACAGTAAATCTATGTTTCAGTGTGTTTGACTCTATGCCCCACTATATACAGTTTTCTTACGCAAATCATTTTTTGTGAATCTATTGCACAGTGTCTGACTTGACGTTCCTGCCAGTAACAGCACTTCCTGTTTCAGACTGACAATGCTAAGTCACTGTAGTAGTAGTGTTGTCAGCCTGCCCTGTGTGCTACTTAAAGTGATTGTTAGGTCTCGTTTTTTTTTTCCTTAAAAATATCAAACATGTTATACTCACCTGCTCACCTGCTCTGTGCAGTTGGTTTTGCACAGAGCAGCCCTGATCCTCCGAATTCTTGGGTCCCTCTTAGGCTCTCCTGGTCCCTTCTCCTGATGAGCTTGCTATGGGGACACCCAAGCTGAGCCACAGCTGTGTATGTCCATTCAAATATGGAGCCCTGGCTAGACCCTACCCCCTATCTCCTCATTGGCTCACTGACTTTGATTGACAGCAGCAGAATAGACTGCATTAAGATAAAAAACCTTCTGACTTTACAATTACTTTAGGTTTTAGCTGTAATCAGTAATCAGTGCCCATCAGTGCCACCTCATTAGTGCCCCTCCATGCAGCCTCATCAGATTAAAGTTGAATAAAAAAAAAAATGAAGAAACAGTGTAAAAAAAACATAAATGATTTTTTAAAGTGCCCCCTCCTATCATGTGAACACACACTTAGGTCCTGCATTCATATGTAAACAGTGATTTCACCAAGCATTTGAGGTATTACTGCAAACATCAGTGGGAGCAATAATTATATTGCCAGATCTCTTGTTTAACTGGTAACCTGTAAAGGCTTTTAACCACTTCAATATTGTGACATAGCCGAAAGACGGCTACAGCGTGGCTCTCTTGTTCTAGTAGGGCGTCCATGGACGTCCTACCAGAACACACCTCCCGCACACCCTCTGGAGTGCCTATTGGGCTAGCTCTGTGACCACTGTGTCCTTTGGACACAGCTGATCACAGATCGAGGTAAAGGGCCAATCACAGTGGTCCTTTAAAATATGATCAGTTGTGTTCAGTCACAGCTGATCACATGTAAACAAACTCGCCAGTTATCGGCATTCCTTTCCTTATGCGCTGTCACAGCCTGAGGAAAGGAGAGCCGATAACCGACAAGTCTGACAGGGCACATGTACACTAACAATCAGGGCACTGATCCTCAGTGCAGCCCTATCAGTTCAAATTAGTGCCCATCTGTGCCACCTATCAGTGCCGCCTATCAGTGCCCACCAGTGCCGCCGCATCAGTGCACCCTCATCAGTGTCTCCTCATCAGTGCCCATCATTGCCACCTCATTAGTGCCCATCAGTGCAGCCCCTTCAGTGCCCATCAGTGCAGCCTCATCAGTGCCCATCAATGCAGCCTCCCCAGTGCCCATCAGTGCAGCCTCATTAGTTCCCATCAGTGCAGCCTCATCAGTGTTCATCAGTGCAGTCTCATCAGCACACATCAGGGTAAGAAGAATTACTTATTTGCAAAATTTTCTAACAGAAAAAAGGTCGGGTATGGTGTTTTTCGGGTATGGTGTTGCATGACCGCACAACTGTCATTCAAAGTGTGTCTGCACTGAAAGCTGAAAATTGGCCAGGGAAGGAAGGGGGTAAATGTGGGGGATGAAAGTGGCGAGTACTGAAGTTGGTAAAGTGTTGCCTATGGATAATTTATTGTAGAGTAGTTTGTCACCATTCCATGGGTGTGCGCAATTTTTAAGCATGACTTCTAAGATATCTATTTACTCAGCGTGACATTGTCTAATTTATTTTAAAGAAAAATTGGGCATTATGTGTTTGTGTGCACTAAAGTTCATTAAAGTGTATTTTTATGTGAAAACTTGCATTTTGAAAACTGCTGCACAAATTTAGTGTGACATAAAAATCTGCAAAGACCACCATTTTATTCTCCAAGGCCTTTGCTTTCAGAAAATATAGAATGTCCTAAGTAATTTTCTAGCAAAAAAAATGCTAATTTTTACATGTGAGAAATGGCAGATGCAGTGGTTACTAATGTTAAGTTTTATTATTAAATTAAGCATGGACAATAATGCTTTAGAAATAGTATGTACAGTGTCTAGTTACAGAGAGATGTCAACATCCCTTTACACACCTACTGCTGTCAGCAGTCAGGAATTCAAAATCTAAGTTTAGTTAAATATGAAAAAAACACACGGGACAGTACTTTAGATGTGAAATGTCTCTTGTACTGCTGGCTGTTCTCCTAGTTGAAATAAAAAGTCCCCTACCCCACCCCCCATATCCCCGCATCCATAATCTTACAAAGGTGGAGGGTTAATACGATCTATGAATGGAGGAGGTTGACCGTTTATTCACCCACCCATCCTTCATTCATAGAGCACTTTTCATTGATGGGAGTTATAGTATGGCTTTTAGGAATGGAGGAGGGCGGCAGGCATTTTTGACAAGTGCCTGTGACAGTCTGCAAAACTGTAAGATTATGGCTATGGAGGTGTAAAGGACTTTGGTAAAGCCACTAAAATTCCTATTTATCGTTATGTGTAGCACCCTCCTAGGTAGGTGCTAGTGAGAGAGTAAAGTTTTTGGCTCAGAGTTGATCAGAGTAGCTGCAGGCAAATCTATATTACTCTCTGCCTATTAGAGAACAGGATCTGTTAGTAAGGTCTGCTCATTGTGCTCAGTGTGTGATTCATTATGTCTACAGAGTGTTTCACACTGGTCCAATAGGGAGGCATGTTGGACAGTGGGAGGAAACCTGACAAATGGATGCATAGGCTTTGGTACAGTCCTGGTAATTGGCAGGGGCGGGTCGCCTCTGTGCATTCTGGGATGTTGTTTAAAAGCCAGGAGCACATGTGCTGCGGGGTCTTGGCTGGAGAGCAGAGTCCCGGAGGGAGGGGGCGGCTGCCTCCTCCTCTGTAGCAGTGGCATGTAGCTTCAGGAGGTCGTCCTGAGGGCCAGAGGAATGGAGCTAGGTCCAGGAGAGCTGACTGAGGGGGAGACGCTGGAGACCCTAGAAAAACAGTATCGTGAGTATAGAGGCTTGTGTCAAGGGGCCTGACCTGAGGGGGGGTCACCCCAAGAGTAGGATAGTCAGTGGACGGGTGTCGGTAGTCAAGAAAGAGGATACTGAGGAGAGTGTCCTGAAGATAACCCTAGTTCATCAAGTCATCTTAGGAAAGG